>NW_006408740.1:5092275-5104498 GCF_000296735.1 Chrysochloris asiatica
CAGAAGGTTGGAAATAGAAATACCTTATGATCCAGCAATTTTTCTACTTGGTATTTACCCTCAAGAAATATGAGTCTTAATATGAGTAGATATATGCACACAAATGTTCATAGCAGCACTATTTACAATAGCGTAGAGGTGAAGACAGCCAAAGTGCCCATCAACTGAATATTGGATAAACAAACTGTGGTACATACACACAATGGAATATTATGCTAGCTTGAAGAACAACAAGGAAGCTGTAACTTATCACATAACATGGATGAACCTTGAGGACATTCTGTTGAGTGAAATTAGTCTGTAAAAAAAGGAGATATACTGCATAGGACCACTACTGTTAAAGACTAAGAAAAAGAACCCATAGTAAAGGGGGAAGAAGGGTATTCTTTGCTGGTTTCTGAGATGTGGGGAGTGGGGTTAGGGGAGGGAGGGGAAGGTAATGCATAGGGTAAGGAATAGACACAGGATAGATTGGGTGCTAGGGAAGGGGGCGATACATAAAAAAGTGGATGGGGATGGAAGAATAAGGCAGATGAAAAACAATTAGCAAGTTTGCATGGGCTAAGGGAGACATAGGTAAATAATGATGTATGCACAACCTTGAAACATCAGGCGTCTAGGATACAGGGATTGAGACATGGTTGGAATGGGCAAAAAGGGGGAAATAATGTTAAGATGCTTGGCTGTCTTTTGAATCTTAGTTTCCCTGGCATACCATTATAAAATCAACACTTGAGAGTGAGAGAAAGGAATAGCCAGAAATATCACCACAGAAAGTTTGTAAGTCCCTCTTCTGCCTATAACTGATTGGAATACCGAAAATGGTGCTACAATGTGCCCAGTGAAGGAGGCTTCCTGTGGAGCCTCTGCATTACATAGACCATAGGTAGAATCCTGAACCACATCCAGAATCTTCAGAGGTGGGAAATTTCCACTTGTGAGGGCAAGCAGACCAGCCTGGAGCAGCTAGAAGAATAGATAATGTATCTTGAAAGAAAACCGACAGAAAAAATACAAAACATTAACAGCAGTACAACTGATTACTACAAGAACAAGCAAGTTGCTCGCCCAGGAGAAATCAAAGAAAGTGGCTGGGTCCCCTCTGGGCAAACCCCCTTCTAAGACTAATACTCAGTGGGCATACAGGAGCAGACATGTACTCTGATTGGTGACCAGGTTTGTCACCATTAAGGAAAAGTGAGGGAAAAACAGCAGTGAAGCTGTGAGCTAAGCCCTACAACGTTCAATAGACTCCTGTGAACCCAGGTGGAGACCTGGTTGGCCAGCAGTGTGGCAAGACCTGGACGTTCTTGGGCCTAGAGTCAGTGACATAGTCACAAAGGACTAGAGTGGAGAGTGAAGCATCCGGCTTATAAGAAGAGAGAGCATGTGCATAAGAACACCCACACTTACCGATAATACCCACTTGACCTGGTTTCAGTGACTGGATGATCAGATCTCAACTAGAAGAAGAAAGAAGAGAAAAAAAAGTGTAATCTGATACAATTTGATGAACTTGACCTACACCTATGGATGCAGCAGCTCAAAGAGGGAACAAATCTTTACAGCGAGGATCATTCTCACCCTCTCCATACGCAGAGTAGACAGGGATGGGCAACTTGGACATTGAATATCCAAAATGGGGGGCTACAAAGGCAAGAAGCAACTGGCTTACAAGCTTTCAAGAGGGAGCCTAGATCCAGAGGGTGTGGAGGAATGTAGAATCTCCACTGAATAGTATCCAATCTGTCTGGGCGGGGCTGATGAAAGGAGATGGGGATAGGTCTCTTGTGGTACAATAGTGAATAATAGTTATCAAGACTGACTATGAGTGTTGGAAATGTAAAGGTAGACATTTTATAGCAAATGGAGGGAAGTGATTGATTTTGCAGTCCAGGAGTGAAGGTCCCCGTGACCATCAAGGGAGAAGAGCAGAGTACGGGACCCTACCCAGAGAAGCAGTGATGCCAGAAATCGAGGCAGAGACGATGATGTGTAGAGGTGGAGCTGCTGGGGACTCTAGACCCAGAGAAGGAGAGGAGCAGTGTGCTGGGGGAGAGGGGGGACCCTTGCAGGGTATACCCTTTGGTTGGTTGATGATGCATGGAGGGGATTTTAACCATTGCAAGCAATGAAATGATATATGATAGGATGAATGTAAAGCTAATATTATCACATGTAAACTATCACATTATTCACAATAAAACATTAAAAAACAAAAAAAAAATCATCACTATGAGCCTGAGAGTAAACACCAGAGTATGGAATCGAAACATCTTCAATCACCAACCAAGAAAAAGTACAAAAGTCAACCATAAGCTTGAAAATTGATGCTTACAGTTTTCTGGGATTCTCAAGGGCCAGTACTGGAACACTATCAGGAAAAATTTCAACAATTAACAGTGAGACGTTCAGCTCACTGAAGAGCCAAAGCCTAAACTTCAGATTAAATGCAGAGAAATACTATCCAAGACATTGTGATCTTGCATGACAATGCACATCTGCACACTTCTGCCAATACCATTGACACTCTGCAAAAACTTCATTTTGAGGCATTAAAGCATCGTATCCTATAGTCCTGACATTGTTCCAGCAGACTTTCAGCTGTTTGGGCCCCTTTGTGTACTTGAAGATTCACTTCTGATGAAGAAATGAACATAGCAGTGCATTTGTGGCTCTAAGCTCAGCCTAAAACATTTTTAAATAAGGGAATATAAAGTCTTGTTGACAGATGGACAAAATATGTTGAAAAGGCAGGTGATTATGTCAAAAATTGATGTGTTTGTCTTTTCTAAAAGCTGATTAAATAAATTATACAGCCAGAGTGTGGATAAATTTTGACTCATCCTTGTATATACACCTACATACACACAGACATGTCCATATTCAAAATTTATTTTTTCATCTATGCCTCATGATACATAAATAAGAAGTAGTTACGGTGACTTTTTAGGGAGACCTCTAAAAGTGAGAGAATCCTGGGTAGTATAAATGGCTAATGTGCTTGATGATTAAAGGTTGGCAGTTCAAATCCAACCAGAGGCACCTCCAATGAAAGGCCTGGAAACTTACTTCCAAAAGGTCAGCAATGGTTCACCATGAGTTGGCGTTACATTGGTAGTACCTGATATTTGTATTTGTATTTTTTTAAAAAAGAAGAATGATGGGATAAAATCAGTCAAATATCTAGTTAATCTTTTCTCTAATTTGGGATAATAATATTATTCATGGAAAAAATTCTGTGCTCTAATAATAAATTTATGAAAGGTTGGATAAAAACAAAAGTATGTGAAAAGTCATTATTGATGAACCTGTTAGAACTGTTAGTATGTTAGTACATTTGCAAATCTCTTTTTATATACTTTGATGATTAAACTATTGTTTAGATAAGCATCTTGTAGTAGATATCTTATAGCATCCCTGGAAAACATTTACCTAGACTGATGCTGTTGTATTCTTTGAACATTAGGTCTGTCTGGACTTCTGGTAGCCAAAGGAATTAAACAAATACATAAAATCTTTTCCTTTACTTTTTCTAGATTTTAAATTGGTAGTGGTGGTAGTATGCCATGAAGTCAGTTCTGACTCATAGCAACCCTGCATAGGATTTCTGAGGCTGTAGATCTTTATGAGAGCAGAAAGCCACATCTTTCTCCCATGGAATACCTGGTAGTTTCAAATTGCTGACCTTGAGGTTAGCAGCCTGACTCGTAACCACTACGCTACCAGAGCTCCTTAGATTATAAGTAAAAATTAGATTTTGAACAAACCTACCTCAAAGACTGAAACTCAAAGAGAACACACAAGCAGTCATATAAGCTCACTGGCAACCATGTTGGTCTGCATTTGAGTGGAAGTGGAGGAAAATCAGTAATGAAAATATGGGCTGAGTTTGACTACATTCCATAGACTTCTGTTGACCTTGAGATGAAAGAGAGAAGAGAAAGGGCTAGTTAGTTTGAAGATTGGGTAGACTTAGAAACTCCTGAGCCCATTAACATTGACCTAGCCACATAGGGCTAGAGCTGAGAGTGAAGTGTCTAGCTGATATGAAGCAGGGGGAGATGAACAAGAATGCCCATTTAACCTAGCTTCAATGATTTGATGACAAGAGCTTGACTAGTGAAAGATGAAAAAATGTGATTAAGGAATCAGGTGTACATTGCTTCAATTTGATGAACTTGACCTATATTTATGGATGTAGTAGCTCAAAATACCAATTGAAAGTGGAAAGAGTATTCATATCAAGGATCAAACCTATTCCCTTGGTATACAGGGTTGATAGGGACAGGCAACTTAGACATTGGCTACCTAAAATGGGGATGGTAGTATAAAGGTACAAAGTGGCTGGCTTACAAGTTTTCAAGAAGGTGTTTAGTTTCAGAGTGTGCAAGGGAAGAAAGAGTCCCCACTGAAAGTTTTCATCTTGTCTAGATGGGTCTGGTGAAAGGAGATCAGAATAGGATTCATTTGATTCAAAAGTGAGTAATTGTTATCATGACTAATAGCAATTGGCACAACTGTAAAGACAGAAGTTTTGTAACACAAAAGGGGAGTAGTTAATCTTACATTCCAGGAACAGAGGATAGTAGTACCATGAAAGAAGAAGAGCATGAGTGGAATGTGGGACCCTAACCAGGGAAGCAGCATCACCAGAGATGGAGGCAGAGGTGATGGCATGGAGAGATAGAGCAGCTGAGGTCTCTACACTCATGGAAAGAGAGAAGCTGGGTGCTGGTGGCCAGGAGGCTGGCTTGCAGACTGTGCCTTTTGGTTGTTTAAATGACTATATATCCCTGAGTGTTTTTATGTACATAATAAAACAACAACAACAACAAAAACCCAGAGGGCATAAAAGCAAATACTGTTTAATGATGATGCATAGAGGGGATTGCAATCATTGTAATGAAACAAAATACAATAGTATGAGAGCAAAACTGATGTTCTCCCATGTAAACTATCATTCAATTCATTGTAAAAGCTTTTTAAAATATTAGATTTTGATTACAATGTAATGGTCACTGAATCACATAATTAGTTATCTCTTTATAAATAGTTTAATGGTAAATGTGAAAGATTTTTTGTTTACTGTATCAGATGTTGAGTAAAAGCTAAGGAAGTGATCTGAATATTTTACTTAGTAAAGTTGTTATGCATTGGAGACTAGGCATGTGGCTTTCTGCTAATCCTGCTTGATAACAAAAATTAAATTTAGAATACTTTGAAATTTTTCTTTGCATATGAGCTAATTTGTCTAATATTTGAATAGAAGTTGAACCTTCATTAATTTAAATCTCACATCTCAAAACTGCTTCCTGATTGAAAAATTCCAACTTTTGACAACAGCTGATAACAGAGTTTGGATATTTGAAAAGCTTGGCTTCTTCTTTCATTTAAATTAAAAGCCTGCCAACCTCAAGAGAGGTGAAACTTTGGGTAATTCTATAGACAGTATCAAGACCTTTCTCTAAAAACCATCTTGTAGTTAAGTACTCAGACCACTGTTTGAACAAAATCATATGATCTGGAAGGATGATAAATTGAGTAAAACTATAGGAAAATGTGTCACAAAATTATGGAAGAAATATGTCTTTTGTTTTTTGAAGGACTAGGACTTCTAAAAATGAAAAAGACCATAAATTTCATCACATCTTTCTTATCCCCTTGACATTATTACTCCTTATTAGTACAAAGGAGTCATGGTGTGGCATTGTGGGTTAATGTGTTGGATTGCAAAATTGGTTTGAACTGCAAGGTTGGCAGTTCAAGCTCACCAACTGCTCCTCTTAAACCCTATACAGGGTTGCTATGGGTTGGAAATGACTCAATGGCACTTAAGAACAACATTCTACAAAGAAATAGATGTAGTGAAAATTCTGATAAAAAAGAAGTGATAATTTTTTAACTAATATGGTTTTCTGTGAGACTATTATTATAAACAAGAAAGGTTTAAATTTTAAGTTGTCAAAAACAATAATACTTCTCTACTGAAGTTATAAAAATAGTTTCTCTTAAACTATACCAACTCCCTAACCCAAACATACACATACACTAACCAAAAAGGGTCTAGTTTTTCCTTTGGCTCACCTATTGCACCAGTGTTTCTCCTTGTCAGAGAATTGACCACATGATGTTGAAATTAACTGTTTCTATAGCATCTTCTTCACCAAACTTTGAGCTTCTCAAAAATATGGTCAACAACTTATTTTAAAGCCTTATTGAACTCTTCTTATAGTTAGGGTTTTGTGTCAACTTGAGTGGGCCAGGATGTCTAGTGGTTTAGCAATTGAGATGTAGTTATCCCCTAATACAGGCATAGTTAACTCTATGATGATTGAACTACGAGCAGTCAATCAATTGAAAGGGTTTCCTTGGGGATGGGGGGGTGGGGGTTGTGTCCTTCTCACAATATAATGGACTGCAGGAAAAGCTTGCTTTCTTTTCACTGGATCTGTACTAGGAACTCTCCACCACCACAATTGTGAGCTATTTCCTTGATATAAACTCTTCTTTGTATATATATATATATATATATATGTATATATATTGTTGTTGTTAAATGCCTTTGAGTTGGTTCTGACTCACAGGGTTTTTGAGGCTTTTAAAATCATTGTGGGAGCAGAAAGCCTCATCTTTCTCCCTTGGAGCTTCGGGAAAACCCAGCCTAAGACATGTGGTATCTAGAGATTGGGGAGTGGGATTCTATAAAAGCAAAATCACAAGGATGACTTTTCTAAATTGTTATTCTAATCTGACTAATTTTAAAGACACTGCTAACTCTGCCTTCACTAGTAAAGAAGCTTGTATGGTGGAAGTATGTCTGACCTCTGCTTCACAGAAATCAGCCTTGGCCTGATTTTGAGTTTGGTCCTCTTTCCCCTTATGAAGTCAAAGGAAGTCAGACATGGACCCCACATGGTTTTTAGGGTTGGAATCAGGAGAAGAATTTATTGCAATGGCTCAAGGCTCATGGAAGCACAAGCTTTTGTAAGAGAATGAACCAGGGGTATGTAAACGAAACTTTTGATTTTTAGATAGTTAGTTTGGATTTTGTTACCTGTAGTATTTGGTATAGGTCTGTGGGTTAATGCACTGGAATACAAGGTCAGTTTGAACTGCAAGGTCGGTGGTGCAAGCTTACCAGCTACTTCTTGGAAACCATATACAGGGTTGTTATGAGTCAGAACCAACTTGATGGCACTTCACAACAACATTATCTGAAAGGAATGTAAGATATTAAATGTTTCAGATAAAAGGAGAAAGGCAGCTTGTGGAATTGCTGTCAATTGTCACATTTGTTAAACTGGTCCCTTCTGATAATATGTTCACAGTATGAGAGACTAAGTCTCACCATCCTTGCCTACAAGGAATATTCTGACTGTACCTTTTCTACACAGACTTGTTTGTTCTGGCAGCCCATGGTACCTTCAATATTCTCCAATACCATAACTGAAATGCATCAATTCTTCTATGGTCTTCTTTATTCATTGTCCAGTGTTCACATGCATAAGAGGCAATTGAAAACATGACTTGGATCAGGTGTACCTTAGTCCTCAAACTAATATCTTTACTTTTCAACACTTTAAAGAGGTTTCATTTGCCTAGTGCAATGTGCCATTTGATTACTTGACTGAAGCCTTTATGAGTGTTGATTGTGGAACTAAACAAAATGAACTCTTGACAGCTACAGTCTTTTCTCCTTTTATCATGATGTTATTTACTGGTCCAGTTGTGAGGGTTTTTGCTTTCTTTATATTGAGGTGCAATCCCTACTGAAGGCTCTGTGGTCTTTGGTCTTTATCAGTAAGTATTTTTAAGTCCTCTTCATGTTCAACTAGTAAGGTTTCTGCATATCACAGGTTGTTAATGAGACTTCCTCCAATTCTTATGCCACATTCTTCTTCATATTATCTAGCTTCTCAGATTATTTGTTCATCATACAGATTGAATAAGTATGGTGATAAAATACAGCCCTGGTGCACACCTTTCCTGATTCTAAACCATTCAGTATCCCCTTATTCTTTTTGAATGGCTGTCTCTAGATATATGTACAGGTTTTTCTCATAAGCACAATGAAGTGTTCTGGAATACCCATTCTTCACAATGTTGTCCATAGGTTGTAATGGTCCTCACAGACAAAAACCTTTGCATGGTCAATGAAGCACACATAACTATCTTTCTGGTATTCTCTGCTTTCAGCCAAGATCCATCTGACATCAGTAATGATATCCCTAATTTAATGTTATCTTTGATCCAGTTTATGTTTCTAGCAGTCTTTCTTGATGCACTGTTGCAGTCATTTTAGAATCATCTGTAAAAATTTTCTAGCATGTGATGTTAGTGATATTGTTCCAAAATTCCTGCATTCCATTGGGTCATTTTTCATTGGAATGGGTACTAATATGGATCTCTTCCAATCAGTTGGCCAGGTAGCTGTCTTCAAATTTCTTGGAATAAATGAATCAGTACCTCCAGTGCTGCATCCGTTTGTTGAATGATTTCAATTTGTATACCGTCAATCACTGGAGCCTTGCTTTTCACCAATACCTTCAGTGCAATTTGGACTTCTTCCTTCAGTGCTATCATTTTCACCATATACTACCTCTTAGACTGAACATCGACCATTTCTTTTCGATACAATGACTCGGTGTATGCCTTCCATCTTCTTTTCATGTTTTCTGTATCACACAATATTTTGTCCCTGGAATCCTTCAGTATTTCAATTTGAGGCTTGAATTGTTTCTTCAGTTATTTCAGCTTGAGAAATGCTGAGCATGTTCTTCTCTTTTGGTTTTCCAGCTCCAGATATTTGCACATTTCATTATAATACTTGATTTTGTCTTCTTGAGCTGGCCTTTGAAATTTTTTGTTCAGCTTACATTTTTCCTCATTTGTTCCATTAGCTTTATCATTTCTGCACAGAAGAGCAAGTTTCACAGTCTCTTCTGACATCCATTTTTGTCTTTTCTCTTTTTAATAACTTCTTGCTTTCTTCCTGTATAATGTTCTTGATGTCATCCCACAATTTTTCTAGTCTTCAGTCATTAGTGTTTGATGCATCAAATCTAGTCTTGAGATGGTATCTAAATTCAGGTGGGATTTGTTCAAGGTCATATCTTGGCTTTTGTGTACTTGTTTCTTCAGCTTCAGCCTGAACATGAGACTAGATCCATGCAAGTTACAGACAAATTTATCCAGGTTCTTATTATTATTGTTATTATTTTATGTAAGGCACTCTGTTTAGGTGAGTTACCCATCAAAAATTAAGCTTTTCATTTCAAACTATAAAATAGAAATACCACCTCTAAAAATCTTTCATGTATGTTTTCAAGTGAAATATAATTTGTGAAACATAATAAGGGGAATATAATTTATAAGACACTCCAAATCAGCCTTATTTTTTAATTCAATCAAAATAGTGAAAATTAGAGCAATGATTTTATGCCATATAATGGAGAAAGAAACATCATTCCTAGTATCACCTGAACTATGACCTCCAATCCACTCTATGTTGTACCAAAATTCCTGTGGTTCATGTCTTGAAAAGAAAGAAGACTCCATGTAAAAGTGAGATATATTAATTACTTAATGCTGCTATAGTAACAGAAAGACCATAAATGGGTCGTTGCATCTAATATAAGTATATTTTCTCATAGTTTAGGAGGCTATAAGTCTGAATTCAACGTGTTGGCTCTAGGGGAAATTTCTCTTTATGCTGACTTTTGAGTAGGATCTTCTGGCTAGTCTATTGTACTGGATATCTCTTCCACTGGCTCTACTTGCTTGATTACATTAAGTATCTTTTATATTTCAAAAAAGATTTCCTCAGGATACTCCATACATGAATCCTGTCTTATCATAACAAAGGCATTCCATTCTCAAACATGTTTATAACCACAGGCATAGAATTTAGGATTTACAATACAGTTTCTTTGGATGCAGTTCAATCCATAATACTCCACACTGTCCCCCTAATATTCATGCCTTTGCCACACAAAAACATATTCACTTCATTACAGCATCTCAAAAGTCTTAAATCAATTTCATGTGCAAATCTTATCTTCTGAATCATCTAAATTGAATATTGGTGAGATTTTGGGGCAATTTCAATCTGGGTCAAAATTCCTCCACATCTGTGAAGCTGTGAAATCTAGAATACAAGTTATCCGTTTCCAAAGTACAATGAATATAGGAGGAATTGGAGGAAAAGAGGGCACCAAGCAAGTCGAAAACCCAGTAGTACAAATTATACTGGCTTCGAGTTTGAAAACAAGTCTTTGTTCTCTGAAACAATTGGATTAAGACTCAGACTCTGGGTCTTGACCACATCCTTTGTGTTCTATGTTGAGTTCCCTCAGCTCTGGGCTTCAGCTCTGCCTTCCAGACTAGCTGGAACAGAAAGCCTGCTCCTTCAGCTTTGAACAGACTTATTCTCCTAGTTCATCTGAATGGTGCCCACACCCCTTGGTTGTTATTGTTGTTGTTGTTAAGTTCTATTGGGTCACTTCTGATTCATAGAGACCATGAATAGGGTTTCAGAGGAGCAACTGGTGGGTTTGAATTGCTACCTTGTTGTTCAAATGGATTTTGAAGCCCAGTACATTATCCTGCAACACCACACATAGGCCCTGCTTTTCTACTCCTTGTTCATGGTAGTCCAATTCCTCTGTTTAGTTGGTGACCCCATACCTATGGCACACATTAGTGGAAGCCTCACACTCCAAAATAAAGTTTGCAAAGATCCAACTCTGCAATGTGGAAGGCTATAGGCTGACCCTTTGAGAACCTGGAGGCAATGAATGCACTTTTTGAAGGCATCAGTCCTGCTTCCCATGCTCTTTCCATAAGTTGTTCTGATTTCCTAGATGCTCCAAGGATAGTCCTTGTGTTTTCTTGTAGAACAACAGATGTAGCTCTTTTGGCCTGCTTAGATGTGCAGTGAGGACCTGCATCAGCAACAACACAGAATACTAGAACAAGCAGGCTCAAGGGATGGTGCTAGAACTCTGAACCACATAGAAAGAAATATTTAGAAGCATGGAAGGCTTACAGCTAGGGGAATTTGTAGCAAAAGCAAAAAAATCCATTTCTTTCTAATTCAAGAAGCTCAGCTCTTCATGGAGCTGCCATCTTGGGAGAGACCAAGTGGGGGAAGGATCAGAACAGCCACAAATGCCTGACAGAACCACGGAGATACAGGTGTGGCCATTCTTTTATTCTTGGTATCTGTTCACTGGTCTCTTGCTGTCTGCTCATCTCCATTTTGGTGACTAGAGGGGATGCCTGATTGAATGGACACCCCACCCCCACCCCTGGAGGGTTCTACTACACATGCCCACAGATCTTCTTGAAATTTAAAGTGGCAGTTTCCATTTAAAACCAAAGGCTACAACTTGTCTGTCAGTTTGTCATACTGTGGTGGCTTGTGAGTTGTGATTCTGAAAGCTATGCCACCAGTATTTTAAGTACCAGCAGGGTCACCCATAGTGGATAGGTTTCAGATGAGCTTCCAGACAAAGACAGACTAGGAAGAAAGAGTGACAAACTATTTCCAAATGTTTAGTCACTGAAAACCTTATGAATAGAGAAACTCTGTCAGATATAGTGCCAGAAAATGAGCCCCTCAGGTGGAAGTCACTCAAAATGCGACTAGGGAACAGTTGCCTTCTCAAAGTAGAGTTGACCATGATAAAGTGAATGGAGTAAAGCTCATGGGAGAAAAGCCCATGAGACCTTCATTTGCTAATTGGGGTACAACTCAAAATGAAGAAAAGCAGCTATAAACACCCATTGAAAATCAGAACATGGAATGTATGTAGTATGAATCTTGGAAAATTGGAAGTTGTCAAAAATGCAATGGAATGCATAAACATCAATATCTTAGGCATTAATGAGTTGAAATGGACTGGTATTAGCCATTTTGAATCTGATGACCACATGGTATACTATGCTGAAATGAAAAATTGAAGAGGAATGGTGCTGCATTCGTCATCAAAAAGAACATATCCAGATCAGTCATGAGGTATAATGTTGTCTGTGATAGGATAATATCCATGCACCTACAAGGAAGCCCAGTTAATACCACTGTTATTCAAATTTATTCACCAACCACTAAAGCCAGTGAGGATATAGAAGAATTCTACCAACTTCTTCAATCTGAAATTGATCAAACATGCAATCAAGCTGTATTGATCATTACTGGTGATTGGAATGCAAAGGTTGG
>NW_006408740.1:5106499-5110355 GCF_000296735.1 Chrysochloris asiatica
CTTCATCTCTCATATTTTGGACATATTGTCATGAGGGACCAGTTGCTGGAGAAGGATATCATGTTTGGTAAGGTGGAGGGTCAGAGAAGAAGAGGAAGACCCCCAACGAGATGGATTGGCAGTAGTGAGGTTGGCCCAGAATTGGGCAGTGTTTTGTTCTGCTGTATATAAGGTCGCTATGGGTCGGTACCGACTTGTTGGCACCTAACAACAACAAAAACAGTGGCTAGTTGTTGGTTGTCCAAATCTCCTCCTTGATGAAGTGTCTGTTCATAACCTGTGCCCATTTTTTAATTGGGTTATTTGTCTTTTTCTTATAGTGGTGTTAGAGTTTCCTATATGTTTTAGAAATGAGTCCCTTGTCTGATGTGTCATTGCAAAATATTTTTTACCCATACTGTGGGCTCCCTTTTTACTCTTTTGGTGAAGTCTTTTGGTGCTAAGTATTTAATTTTTAATATTTCCCAATCATCTACTTTGTTTACTTTTGTTTGTGTAATTTTCAAAATGTTTGGTAGTCTGTGTGTGCCATGTATTGTTGTTGTGTTTTGTTATGCGCCTAGAGTTGATTCTAACTCATAGAGACCCTGCACAGGGTTTCTGAGGCTGTAAATATTTACCGGAGCAGAGAACCTCATTTTTCTCCTGTGGAACAGCTGGTAGTTTTGAGCAGCTGACTTTGAGATTCGCAGCTAGACTCATAACTACTACGCTACCAGAGCTCCTTGTGCCATATATTGGTGGTGGTGGTTATGTGCCATGGAGTCGGTTCTGACTCATAGTGACCCTGTACAGGGTTTCCAAGGCTGTAAATCTTTACGGGAGCAGAAAGCCTTAGCTTTCTCCCGTGGAGCAGCTGGTAGTTTCGAACTGCTGACCTTGTTGTTAGCAGCCCGAATCATAACCACTATGCTACCAGAGCCATATTTTAGAGCCTCATATTTGTCCCTATTTTTCCTTTGATGACCTTTATAATTCTGGGGTTCACATTTAGGTTTTTAATCCATGCTGAGTTGTTCTTTGCTTATGGCGTGAGGTAAAGGTCTTTGCTTCAATCTTTTGTATATCGCTTTCTTGTTCTGCCAGCACCATCTGTTAAAGATACTATGTCCTCCTCACGCACTGTACTTAGGCCCTTTGTCGAAAATCACTTGCCTGTATATGGATGGGTTAATTTCTGGATTATCGATTCTGTTCCATTGATCTGTCTATTGTTCATTGTACCAGTACCAAGCTTTTAAAACTTTGTAGCCATGTAGTAAATTTTGAAATCATGAAATGAGTGGCTTCCAACTTTATTATTCTTCTTAAGCAGTGATTTGCTTATCCTGGGTCTCTTTCCTTTCCATATAAAGTTAGTAATTGTCTTTTCCATCTCTTTGAAGAATGTTGTTGGAATCTGGATTGTGATTGCAATATATGTGTAAATTGCTATGGGCAGTATTGACATTTTCACTATGTTGAGTCTTTCTATCCAGGAACATGGTATGTTCTTACACTTCTGTAAGTCTCTTTTGGTTTCTTGTAGTAGTGTTTTGTAATTTTCTTTCTACAGGTCCTTTGTTTCTCTGGTTACGTTTATTCCTAAATATTTCATCCTTTGGGCAGCTGTGGTAAATGGTATTGCTTTCTTAATGTCCTTTTCAGCACTGTCATTGTTACTCTAGAGGGATTAAACTGACGTTTGTAGATTGATCTTATACCCTGCCACTTTGCTGAATTTTCGAATGATGTCTAGCAGCTTTTTTACTTAGTCTTTGGGGTTTTCTATGTATAGGATCATATCGTCTGCAAAAAGAGAGCATTTTATTTCCTCTTTTCCAATATGGGTTCCTTTATTTTCCCTATCTTTCCGTAAAGCTCTGGCTAAAACTTCCAACATAATATTGAACAGGAGTGGTGACAAAGGACATCCTTGTCTGTTTTCTTTTCACAGAGAGAAGGTTTTCAGTTTCTCTCCATTGAGAGTAATGTAGCCTGTTGGTTTTGAATATATGCTATTAATTATGTTGAAGAATTTCCCTTCAATTCCTATTTTGTTGAGTGTTTTTATCAGGAGTAGATGTTGGATTTTGTCAAATGCTTTTTCTGCATCAATCAATTTGATCATGTGGTTCTTTTCCTTTTTCTTATTCATATGGTGGATTACATTGATTATTTTTCTAATGTTGAACCAATTTTGCATCCCTGATATGAATCCAAGTTGGTCATGATGTATTATTTTTTTGATGTGCTCTTGGATTCTCTTGGCTAGGATTTTGTTGAGAATTTTTGCATCTATGTTCATGAGGGATATTGGTCTATAATTTTCTTTCTTAGTGATGTCCTTCTCTGGTTTTGGTATGATGGTTATTCTTGTTTCATAAATTGTATTAGGAAGTTTTCCATCCTTTTCTACATTCTGGAATAATTTGAGTAGATTTGATGACAGCTCTTCTTTCCTGAATGTTTGGTAAAACTCACCAGTGAAGCCATCTGGTCTGGACTTTTTTTTGGTTGGGAGTTTTTTGTTAACCTGAAAAATTTCTTCTTTTGTTAAGGGTCTGTTCAAGTTTTCTACTTCACTCTGTGTAACTTTAGGTAGGTTTTCATTCTCATTTGTTTTTCTAAAAATGTATGCATCTCTTCTAAGTTTTCAAATTTCTTAGAATACAACTCTTCATAGTATTCTATTATTATCTTTTTTATTTATTTTGGTTCCATTATGATGTTGCCCATGTAGTTTCTAATGTGTGTTATTTGTGTCTTCTCCCAATTTTCTTTTGTTAGGTTTGCCAATGGTTTGTCAATTGTATTAATCCTTTCAAAGAACTATCCTCTTGTCCTGTTGCTTCTTTCTATATTTTTTCTGTTTTCTAACTCATTGATTTCTGCTCTAATCTTTAATATATTTTTTTCTTTTGGTGACTGTAGGTTCTCAACGTTGTTCTGTTTTTAATTGTTGTAGATGCTATGTTATTGTTTTAATTTTGGTTCTTTATTCTTTTTGGATATGTGCATTTAGTTCAATATATTGTCCTCTCAGCACCTCTTTCACTATGTCCCAAAGATTTTGCTATGTTGTGTTTTCATTCTCATTTGTTTCTAGGAATTTTGTGAGTTCACATTTAATTTCTTCTACTACCCAGAATATTGATTGCTCACTTTTCAGCAGGGTGTTATTCAGTTTCCATGTATTTGATTAGATTTCCTTGGTCTTCCTATTGTTGATTTTAAGCTTTATAGCATTGTGGTCTGAAAAGATGCTTTGTAGTATTTTGATGTTTGTAAATTTATGGAGGCTTGCTTTGTGACTTAACACATAGTAAATTCTGGAGAATGTTCCATGTGCACTGAAAAAGAATGTGTATTGTGTTGTTGTTGGGTTGAATGTTCTGTACACATCTATGAGATCAAATTGGTTGATTGTACTGTTTAGTTCCTCTGTGTCTTTGTCAAGTTTCTTTCTGGTTGTTCTATCCTTTTTTGAAAGTGGCATATTAAAATCTCCCACTATAATTGTAGATGTGTCTATTTCTTTCCTCAGTTCTAGTGGGGTTTGCTTTATATATCTTGGTGTTCTTTCACTGGGAACACAGATATTTATTATGGTTATGTCATCTTTCTCAATTGATCCTTTAATCATGAGATAGTGTCCTTCTTCATCTCTTGTGCTGGTTTTTGCCTTCAAGTTTATTTTGTCAGAGATTACTACTGCCTCTCCTGCTAATTTTTTATTGCAATTAGTTTGGTATGTTTTCCCCATCCTTTAACTTTTAGCCTGTTTTGTCTTTGTGTGTAAGCTGTGTCTCTTTCAGGCAGCATATTGAAGGGTCTTGTTTGCTTATCTATTCTGCCACTCTCTGTCTCTTCACTG
>NW_006408740.1:5111140-5113187 GCF_000296735.1 Chrysochloris asiatica
TGGAGACTCCACTATCCTCCCTGCCCTGTGGATATAGGTTCCCTCTTGAAAGCTTGTAAGCCAGTCACTTCTTACCTTTGTATCCCTCCCCCCATTTTGGGTAGCCAATGTTCAAGTTGCCCAAGCCTTTCCACTCTTTGTATGGAGAAGATGGGAATAATTCTTGTAGCTGGTGATTGTTTCCTCTTTTGATCTACTGCAGTTATAGGTGTAGGTCCAGTTCATACAGTTGTATCAGATGACACTCCCCCCCCCCCCTTCTTCCTTGGGTCGAGTTCTGTCCATCCAGTCGTTGAAGCCAGGTCAAGTGGGTATCATCTGCAAGTGTAGGTGTTCTTGCGTCTGTCTGCCCTCTTCTTATCAGCTGGTCTCTTCGCTCTCTACTCTAGTCCTCTGTAGCTATGTCACTGACTCTGAGCCCATGAGTCCCCTGGTCCCACCTCGCTGCTGGGCAACTGAGTGTCCACCTGGGTTCATAGTAGTCTGCTGAACGATGCAGGGCTTAGCTCGTTACTTCATTGGTGTTCTTTGGCCACTTCTCTTTATGGGTGACATGCGTGGTGGCCAATCAGAGCATATATTTCCATTGCGTCTTAGTCTTGGGAGAGGATTTGCGCTGAGAGGACCTGTCCACTTGCCTTGATGTCTCCTGGGCTAGCAACCTACTTGTTCTTGTGGTAGCAGTAGGACTGCCCTTAATGTTCTGTGTTTTTCCTGTAGGTCTTTCTTTCAAGAAGTGTCTTCTCGTTTTCTGGCTGTTCCAGGCTGGTCTGCTTGCCCTTTCGAGAGGAAGGTTTCCCGTCTCTGAAAGTCTGGATGTAGTTAGGCTTTGATCTATATTCTTCTGTACTGCCGAGGCTTTTCAGGAATCCTCCTTCACTGGATACATTGTAGTCCCATTTTAGGTATTCCAATCAGTTATAGGCAGAAGACGGACTTACAAGCTTTCCATGGTGACATCTCTGGCTATTCCTTTCTCTCCCCCTCCCATGTCTGTTTTATAATATAATGTATGGGAAACCAAGGTTCAAAAGTCTGCCAAGCCTCATGACATTATTCCCCCCTTTACCCCATTCCCACCATATCCCAGTCTCTGTATCCCAGAACCCTGTGTTTCCAAGGCTGGGCCTACATCATTTTTTACTTCTGTCACATTTAGCTCATTCATTCCTGTATAGTTGTTCTCCCATCTGCTTTGTTCTTCCATTCTCCTATACCTACTTGTGTCTTACCCCCCAGCCCACCTTCCCAAACTGTCCTTTTTCTACTCCCTGCCCAGTGCTCCACCTTCCCCTCCCACCCTTAACACTACCCCTGCATCTTAGCAGCCTGCTTAGAATCCACTTTAGTGGGATAGTATGGGTTCTTTTTCTTAGTCTTTTACAGTAGTGGTCCTATGCAGTATTTTTCCTTTTGTGTTTGACTAATTTCACTCAACATAATATCCTTAAGGTTCATCCATGTCAGGAAGTGGCATGCAGCTTCCTTGTTATTTTTCAAGGTAGCATAGTACTCCATTGTGTATATGTACCACAGCTTGTTTATCCATTCTTCAGTCGATAGGCATTTTGGCTGTCTCCATCTTTTTGCTATTGTAGAGAGTGCAGCTATGAACATTGATGTGCATATGTATCTTCCCGTGTTGTGGCTCATTTTTCTTGTGGGTAAATACCAAGTAGAGGAATTGCTGTATCAAATGGTATTTCTATTTTCAACCTTCTGAGGAAGTGCCATATTGCTTTCCAGAGAGGTTGGACCATTTTGCAGCCGCACCAGCAATGCAGGAGTGTCCCAGTCTCTCCACAACCCCACCAGCATTTATTGTCCTCAACTTTTTTGATCTTTGCTGTTATTGCTGGTGTGAGATGGTATCTCATTGTTGTTTTGATTTGCATCTCTCTAATGGCTAGTGAATGTGAACATTTCTTCATATGTTTGTTGGCTGCCCAGATCTCCTCCTTGGTGAAGTGTCTGTTCATATCCTATGCCCATTTCTTAATTGGGTTATTTGTCTTAGTTTTGTAGATGTGTAGTATTTTCCTATATA
>NW_006408740.1:5113315-5116784 GCF_000296735.1 Chrysochloris asiatica
GTCTATTTTGTCTATTTTTGTTTGTGTACTTTTCAAAATGTTTGGCAGCCTGTATATGCCCTGAATTAGTGCCCTTACGTTTGTCCCTATTTTTTCATTGATGATCTTCATAATTTTGGGATTCACATTTAGATCTTTGATTCATGTTGAATTCATTTTTGTGTATGGCGTGAGGCAAAGGTCTTGTTTCAGTCTTTTACATATTGCTCTCTAGTTCTGCCAGCACCATTTATTAAAGAGGTTTTCTCTTTCCCATGCAATGTGCCTGGGCGTTTTGTCGAAGATCATTTGGCTGTAGGTGGTTGGGTTGATATCTGGGTTCTCAATTCTGTTCCATTGATCAATTTCTCTTTCATTGTACCAGTACCAGGTTGTTTTGTTTTTATCATCATAGCTGTGTAGTAAAGTTTGAAGTCAGGGAGTGAGAGACCTCCAACCTTGTTCTTCTTCCTTTTAAGCGGTGATTTGCTTATCCTGGGTATCTTTCCTTTACATATAAAATTAGTAATTGTCCTTTCCATCTCTTTGAAGAATGTTGTTGGAATCTGGATTGGGATTGCATTGTACGTGTGAATTGTTCTGGGTAGTATTGATATTTTCACAATGTTGAATCTTCCTATCCAGGAACATGGTATGTTCTTCCACTTCTGTACATCTCTTTTGGTTTCCTGTAGTAGTGCTTTGTAATTTTCTTTGTATAACTCCTTTGTTTCTCTGGTTATGATTATTCCTAGGTATTTAAACTTTTTTTTTTTTTAGGTGTTTTTTAATATTTAATGCAAATTTGAGTTGACCAAGGAAACAATGTAATGTGTGAGTATACAAAATGAGTTAAATAAAGTTACAAGGGAGTAATCTTTAGTTTGTTGTAGTAGGGCCCTGAATGTTCCTATTAAGCCTCTAGTGCTAAATTTCTTAAAGAATGGTAGGTTTCATGGAATGGTCAATCATTCACAAGCAAAAGGGCAGCACTTACCTAAGGACAAAGTTGAGAAGGGATGGGAAGGTGGGTGGAATGGAAGTTGGAACCATAGAAAGTGGAATAGCTGTTGTTGCATGGAGGGGATTATAATCATTGAGATGAAACAAAGTACATGATTTCTTGGATGTAAAACTCATGATCTTGTCTGTAAACCTTCACTCATTTCACAATAAAAAGTTTGAAGAAAAAAAAAAGAAGAATTGTAGGTCTGAGAGCTTATTGCATCAGAATCACTTGAGGTGTTTGTTTAAAATGCAAATTCTTAGGCATTATCTCAAACTATTTAATCAAAATCTTTAGAGATTGGGCCTGGAAACCTGAATTTTACCTAGGTCTCCAGGTGATTCTGCTGTACACAAAAAGGTTGAGAACCTTTGCAGTGTAGTGCAAGCCTAAGGCAAAAAGACAGCCACTACATAGGAAAGAGAGAGAAAGAACCTTATACCACCTACTGCAGGGTCACACATCCATTATAAACCTCAAGTCATGCTCTTGGAATCTGCACTTTAAAAACTAAGTCTCTCCTTTGCTTTGTCTACTCCATTTAGACCACAACCATCAGACCTCTGAAACAACTCAACAACATAACCTATTCAGGAGTTAGCTAATTCCTGAAAGTTCAAAGAGCCTTTCCCACTGCCAACTACCTTATTTTCAAAAGCACTTGTCAGGTTTAACAATCTCAAGTGAGTTTGCTTTCTAAATCACACTTTGAGGGCATCACTCCTGCTCCATAGGAGTTAAACTTCATTTGGCAGGTTTGTATTATGTGACTCTGCCTCCCTCAACTGGGATTTTGGAATTGGATTGGAGAGTTCTCAACTTAAGAGTTCTCAAACGTGAATTTGGGATGTGTGTCCACTATGGATAAGGCAGCAGAGAAAGCTAGTATTATAGAAGTAAGAAAGAAGCAAATGGGCAAAGAAAAGTAGAGATAATAGTTCTTGTTTCTAGCTTCTTCCTGAGGTTTAGCTCCATTCTCTTTCATATATGCTCTTGGGTTCAATGAGAGACCCTTGTAATATATCAAATCCCCCTAATGCTCAACTGTTGTATTATTGCTGTCAAGTTGATTCTGATTCATCAACCCTGTGACCAGCCATAACTGCTCCAAGGCTTTTTTTTTTGGGAGGAGGGCTATAATCTTTACAGAAGCAAATCACCAGGATGGATTCAAACTACCAACCATTAGGTTAGCAGTTGAGCATGAACTATTTGCACTATCTAGGGACATTCTCACTCTTAACTAGAAGTTATTGTTAAGTGCTGTCAAGCTGGTTCCAACTCATAGCAACCCTGTATAGGGTTTCTGAGGAACAGCTGGTGCTTTTTTAAAAAATGTTTTATTGTGAATTATATGATAGTTTACACAGGAGAACTTTAGTTTTACATTCATTCCATCTTATATCTTCTCACTGCCATGGTTCCAATCCCCAGCATTTCATCTTTTGTGTGGCTATTGTAAATGGAATTGTTTTCCTAATGTCCTTTTCATCATTATTGCTGTTGCTGTAGAGAAATCCGATTGATTTCTGTATGTTGATCTTATACCCTGCCACTTTTCTGAATCTTTTGATGAGGTCTAATAGTTTTTTTTTTAAACTGAGTCTTTGGGGTTTTCTCTGTATAGGATCATATCGTCTGCAAATAAGGAGAGTTTTACTTCCTCTTTGCCAATTTGGATGCCTTTGATTTCTTTGTCATGCCATATAGCTCTGGCTAAAACTTCCATCACAATGTTGAATAGGAGCAGTGATAAAGGGCATCATTGTCTGGTTCCTGTTCGCAGAGGGAAAGCTTTCAAATTTTCTCCATTGAGCCTGATGTAGGCTCTTGGTTTTGTATATATGCTCTTGATTATGTTGAAGAATTTCCCTTCAATTCCTACTTTGTTGAGTGTTTTTATCAGAAATGGATGTTGGATTTTGTCAGATGCCTTTTCTGCATCAATCGATATGATCATGTGGTTCTTTTCCTTTTTCTTATTTATATGATGGATTACGCTGATCATTTTCCTGGTGTTGAACCATCCTTGCATCTCTTTTATGAAACTGACTTGGTCATGATGTATTATTTTTTTGATGTGCTGTTGGATTCTGTTGGCTAGGATTTTGTTGAGAATTTTTGTGTCTATGATCATGAGGGATATTAGTCTATAGTTTTCCTTCTTAGTGATGTCTTTCCTGGATTTGGTATGAGGGTTATGCTTGTTTCATAAAAAAGTATTAGGGAGTTTTCCATCCTCTTCTATGTTCTGGAATAATTTGAGCAGAATTGGTGTCAGTTCCTCTCTGAATGTTTGGTAGAACTCAACCGTGAAGCCATCTGGGCCAGGGCTTTTGTTAGGTGGGAGTTTCTTGACGATCTGGTCAATTTCTTCTTTTGTTATGGGTTTGTTCAGATTTTCTACTTTAGTCTGGGTAAGTTTAGGTAGGTCGTGTTTTTCTAGAAATGTATCCATCTCATCCAAATTTTTGAATTTGTTGG
>NW_006408740.1:5117274-5120059 GCF_000296735.1 Chrysochloris asiatica
AGTTTCCATGTATTTCACCTTATTGATTTGGCCTTCTTATTGTTGATTTCTAGTCTTATAGCGTTGTGGTCTGAGAAGATGCTCTGTAGAATTTTGATGGTTGTGAATTTATGGAGGCTTGCTTTGTGGCCTAACACATGGTCAATTCTGGAGATTGTCCCATGTGCACTGGAGAAGAATGTGTATTGTACCGTTGTTGGATAGAGTGCTCTGTATATATCTATGAGGTCAAGTTGGTTGATTGTGTTGTTAGTTCCTCTGTGGCATTGCCGAGTTTCTTTCTGGTTGTTCTGTCCCTTTTTGAGGGTGGTGTGTTGAAATCTCCTACTATAATTGTGGATTTATCTGTTTCTTTCTTCAATTCCATTAAGGTTTGCTTCATGTATCTTGGTGCTCTTTCATTGGGAGCGTATATATTTATTATGGTTATGTTTTCTTGCTCAATTGAGCCTTTGATCATGAGATAGTGTGCTTCTTTGTCTCTTACGGTGTTTTTTATCTTAAAGTCTACTTTGTCGGAGATTAGTATTGCTATTCCTGCTTGTTTAGAGCTGGTGTTGGCTTTGTAAACCTTTTTCCATCCTTTGACTCTTAGTCTGTTTTTGTCTTTGAGTGTAAGGTGTGTTTCTTGGAGACAGCATATTGATGGATCTTGTTTTTTTTTTATTATTATTATCCATTCTGCCACTCACAGGTGCATTCAATCCATTGACATTCAATGTAATTATCGATAAGTATGAGTTGATTACTGTCATTGTGTTATTTTTTTGGCGGTGTTGTACGTTCTTTGGTTCTGCTTTCCTTCTTGTATTGGGTTTGTGTTTTTTGAGTTGATTCTGGTCAGTTTCTTCCTAGTTTCTTTGTTTGGTTGTTCTGTTTGGTAATTCTCATTATTGATCTGTTGTGGGGTGTTAACTTTCTTTGGTGTTACCTTGTAGTCTACTAGTTTCTCTCTGCATTTAGGATATTCCATTACAGCCTGTAATTTACCTGGCATCTCTGCCACCTGGGCTTCTGTTGCTGCATTTGTCCCTTCTTTGACGTTGATATGTTTATGTCCTTCAGTTGATCTCTGGGTTCTCTTGAGTTTGTTGTAGTCTCTTTTCTTTCTTGACTTTGCTTTCTGTTGACTGTGTTTCAGGTGGTGTTACTATACCTGTCAATCTCTGTTTGTTGTCTGTTCTTGTTGGTTCTCCATCCCCAGAAGTCCTTTTAGGATGTTTTGAAGTGCTGGGTTGGTTTTGATAAATTCCCTCAGATTCTGTTTATCCTGTAATGTTTTGATCATGCCATCATATGTGATTGATAGTTTTGCTGGAGAGATGATTCTTGGTTGACAGTTTTTTTTCTTGCAGGGATTTGTATATGTCTCCCCATTGCCTTCTTACCTGCATGGTTTGTTCTGAATAATCAGTGCTTAATCTAATTTGTTTGCCTTTATAAGTTATATCTCTTCTCCCTGGCCACTCTTAGTATTTTTTCCTTGTCTTTGATTTGGAGAGCTTGATTATTATATGTCTTGGAGATTTTCTTTTAGGGTCTGCCCTTCCTAGGGTATGTTGGGCTTCCTGAATATTTATTTTCTTGTCTTTCAAGATGTTAGGAAAGTTTTCTTCAAGAAACTCTTCGACTATCTCCTCTGTGGACTTCTTTGATTCTTCTTGTTCCAGAATGCCAATAATTCTTACATTATTCCTCTTCATGTTATCCAGCATGTATCTTAGATTGTCTTCAGATTGTTTTATCTTTTTAGCTGTTTGCTGCTCTACCTTGGCAGTACTGAGAGTTTTGTCTTCCAGTTCTCTAGTTCTGGCTTCCATCCCTTCCAGTCTGCTCCTTTCCCCTTTCAGGCTATTGTCTATTTCTGATATCTTATTATTGATCACCTGGACATCTTTTTGCAGGTTTTGAATTGCTTCCAATGCTGTGTCAATCCTATTAGATTGGTCCTGCGGTATTTTCCTAACTTCTTCTTTGTTTTCCTCGACCCCTTTTCTGAGTATTTTAATTTGTTTCCATATCATTCTTCTGAATTCACTCTCAGGCAAATCCAGAACCCGCTCTTCCTCCTCTATACTACCTTTGTCTGTCTCCAGCTCATTTGTATCTGCTATTCTATTCTGCTTTTGGATATGTTTCAATAATGTTAATTGTTTCTTGTTGGGCATGATTATTCTTATTTTGTTATAATTATTATTGATACAGTCAGGAGGTAGGCACCTCTTGTTGTCTGTATTATATATTAGGTGTGGTTAGGTCTTGTCTACGTGGAGGCTGCGGCGGTTGAGCATCAATTTCTTCTTAGTTTTAATGTTTCCTTTTTCTACTTGGATCTACATTTTCATGGTATGTTGTGAAGTATTAACTTTCCTTAACCTTATAGTCTACTAACTTTTCCCTTCATTTAAGACAGTCTATTGTATCTTGCAATCTACCTGACCTCCTTACCACTTGGATCTCCTTTCTAATATTTTCCCCTTCTTTGACATTGTTATTATTTTGATCTTTGATAGAACTCCTATGTCCTCTGAATTCATAGTTGTAATTTTATTCTGTTCTAGACTCTGCTAATTGTCGACTGCATTCCGGGTGGTGTTGCTACATCTGTCAATCTCTGGATGTTGTCTGTTCTTATTGGTTTTCAGTTCAGAGAACTCCCTTTAGGATATTTTGAAGCACTGGATTGGCTGTGTCAAAGACTCTTAGCTTCTGTTTATCCTGGAATGTTTTGATTGCACCTTCATATTTATTTGACAGTTGTTTTTTTTTGTTTTTTTTTTCTTTT
>NW_006408740.1:5120571-5130301 GCF_000296735.1 Chrysochloris asiatica
TGATATTTTAGTATTAATCATCTGGGCCTCTTTTTGCAGGTTTTGAATTTTTTCTAATGTTATATCTATCTTGTTTGATTGCTCCTGTATCACTTTCTTGGCTTCTTCTTTATTTTCCTCCACCCCTCTGTGAAACATTTGGATTTGTCTCTGTATCATTCCTCTGAATTCCTTCTAAGGCAGATCCAAAACCTGCTCTTCCTATAATGGAATTCTGTGTCTGCTTCAGGTTGTTTGTCTGTTACTGTTTTCTGTTTCTGTACATGAGATCTTTTGTTGTTTTTTCTTGGACATTTTCAATAGTTAGATTTGTTTTCAATGATTAAATGGACGTATGGTGCTGTGTTGTTAAGCTTACTGAGTGTCTCCTGGTAGGTGTGGTCTGGAGATAGGCTTCCCTTTTCATGTCTCTTATTACTCAATTGCAAGCTAGCTTAGCAAGTGTTGGGTATCTGTGTATTGCCTAGCAGCTGGTACTGCCTCCTGTCTTGATGGTGGCATAGTTTGAGGTATGCTTGTAACTTGGCCTTATGGCCATGCTTGCAGTCTCTTCTTGGGTAGCATAGGGAGTAAAAGTTCCACCCTAAGGAAAAAAGTAAGACTAAAAGGACCAAAAACAGAAGCAAAATAAAATAAAGCATAGACAAAAACTACCAAACAAAGACAAAAACAAAACTGTTTTTGCTGTGCAGGTCGGTGTGCATGCATAATAGAAACCTCCAGCAGTGGGTGGGGGTATACACTCACTTAGGCCCTCCTCTAGTGACCACAGTGGAGGTGCACAGATAGATATTGAGAAATGAATGGAAGAGAGATTGTTGACTATTTTTTTCTGTGAAGCTCAGTTAGGTATCTGCATATGTGCAGCATAATACTCAAAATGACTTCATCCTTATATATAGTATGTGTTGACTCTTGCCTTTTATGTTGGGGTTTTGCAAGGTGTAAATACAGTTTGGCTGTATGGCCAGACCTGCTGTCTCTTGTTAGGTAAGTCAGAAAGAAAGGCTTATGCCCAGGTAAAAGAGTAAACTTTAGGGCAGAATCCCAGAATCAGATGTCATAAGAAGCAGCCAAAGGGTTAGCTTGTCAGACTGCTGGGGTTTTAAGAGATTTCCTCTTTGCACTGTGGGAAAATTGTACCCAATACTGGATCCTTTTGGGGATGTGCTCCCACCTGTCTCAAGGTTCCTGGTCCAGGGGAGAGGAATAAAGAAAAGTGAAAAAAGCCATCACTCCTCCTTTTCCACAAGTTACTCCACTCCGCAGCTTTAGGGCTATATCAGTTTGGCAGTGGCTCCACCCTCTGATCTCAGCCCAGGCTGAGGGGCCCCTCAGGCAGTGTCCTGATCAATTCAGAAATCCTCCTGTATTCCCACCATGGTCAGACGTCTCCACAGGTGGGTGCCCAAAACTGCTCTCCCCATGGTTTATATTAGATCTAAAGCTTTGGAACTGTTCTGAAAAAGTATCTTCTCTGTTTTTTTTCACGTCTCCACCGAGAAGCCTCTGCTGTCTCTTTTCCTTCCCTCAAACTGCTGAAATGCACTTTTGACCACCTTTTAGTCCTTATTTTTTTGGGTAAATCAATATGTACTACATACAGTTTTGTAGTGAACTTGATGGTGTTATCATTTTTTGATGTTCACTTTCAGAAATTCATAAGCAATGTTTCCAGCCCCCAAGGACAAATGTTGTATTTGTAATATAAAAACATTGATAATAAAAGACAATGATTCCAGTAGAAATAAATGAATTAGAAAACAGAAAAACAATAGAAAGAATAAACAAGACAAGAATTGGTTCTTTAAAAGGATTAATGAAATTGACAAACCATTGGCAAATCTAACGAAAGAAAAGAAGGAGAAGATGCAAAGAACATGCCTAAGAAACACTATGGAAGCTATAATAAGAGCACCAATTGAATTAGAAAAGGATAATAACAGAATACTATGAAGATTTGTACTCCAATAAATGTGAAAATCTAGAAGAAATGGATACATAGAGACATTAAAAACAAACAAACAAAAACAACACACCATACCTAAATTAACACAGAGTGAAGTAGAAAAGTTGAGTATAAGAAAAGAAGAAAGTTATTAGGCAATTTAAAACTCCAACAAAAGAAATTCCAGACCCCAAATGTTTTACTGGTGAATTCTACTAAACATTTAGTGAAGAGCTGATACCAATTTTATTCAAATTATTTAGGAGCATTGAAAAGGATAGAAAACCCAAATACATTTTATGAAGCAAGCATAACCCTCATACCAAACTCAAGCAAATACATCACTAAAAAAGAAAATCTTAGATCAACATCCCTCATCAACATGGATGCAAAAATTCTCAACAAATTCTAGCCAGTAAAATTCAATAACATATCAAATAAATAACAATACATCATGATCAAGTGAGATTCATTATGGGGATGCAAGGATAGTTCAGTATAAGAAAAACAATCAGCGTAATCTACCATATAAGTAAAGCAAAACAAAAGAAAAATGTGATCATATTAATTGATGCAGAAAAAGCATTTGACAAAATCCAACATCTAGAGGAAGCATGTGGTCAATAGCCAATGATACTAAAGGAGGAAATACAAGTTGCATTGAATGAATTGGTAAGGAATAAGGCACCAGGAATTCATGGAATAAAAATTGGAATCTTTCAAGAAAGTGAGGTGGCACAGGAGGCACACATTGATCTATGTCAAGAAATTTGGAAGACAACTATCTGGCCAACTGATTGGAAGAGATCCATATTTGTGCCCATTCCAAAGAGAGGTGGCCCAATGAAATGCAGAAGTCATTGAACCATATCTTTGATATCCCATGTGAGTAAAGTTTTGCTAAAGGTAATACAGAAACGGCTACAATCATACATTGACAGAGAACTTCCAGAGGTTCAAGCCAGACTCAGAAGAGGCCATGGAACAAGGGATATTATTGCTGATGTCTGATAGATCTTGGCTGAAAGCAGAGAATATCAGAAAGATGTTTACCTGTGCTTTATTGACTATGCAAAGGTTTTCGATTGTGTGGATCATGACATGCTATGGGCAACATTCAGAAGTATGAGTATTCCTGAATACTTAATTGTGCTCATGAGGAATCTGTACCTGGACCAAGAGGCAGTTGTTCGAACAGAACATGGGAACACTGAATGGCTTAAAATTAAGAAAGGTGTGCAACAGGGTTGTATTCTTTCACCATACTTATTCAACTTGAATGCTGAGCAAATAATCTGAGAAGCTGGGTTATTTGAAGAAAAACATGGCCTCAGGATTGAAGGAAGACTCATTAACAACCTGTGATATGCAGATGATACTACCTTGCTTGCTGAAAGTGAAGAAGATTTAAAATACTTACTGATGAAGATCAAAGAGGTATGGATTTCATCTCAATGTAAAGAAAACAAAAACGCTTACCACTGGGCCAATAAACAACATTCTTATCAATGGAGAAATGATTGAAGTTGTCAAGGACTTCATTCTTCTTCTATTAATTATCAACACTCATGGAAGCAGCAGTCAAGAAATTAAATGACATATTGCATTAGGCAAATCTGATGCACAAGACCTTTTTAAAGTGTTGAAGAGCAAAGATGTTAGCTTGAGGACTAAGGTGCTTCTAACCCAAGCCATAGTATTTTTTCAATAATGTCATATGCATGTGAAAGCTGGACATTGAATAGGGAAGATTGTAGAAAAATTAATACTTTTGAGTTATGATGTTGGAGGAGAATATTGAAAGTACCATGGGATGCCAAAAGAACAAACAAATCTGTGTTGGAAGAAGTGCAGCCAGAATGCTCCTTGGAGGCCAGGATGGGCAAACTTTGTCTCTTATACTTCGGACATATTGTCATGAGGGACCAGTTGCTGGAGAAGGATATCATGTTTGGTAGTGGAGAGGGTCAGAAAAAGAGGAAGACCCCTACTTAGATGGATTGGCAAAGTGGCAACATCAAAGGGCTCAAGCATGGCAACAATTGTGAGGTTGGCCCAGGATTGGGCAGTGTTTCATTCTGTCATGCTATGAGTTGAGACCAACTCAATGGCACCTAATAGCAACAACAATTCTTGATAAAACACTCAACAACATAGGAATTGAAGGGAAATTCCTCTACATAATTAAGAGCATATCTACAAATCCAACAGCTGACATTACTCTCAATGGAAAGAAACTGAAAGCATTCCCTTTGTGAGCAAGAATCAGACAAGGATGCCCTTTATCACCACTCCTAGTCAATATTGTGTTAGAAGTCTTACCCAGTACTACCAGGTATGAAGGGGAATTTAAAAACTTCCAAAATGTCAAAGAATCAGTAAAACTATTTTCAGATGATATGATATAATCGCAAAGACTCAGGAAGTAAATTATTGGAACTCATTGAAAGATTTAGCAAAGTCGCAGGGCACAAGATCAATTTACAAAAACAAGCTGGTGCTCTATTCATCAATCAAAACACCTCTGAAGAATAAATTAGGAAAACACCTCTGAGAAAGAAATCATTATAGCCACCCCAAAGTTGATATACTTAGGAATCTAACCAGAGAAACAAAAGATCTATTCAAAGAAAACTACAAAACACTACTATAAGAAACCAAAAGAGACTTTTAAAATGGAAGAATGTACTATGCTCTTCAATAGAAAGACTTAACATTGTGAAAAGTCAACACTATGCAAAGCCAACTATAGATACAACACAATCCTAAACTATATTACATGTCATTCTTTAAACAGATGGAAAAATGATCACTAACTTGTTGTGTTGTTGAATTAGCACTGGACCACAAAACCACAAGATTGGCAGTTCAAACCCACCTGTTGCTCTTTTAAAACCCTAAACAGAATTGTTATGAGTGAAAACTGACTTGGCAGCACTTTACAACTGCAACGACTTTGTATGAAAGGGAAAGAGACCTCAGATAAGTAAAGCACTGCTTAAAAAGAATAAGCTTGGAAACCTCTCACTCCCCGCCCTCAAAATTTACTACATGGCTATGGTGGTCAGAATAGCTTGGTACTAGTATAATGAAAGATACATAGATCAACAGAACAAACTTGAGAACCCAGAAGTTAATCCATCCACATACTATCAGTTGATCTTTAGCAAGTGTCCTAAACACATTAAATGGGAAAGAGATAGTCTCTTCAACAAATGATACTGACAAAACTTGAAATCCATATACAAAAGAATGAAACAAGACCCACATCTCACACCTTATACAAAAATAAACTCATTGTAGATTAAAGCTTAAATAAAAAACCTAGAACGATAAAGATCATTAATGAAAAATATAGAGACAAAATTAGGGGCTCTAATACATGGCATAAATACACTTTTAATAATTACTAAAATCACACAAACAGCAGAAGACAAAATAGATGATTGGGACCAACCACCTAATAATTAGACTGTAATGTGAATCAAAAGATTTCACCAAAAGAGTAAAAACAGACTAGTGCCAACCGACTGGAATTTTTTTTTGCAATAACATATTAGACAAGGGACTAATTTCTAACATTTATAGAAAACTGAAACACTTCTACAAGAAAAAGACAAATAGCCCAATTAAAAACTGGGTACAGGACAGGAACAGTCACTTACAACAAAGAAGACATTCAGGCAGCCAACAAGCATGAAGAAATATTCACAATCATTAGCTATTGTTGTTGTTGTTGTGTGCCGTGGAGTCGATTCTGACTCATAGCGACCCTACACAGGATTTCCGAGGCTGTAAATCATTAACTATTAGAGAGATGCAAAAAAAAAAAAAAAAAAGAGCGATACCATCTTACATCAGAATTAATAGCAAAGCTCAAAAAAACAAAACAAAACAAAAAATAACAAATGCTGGTGAGGGTGTAGAGAAACTGGGTCCCTCCTACATTGTTGGTGAGAATGTAAAATGGTTCAACCATTCTTGGGAATGGAATTGTGCTTCCTCAGAAAGTTGAAAATAGAAATACCTTATGACTCAGAAATCCCTCTACATGGTACATACCCACAAGAAATGAGAGCCAGGACACTACTAGATATATGCACACTGATGTTCATCACATCACTTTTTACTATAGCAAAAAATTGAGATAGCCTGAATGCCCATCAGTGGAAGAGCTGATAAACAAACTTGGTACATATACACAATGGAATAATGCAACATTGAAGAATAATACTGAACCTGCAAAACACTTCATAACATAGATGAATCTGGAGACATTATGCTTAGTGAAATAAGTCAATCACAAAAGGACAAATATTGTACGAGACAACTACTGTGAAAACTCAAGAAAAGGTTTACATGCTTAAATTTTTTTTTTTTTGATGGTTTCCTGATGTGGAAAGTGAATGGGCGAGTAATCAATGGACTAGAGGGTAGACACATGTTAACTCAGGTGACATGAGGGCAGTATATAAGAAAGGGAAGTGCAACATACAAGAAAAGGGAGGTTGGCAGAGAATGATGAAGATAGGTGAAGACACAAGGAGGTACGCTAGGGCTAAATGGAATAGAGGTAGTGATATATACAAAACCTTGGAACAACAGTGATCTGTATGTAGTTACATGGGCAGACACAGGCTGAATGGCTATGGTAGGAAGAGTGGGCTATACATATATAGTCCACAAGTACATAAGAGCTTGAAAGAATATATTTGTACATGCATAGCCATAGGGAGAAAGCAAGACAACTGTTTTTGCATAGAGGGGATTACAATCATTGAGATGAAACAAAGTATATGATTTTTGAATGTAAAACTAATAATCTTTTCTATAAACCTTTATTTATTCACAAAAAACATTATAAAAAAACAAACAAGAATGAAGTCATTTTCAAATACACAAAAAAATGTATTTGCAATTAAATGTCATTGATCCTGTAACATTCTATCATTGCAACCTACAGAATTATTTCTGTCACAAAGGCCATGTTTTCCAACTAGTGATACTTCCTATTTATTTCCAATCTTTGCATTCCAATCACCAGTAATTATTAATACATCTTTATTGCATGTTTAATCAACTTAAGAGTGAGGAAGTAGGTGGTGGTGGTAGTATAATTCTTCAATTTCATCAACACTGGCTTTAGTATATAAATACGAATAATGGTATTAACTGGTCTTTCATGTAGGTGTATGGATAATATCTTATCACAGACAATATTGTACTTTAAGATAGGTCTTGAAATTTGCTTTCTGATGATGAATGCTATGCCATTCCTCTGGAATTTCTCATTCCTGGCATAGTAAACCATAAGATTTTCAGATTCAAAATGGCTAGTACCAGTCCATTCAGCTCACTACAGCAAAGCATATTGATCTTTATGAATTGTTTAATTTTAGATTATTTCAAACTTTCGTACATTCATCCATTCCATGTTCTGATTATTAATATATGTTTGCAGTTGCTTCTTCTTATTTTCAGTTGTGACCACTCAGCAAATGAAGGTCAAGGAATCTTTACTCCATTTCCATCATCTTCATTAACTACTTTGAGGAGACAGCTCTTCCCCAGTCATATATTGAGTGTCTTCTAACTTGAGGAGCTCACCATCTGGTACTGTATTTGACAATGTTCTTATGCTATTCATAAGGTTTTTAGTTGCTAAACATTCAGAAGTAATTTGACTCTCCTTCTTCATATTCTAAGTCTGGAAACTTTGCTGGAGCCTGTCCACCATGGGTGACTCTTCTGGTATTTAAAACACTGATGACATGGTTTCCAGTATCACAGCAATGCCTAAGGCACTTAGAAGACTTATATTAAAAAGATCTCTTGAAACTTTTCATTGACAATTAATTAATTTGATAGATATCATTTAAGGATAAAATGATGAAAAAGAGATGCTAGTAACTTGATTATGTTGTTGTTAGGTGCCATTGAGTCGGTATTGACTCATAGCAACCCTAGGCATAGCAGAATGAAACGCTGCCTTGTCCTGAGCCAACCTCGCAATTGTTACCACTCTTGAGCACACTGATGTTGTCACTTTGCCAATCCATCTCGCTGGGGGTCTTCCTCTTTTTCTCTGATCCTCCACTTTACCAAACATGATACCCTTCTCCAACGACTTGTCCCTCCTGACAATATGTCTGAAATATGAGAGGTGAAGTTTGGCCATGCCGGCCTCCAAGGAGCACTCTGGCTGCACTTCTTCCAACACAGATCTTTTGATTCTTTTGGTAGCCCATGGCAATTTCAATATTTTTCTGCAACACCATAACTCAAAGGCATCAATTCTTCTATGGTTTTCCTTATTCACTGTCTAGCTTTCGCATGCATATGAGGTTCTTGAAAATACTATGGCTTGGGTCAGGCGCACGTTAGTCCTCAAGGTGACATCTTTGCTCTTCAACACTTTAAAGAGGTCTTATGCAGCAGGTTTGCCTAATGCAACAGGCAAATTTTCTTTGATGTCTTGACTGCTGCTTCCATGAGGGTTGGTTGATGGTTGATCCAATAAAAATGAAGCCCTTGACAATGTCAATCTTTTCTCCAATGATAAGAATGTTGTTTATTGTTTAAGTGGTGAGGATTTTTGTTTTCTTTACATTGAGATGCAGTGCATACTGCAATCCATACCAAAGGCTGTGCTCTTTGATCTTCATCAGTATGTATTTTAAGTCCTCTTCACTTTCAGCAAGCAAGGTTGTTTCATCTGCATATTGCAGGTTGTTAGTGAATTTTCCTCTAATCCTGATGCCACGTTTTTCCTCATATAACCCAGTTTCTCAGATTATTTGCTCAACACACAGGTTGAATAAGTATGGTGAAAAAATACAATCCTGTCACACACCTTTCTTAATTTTAAACCATTCAGTGTTCCCATGTTCTGTTCAAACAACTGTCTCTTCGTCCATGTACAGATTCCTCATGAGCACAGTTAAGTGTTTAGGAATACTCCACTTCACAGTATTGTTCATAGCTTGTCATGATCCACACAATCGAAAGCCTTTGCATAGTTAACTTGATTATAGAATACAGCTTTACAAGGAACTTTATTGGAATTAATAACAGTGACAATTAACATTGATTGAATGCTGTGTCCAAATGGTGTTCTTCATATGTTACCTTACACAAAGAAGATTTATAAGCACTATAGAGAAGTAAGCAAATACATAGAAAAGTCAAGTAACTTGCTCCTAATCAAAGGGATTTTTAAGTGTAGAGCTAGGATTTGAACATTCATAGTGTGATATGGGAACTCACATGCTTACTCACTATGTTACATTGACCCTTTATTATTGTTTTCTGTTTAATCTGTTTAGATACTCCACTGAGACTCATAGTGAGTGTGTCTTATGAACTAAAATTTTGTTGAATATATGCTCTGTGTAACTGTGGCAACAGAAATAGTTGTGAAGTGTTATTTAAGTTTTTGATTCCAGTTCAGTTGTCCTTGGACTGAACAGTGTGGAAGGACATCTCACTATGTTCTCTAGTCTATTGGAGTCCTTTGGTGACATCCGTCCTCAATGTCACATACAATAAATGATGGGAACAGATCTGTCTAGGATATCACATGGATAACTTCAGATTAAACACCCTGCACAGAACATTCTGGGAGCTCTGAACTCTTTGCTTCATCTGCATATTGATTTGCATAAGTTAAATGTATATCGTGTAATGCCAGTCAACCAGTTTCTATAAAGTTGATTCAAACTCTTGGAAGCTACATGTGTCTGAGAATAGAACTGAGTTCTACAGGATTTTGTTTGTTTATTT
>NW_006408740.1:5132477-5143569 GCF_000296735.1 Chrysochloris asiatica
TATCCTGGAATGTTTTGATTACACCATCGTATTTGATTGACAGCTTTGCTGGGTAAAGGATTCTTGGGTGACAGTTTTTTTTCTTTCAGGGTTTTATATATGTCTCCCCATTGCCTTCTTGCCTGCATGGTTTCTGTTGAGAAATTCTAGCTTAATCTGGTTTGCTTGCCTTTGTATGTTATGTTTCTCTTTTTCCTAGATCTTATCCTTATCTTTGATTTTGGAGAGCTTGATTATTATACATCTTGGTGATTGTTTTTTAGGGTCTATCCTTCCTGGGGTTCATTGAGCTTCTTGAATGCTTATCTTTTCACTTTTCATGATGTTAGGAAAATTTTCTTCCAGAAACTCTTCAACTGTCTCTTCTGTGGACTCATGTGCTTGTTCCTGTTCTGGAATGCCAATAATTCTTATGTTATTCCTCTTCATGCTATCCAACATGAATCTTAGGCCTCTTCAGGTTTTTTTTTTAATCCCTTTTTGTGTTTGTTCTTCTATCTTAGTAGTGTTGAGAGTTTTATCTTTTAGCTCACTAGTTCTGGCTTCTATCTTTTCAGTTCTAGTCCTTTGCACTTTCAATGTATTGTCCATTTCTGATATTCTATTATTAATCATTTGGACCTCTTTCTGTAGGTTTTGAATTGTTTGCAATGCTGTATTTATCATATTTGATTGTTCCTATAGCTCTTTCCTGACCTCTTCCTTATTTTTCTCAACTCCATTGTATAGTGTTTTGATACATTTTATAATCATTTTTCTGAATTCCTTCTCTGGCATTTCCAAAGCCTGCCCATCTTCCAGTATGGAGTGTAGGTCTACTTCCAGCTCATTTGCCTCAGTCACTTTACCACGTTTCTGGACATGTGCAGATATGGTCATCTGCTTCTGTTCAGGGGTTATCTGTGGCCTTAATACTTAGATGGGTATGTATTTTGGTATTTTTTATGCTTTCTGATTGCCTCCAGGTAGATGAGATCAGGAAATAGGCTTCCCTTTTCACTCTTCTTCTTGAGAAATTTCAAGATGCCACTGTTGGTTGTTTTGATGTAACTTATGATTTAACTTTTTGTCTATTTCCTTTTTTGTCTACGTGTCCCACTCCACAATCCCCATTCAGGCCTTTTTTCTAGTTATAAACAGTTCAGGGCCGGCTGTGGCCGTTTGGTTTTAATTGGAAACTGTCTCTTTAAATTTCGAGATCTGTGCGCATGCGTAGTAGAACCCTCTGAGGGTGGGACTGGTGTGTCCACTAGCTCAGGCACCCCTATAGTCACCAGAATGGAGATGCTCAGACAACAAGGGACCAATGAACAGATACCAAAAGTGAAGAATGTCCACACCTTTATCTCCGCTGTTTTGCTAGGCATCTGTGGCTCCTCCGATCTTTCCTCCGCTTGTTCTCACCCAAGATGGCAGCTTCTGGATTGGCTGAGCACCCCAAACCAGAAAGCAATGGATTTCTTGCTTCTGCCACAAATTCCCCCAGCTGTAAGCCTTTCAACCTTCTAAATATTACTTTATATGTGGTTCAGAGTTCTGGGACCATCCCCTGAGCCTGCTTGGTCGGGTATTCTGTGTTGTTGCTGGTGGAGCTCCTTACTGAACTTCCACCCGATCTTCCATCTTGTTCGTTCCTTCTCTACAGGATTTTCAATGGCTGATTTCACAGTAGTGGCTTTCCAAGCCTTTCTCCCAAGGTATCTGTGAGAAATCTTGACTCTTAAGTTTTTGGTAAGCAGCTGAATATGTTATCCATTTAGATAAGACTACAGTGTACCTCCATGCTATTTATCTTTTTATTTAAAATGTCTCTGTTGTTATTGTTAATTGCCATTGAGTTGATTCTGACCCATGGCGATCTTGTATAGGGTTTCCAAGGAGCAGTTGGTGAGCTTGAACCACTGACCTTGCAGTACAAATGACTTTGCAGTCTGATGCATTAGCTCACAGCACCACACCAGATATGTATAAATACAATATGATGCTCATTTTAGTATATAAAAATAAATATTGCACTGAAAACCCCATAGGAGTATGTTGTGGTGGGGAAACACTGGGCTTACTCTAACAGGACAATTTGCTGAAAAGACAAACTGGGCAGAAAGAGACCTACTAAAAGCTGAAATTCAGAAGACCATCAACTATTATCCCCTCCCTTTCCCTTCATAAAGAGTTTAGTTAAACCATTTCAAATAACTGAATTTTGATTTAAATGCTTAAAACATAGAGGAAAATCTCTAAAGAGCTGGCAATCTGAGACAGGCAAAGCAAGGGAGGCTGGAGATCAATAAGATCAAAGCTAGAGAGACTATCTCTGACCTCACCAGATAGCATGAATTGAACTTCTAACATCTGTGTTCCCAAAAGATGAAAGTTGTAGCAGCTGTTTCAAAGTCAGAGCCAAGTGCTAGCTCTGAATCCAAAGTGTTATAGCCATTTTTTGCTTGAGCTGTCACTTTCTTTTCTAAACATTCATTACAGAGAGTCATACAGTAAACTCAGTAACTATTCATCCATCACTCTAGAGATAGAGAGATTAAGCTAAGTTCGTCAGAAAGTTGATCTTTCTCATAGGAGTACCCATTTATGCTTTCTTCTTTTTCCTTTGACTACCTCTCTTTGTCCCACTTACCCTCATGAACTTTTCTGAATAGTTTCTAGCTTTTGGGCCTCAGCATTCATTTATTTGGATGAAGCCTAAGACTATGTTCATAATACATAACAAAGAAATTAAACTCCAGTGTTTAACCTCCAACCTGCATCCACAGCCCTTGAATTGATATTTGGAGCAAGTGAGATGAAGGTCACCTGGGATAGGGGATGTGAGAGGCAACAACTCTCTTTGATAATCAAAATATTGTTCTTACTTTTCTGCCTTTGTTGTTCTACTCTTTATTCATTTCTTATTTATTGGTTTATCCCTAAGGAACTGCTCTGGGTAGTAGATAGCATTTTGCTTTCTCCTAATTATGTGCAAAGTTTCAGGGGACACCTGAAAAAGTGGAAGCAGACTAATTCTATTCCTTTGTTGTCACTTTCTCTGACTTCAGGTTCTCAACCTGAAAGATTGAAACTTGTTTTTTTGAAGAACATAGCACAAGATTTGCTTCATCACAAAATCCTTCTTAAGAATCTGTTTGATTGTAACTGTAATTAAAAGAAATGTCAAGTTTAAAAGAATGCAACTGTGAAAAGCTCAGAACAATTTTCACAGGGACAGCAAACAGAATATATTGAAATACCTGTGGAGGCAAAGTTAAGCAAAGGCAAAAACTGTTTACATAATGCGTGTGGCAATTAATTGCTTTGGGACTTCATTCTAAACCAATATTTAGTCTAGCACACTTCACTTTGTCATTTACCCTGTCAGCAGGCTTTTCTTCCAACAGCTAATGGTTTGATCTATCCAGTGGCATGGGATTTTATGCCATAAAGAACCCTTCAGAGGAGCAGATTCTGTGAAAGAGATAAGTATGGAGTTTTGGAAATTCAAGGGAATTCCTAGAAACATCCCTGGCTTTCTTCATTCATTTTTATTTTTGTGAAATTATTCAGCCAAGCCCATCATAACTCTTGTTAGAATGCATGTAGTAAAAAACAAAACAAAACAAAACAAAAAACAGTCCCAAGCTGCCATTTCTGTTCAAGTCTTCAAGTACAAGCTGTGTTTATGGTATTAGGGCCCACCCCTGGGTCTTGTTTTCTTTGGCTCCTTACCTGTAGCCATCAAGTCATTCCAATGCATGATGACCCCACATGTTTCAGAATAGAATTGTACTCTATAATATTTTCAATGACTGCAGTCTTATAAAATAGATGTCTAGGGCTTTCTTCTGTAGTACTACTAGTGAGTCTGATCCACCAATTTTTCACTTAGTAGCTGAAAATGAATGGTGCCAACCACACACAGAAAGAGGAGACAACAGAAAGAGCCAGCACCAGCAATTTCTTCTAAATTCCTAAGGCAGGAATTGCACAACAAAAACAAAAAACCTCTGAATGGACTCCTCTGGTCAGGCATAGACAAGGGAGAATAGGCTGTTTGAGTTCTTGAGTGGTAAAATCAATTAATGTGCTTAGCTGCAGTCTAAAAGGTTAGAGGTTCTAGTCCACCCAGAGACATCTTAGGAAAAAGGACTTGTGCTCCAATTTTGAAAAATCAGCCATTGAAAGCTTATGGAGTACAGTTCTACTCTGACATACATGGAGTAGTCATGATTCAGAGTCAAATCATGTTGTCAGTTGTCATCAAGTTGATTCTGACTCATGGTAACATCATCAGGATCACAAAAATTATCTTTCCTCAAATCACATTTTCTGACTGAGTTTTCTATGAAGGCAGAGAGATGTTTTTCAAATAGTGAACTCTGAAGCAAGGCTTGATGGCAGATGAGCCACAAAGGCTGTGCAGACCCTCTTCAACAAAATCATGGAAAACCAGATGAAACAGATTCAGAGGACATTTCTGGGGCTCTGAGCTTCAGATAAAGGGATAAAAAAGTAAGTGGATCGAGTGCTTACCATGAGAAAGAATTTGAACAGAAGAAAGGGGGGTGGCTTCTGATTTAGGGCAGTCAATGTGACCCGCCACAGCCATTTTGAACAGGAATAAGCAGATTGAGAGATAAGTGAGCATTCCCATAACAGAAGCCTGCAATTTACAGAGACAAATGTGTGATTATTATTGTTATTTTGTATTCTTTCCCTTTTCTCTTTCTATTCATTTCCTCTCTGGTGAGGAGAGGTGAGAATTGTATGAGTAGACACCCCCAGGGAAGATCCTACATGGATCCCACAACCTGGTACATACTCAGAAGTGGAGGAGACAACAGAAAGAGCCAGCACCAAAAATTTCATCCATATTGGGCAGGTCGGTCCTGGGCTGGTTCTCACTATGTAGAAATAAAAATAGAAGAAAATAAAAGGTGGAAAGCAAAAGCAAAAAAAAAAACTGGCAATCGATCAGAATGACACAGTAGGAACATTGTGATATTTATCAGGTGGTTGTGAAGACAAGAGTACATTGTTGTTAAGTGCGCTTGAGTTGGTTCCGACCCATAGAGACCCTGTATACAGTTTCCAAGGAGCGGCTGGTGAGCTTGAACCACTGACTTTGTGGTTCAAACAACTTAGCAGCCCAGCACATTAGCTCACAGCACCACACCAAGACTCCTTTAGGTGGTGCTAAAGAATTACTCCTTTCCTGCTGTTACTTCGTGGCTGTGTAAGTACATCATTTTATTATTATTATTTGCTTTTTCCAGTTTTAATGTCTTTATATATTTTTTCTTCGGAGTTTTTATGATTCTCATTTTTAGTTTTGTGTTTTTGGTCCTCCTGATATCTTGAAGGGAGTGTTTTCTCTTCTTGTCTCACCCAAAAAGAGACAGCAACTGAGGCCATAGAACCTAGCTACAACTGTACCCTCTAAAAATCCACCAATTGTGCAACGGTCAATAGCAGCTGCTATAAACACGCAACGTATACTACCAACACTTGCTAAAAACACTCTGAATTGAACTGTAAGAACAGTGAACAGAGAAGCCCTCTTCCTGATCACACCTACCATAGGTTCATCAAATTAACATAAATACAACAACCACAATGCATAAAAAAATGGAAGAAAATTTCTGCTCATGTACAGAAACAAGACAGAGTTGCTCAAACAAATGACCAAGAAGAAGATCTAGAATATGCTTTTTGAGGAAGAAGAGGCTCTGAAACTACCAAAAAAGAATTCTGGGGGATGATATTGAGGTACATCCAAATGTTCTACAGAAAAATCAAGAAAAATAAGAAAGGTAGTCAGAAAAGAGCTACAGGAACACTCAAACAAAATAGACATCACCTTGCGTACAATTCAAATAGTGAACTCTATATTATTTAGATATTCACCTGAAAGACTGATTGGATAAGATATTTTGAAACTTCTTTTAGTATTATAATTCTATGATCATAGTCATTCAACTGGTAGCCACAGAGTAGATTTATTTAGTGAGACCTTTGGTATAACATGCAATACCCAACATGATTTTCTCTATGCTTCTCTCTATAGTTTCATTTCCTTAACTTCCCTGGCTTACACCATGTTTGGAGTCCTGGTATGGTCACAGAAGGCACTCACTCATTTATGCCAAGAAAATTGGAAGACAACTATCTGGCTAACTGATTGGAAGAGATCTGTGTTTGTGCCCATTCCAAAGAGAGGTGACCCAACAGAGTGTGGAAATCATCAGACAATGTCTTTTATATCACAAACAAACAAAGTTGTACTATAGGTCATACAGAAATGGTTGCAACCATACATTGACAGAGAACTTTCAGAGTTTCAAGCTGGATTCAGAAGAGGCCATGGAATGAGCAATATCATTGTTGACTTCAGCTGAAATCAGAGAATATCAGAAAGATTTACTTGTGCTTTATTGACTACACAAAGGCCTTCTATCGTGTGGATCATGACAAGCAATGGGTAGCATTGCGAAGTATGAATATTCCTGAACACTTAATTGTGCTCATTAGGAACTTGTATATAGACCAAGAGGCAGTTGTTTGAACTGAACATGAGAACTCTGAATGGTTTAAAATTAGGAAATGTGTGTGACAGGGTTGTTTTCTTTCACCATACTTAAAGGAGCTCTGGTAGTGTAGTGGTTACTAATCGGGCTGTGAACCACAAGGCCAGCAGTTCGAAAATACCAGCTGTTCTGCGGGAGAAAGATAAGGCTTTCTGCTCCCATAAATATTTACAGCCTTGGAAACCCTGTACAGGGTCTCTATGAGTCAGAACTGACTCCATGGCACATAACAACAACATTCAATGTGTATGCTGAGCAAATAATCTGAGAAACTGGGTTATATGAAGAAAAACGTGGCATCAGGATTGGAGGAAAACTCATTAACCTGTGATATGCAAATGATAGAACTATTCTTGCTGAAAATGAAGAGGACTTAAAATACTAATGAAGATCAGAGACCACAGCCTTCAGTATGGATTGCATTTCAATGTAAAGAAAACAAAACTCCTCAGCACTAGACCAATAAACAACATTCTTATCAATGGAGAAAAGATTGAAGTTGTCAAAGACTTCATTTTTCTTGGCTCAACCATCAACACTCATGAAAACAGCAGTCAAGAAATTAAATGACATATTGCATTAGGCAAATCTGCTGCACAAATCTTTTAAAAGTGTTGAAGAGCAAAGATGTCAGCTTGAGGACTAATGTGCACTTCTCACAAGGCATGGTATTTTCAGTAACCTCATATGCAGGCAAAATTTGGACACTGAATAAAGAAGATCATAGAAAAATTGATGCATTTGAGTTATGGTGTTGGAGGAGAATATTGAAAGTGCCATGGGATGCCAAAGGAACAAATAGATCTGTATTGGAACTAGTACAGTCAGAATGCTCCTTGGAGGCCAGGATAGCCAGACTTTGTCTCTCATGGAGGGACCAGTCACTGGAGAAGGATATGATGTTTGGTAAGGTGGAGGGTCAGAGAAAAAGAGGAAGAGCCCAGTGAGATGGATTGGCAAAGTGGAAGCACCAATGGGCTCTAACATGGCAACAATTGTGAGGTTGGCCCAGCACCATGCAGTGTTTCCTTCTGTTATGCATAGGGTCGCTATGAGTCAGAACCAACCCGATGGCACCTAACAACAACAAAAAGTAAAGTAAATCCTTGATGGACTTGTTCTTATTCTCTCTATATCTCCAGTAACTAGTATGCTACCTATTGACACTGTTGTTAAGTTTCAGGCTATATCAGTGACTCATTGCACAACAGAACAAAACACTGCCTGTTCCTGTGCCATCCTCACAACACTTGTTTTATTTGATCCCACTGTTGTGGCCACTGTGTCAGTCCATCTCTGTGGGGACCTTCTGCTTTTTCATTGACCCTCCACTTTACCAAATATAATGTTCTTCTCCGAGGGCTGATCCCTTCTTACATGTCTAAAGAAAAAGAGACAATTTATCCTGACAAGAGGTCCAAAGAACAAGAGATAAATTCTTGCCATCCTTACTTCTAAGGAGTATGTTAGCTTTATTTCTTCCAAGAGAGATTTATTTGTTCTTCTGGGAGTCTGTGGTACTTTCAGTATTCTTCAATACTATCATAATTCAAAAGTGTTGATTCTTCTACCATCTTCTAATTCATTGTCCAACTTTCACATGCATATGGGCTTTTGTCAGGTGCTTTCACTTCAAGTCCTGTTCATTTCAAGTTCTCGTCCAGCAAGCAAGGTTGTAACATCTGCATTTCACAGGTTTTTAATTTATCTTTTTCCAATCCTGATGCAACATTTATATAATCGAACTCCTCAGATTGTTTGCTCAGCATACATGTTGAATAAGTGTGATGAAAGGATGCAACCCGGACACACACTTTTCCTGATTTTAAATCATTCATAATACCTTTGTTCTGTTCTAAGGGCTGCCTTTTGGTCTGTGTATGGGTTCTTCATGAGCACAATGAAGTATTTTGGAATTTGCATTCTTCACAGTGTTGGTTATGAGCCATACAGTTGAATGACTCTGCATAGGAAATAAAGCACAAATAAACCTCTTTTTGATATTCTCTACTTTTAGTCAAGATTCACCTGGCATCAGCAATGATATCTATTGGTTCACATACTCTTTTAAATCTGGCCTGAAATTCTGGTAGCTCACTGTCAATGCATTGCTGCAACATCTCTGAATTATCTTTAGCAAAAATTTACTTGCATGTGATACTAAAGATAGTGTTCAATGATTTCCACAATCCATTGAGCCAACACTTTTTTTTCAATGGGTACAAATATGGATCTCTTCCAATTGGTTGGGCAGGTATCAGTCTTCCAAATGTTTTGGCACAGATGAGTTGATTACCTCCAGTGCCGTGTCAGTTTGTAGAAACATTTCAATAAGTATTCTATCAATTCCTGTAGACTTGTTTTTTGCCAATCTCTTCAGTGTAGCTTGGACTTGTTCCTTCAATACCATCAGTTCTTATGTTACTTCTTGAAATGGTTGAACATTGACAAATTCTTTTTGGTGCAACTCCTTCTATCTTTTTCTTTTCTTTTCTTTTAAAGCTTTTATTGTGAATTGAGTGAAGGATTACAGGACAGATCATCAGTTTTACATTCAACAAATCATATTTTGTTTCATTGCACTGATTACAATCACCTCCAAGCATCATCATTTAACAGTATTTGCCTTTTTTTCTTTTTTTTTTATGTGCACATACCACACAGACAATATATATTCATTTAAGTGTCCAAAGAGCACATTTTCCAAGTCATCCTCCTGCCTACAGGCACACAGCCTTTCTCATTCCATGGACCTAGAATCCTCAGCTGCTCTCTCTCTCTCTCTCTCTCTCTCTCTCTCTCTGCCATCACCTCTGTCTCTGCTGTTACTGATTTTCTGGTTAGAATCCCATGATCTGCCCATACTCTTTCCTCTTGATGTTCCCAGGGTCCGCTGTTCCTGAAATGAAAGATTTAACTATTCCCTTGTTTTATTTTCACATCTTCTATATTTACAGTTATGACAATTGTAATTAGTCATGATAACAGTTGCTTACTATTGATTCTTAAAATACTATCCCCATCCTCCCCTGCCCCCTTTTACCAGACTCAATAGGAGAAGACAAGAACTGTTCAGTTGAAATTTTACTTTAGTCCCCTCATTCTGAAACTAAGCACATTTATGAAATCTCATAAGCCAGGCATTTCATCCCTTTATAACCCCCATTTTTGATAGCCAATGTTTAAGTTGTCCATCCATATCACCCCAGTGTATTGAGAAGGCAAGTTTTATCCTTGATCTGAGGAATCCTTCCCTTTCAGTTGGAATTTTAAACAATTACATCCATAAACAAAGGTCCAGTTCATCAAATTATAGTAATTTACACTTGATCAAGCTTCTTTTTCTTCATCTGGTCAATTTCTGTTCAGCAAACCATTCAGGCTAGGTCAGATGGGTACTATCTACAAGTCTTGGAGTTCTTGCATGCCTTTTCCCACTACAGACTAGATAGTTATTTCACTCTCAATTGTAACCCCAATGGCTAGGTCAGTGTCAGTGGGCATGGGAGTTCACATGTCTCCCTAAACTTCAGACTGACCAGTCCTCCCTCTTCTCTCTCTCATTTCAAGGTGAATGATGTCTATGGAATATGGCATAACTCAGCCCATGTCCCCATTGCTGTATTTCCCTACTTCGACTCACAAGTAGACCAGGTTGGTCACCAGTGAGTTTATAAGCCTGCTAGTGTGTTCCCTTTAAGTTCCAGTATTAGAAGGGGGTTTACAATGATAGGCTTTCTTTTCTTGCTTTTATGGCTCCCAGGCAAATAGCTTGCTTGATCTTGTAACAGCCAAGCAGTCTGCTTTTTTTTCTTTCTTTTTTTCTGTTCCTCTAGCTACTCTGGGTTGGTCTGTGTGTTCTTTCAAGTGGGAATGTTCCACTTCAGAATATTCTAGGTGAGGCTGAGGATTCCACCCAAGGCCCCATATTCCACAGAGGCTTAAGAAGAATTCTATTCCCCTGGGCAAATTCTAGTACCCCTTTTAGTTAATCTAATCAGTTATAGGCTGAAGATGAGCTTACACGTTTTCTGTAGTCATATTACCCAATATTCCTTTCTATCCCAAATAAATGTCTATTTTATATTAGTAGGCAGGGGAAACCAATATCCACAAAACAGTTAAGCACCTTAACATTGTTTTCCCTCCTTTACCCATTCAGACTATGTCTCAATCCCTGTACCACAGAGCCTTGTTCCAAGGTTAAGTATACATCACTATTTACTTCTATCCCATTTAGTCTATGCATATCTCTCCAAATCTTCCCCTCCTCCTTCTTGCATTTTTGCCCTACCCCTTCTTATATATTGCCCTCCCCATCACCCAAGCTATCATGTGTCTATCCCCTAGTCTGTGACTTACTGTTCTGCCTCCAACACCAAATATTTTTTTCTTTTAATATAGAAATCTTTTCTTTTTTTTTTTTTTAAAGTTTTTATTGTGGATTGAGTGAAAGTTTACAGGGCACATCATCAGTTTCACATTAAACAATTCATATAACTTGTTTCATTACATTG
>NW_006408740.1:5146454-5173218 GCF_000296735.1 Chrysochloris asiatica
CCCCTGAGCCTGCTTGTTCGGGTATTCTGTGTTGTTGTTGGCAGAGCTCTCTGCTATACGTCCACCAGATCCGCCGTCTTGTTTGTTCTCCTAGAAATCTTTTCTTAAGCTTTTATAATAATGATCTTATGTGATATTTGTCTTTCTGTGACTAATTTCACTCAGCATAATGTACTCAAGATTCACCCATGTTATGAGGTGTTTTGCAGCTTTGTTATTCTTCAAGATAGCATAGTATTCCATTGTGTGTATGTACCAAAGTTTGTTTATCCATTCTTCCATTGATAGGTACTTAGGCTGTCTCTATCTTTTTGCTATTGTGAATAGTGCTGAAAGGAACATTGGTGTGTATATAGCTACTCATATTCTAACTCATATTTATTGTGGCTATATACCAAGTAGAGGAATTGCTAGAGCATAAAGTATTTCTATTTCCAACTTTTTGAGGAAGCTCCAAACCATTTTTCAGAGTGGTTGAACCATTTTAAATCACACCAGCAATGTAGGAGGGTTGCAGTCTCTCCACACCTATGCCAGCATTTGTTGTCCTCTGATTTTTTTAAACTTTGCTGTTACTGATGATGAGAGATGATATATCACTGTTCTTTTTTAAATTTGCATCTCTCTAAGGAACACTCTGGGTGCACTTCTTCCAACGCAGATCTGCTGGTTCTTTTGGCAGCCCATGGCACTTTCAATATTCTCCTCTAACACCATAACTCAAAAGCATCAATTCTTCTATGGTCTTCCTTACTCACTGTCCAGCTTTCCCATGCACACGAGGTTATTGAAAATACCATAGCTTGGATCAGGCGCACCTTAGTCCTCAAGCTGACAATTTTGCTCTTCAACACTTTAAAAAGATCTTGTGCAGCAGACTTACCTAATGCAATACGTCATTTGGTTTCTTGACTGCTGCTTCTGTGAGTGTTGATAGTTGATCTAAGAAGAATGAAGTCCTTGACAACTTCAGTCTTTTCTCCATTGATAAGAATATTGTTTATTGGTCCAGTGGTGAGGATTTTTGTTTTCTTTACATTGAGATATAATCCATATCGAAGACTGTGCTCTTTGATCTTCATCAGTAAATATTTTAAGTCTTCCTCACTTTCAGCAAGCAAGGTTGTATCATCTGCATATCGCAGGTTGTTATTGAGTCTTCCTCCAATCCTGATTGTCACATTTTTATTTAAATAACCCAGCTTCTCGGATTAATTGCTCAGCATACAAGCTAAATGAGTATGGCAAAAGAATACAACCCTGTGGCACATCTTTCTTAATTTTAAACTATTCAGTGTTGGAAGAAGTGCAGCCAGACTGCTCCTTGGAGACCAGGATGGCCAATCTTTGTCGCTCATACTTTGCACATATTGTCAGGAGGGAGTAGTTGCTGGAGAAGGGTATCATGTTTGGTAAGATGGAGAGTCAAAGAAAAAGAGGAAGACCCCAGCGAGATGGATTGGCAAAGTGGCAGCATCAATGGGCTCAAGCCTGGCAACAAGTGAGGTTGGCCCAGGATCGGGCAGTGTTTCGTTCTGTTGTGCATAGGGTCGCTATGAGTTGGTACCAACTCAATGGCATCTAACAACAACAACAGCAATGGTTAATGATCTTGAACATTTCTTCATGTTTGTTGGCTCCTGAATACCTTTCTTGGTGAAGTGTCTGTTCTATTTTTAATTGGATTATTTGCCTTTTTCTTGTAGAGGTGGTATAGTTTCCCATAGATTTTAAAGATTAGTCTCTTGCATGATGTGTCATTGCAAAAATAATTTTCCCATTTAGCCCATGCAAAGCTGTCTCAGTGTTCCCCTATCTACCTTGTTCTTCCACCCTTCCTCCTTCTTGTGTACTGCCCTCCCCAACACCCAAACTATGATGTGTCTGCCCTTACCCTGTGCTGTACCATCACCTCCCTCCACCTCTCTCAACCCCCCCTAATCCTACCCCACTTGTAACCAACAAATATATATTTTTTTCCATTTTGGTATGGGTATCTTTTCTTAAGCTTTTACAATAATGGTCTTATGCAATATTTGTCTTTCTGTGACTGACTAATTTCACTCAACATAACTCCTCAAAGTTATGCAGTGGCTTGCAGCTTCCTTGTTATTCTTCAGGTAGCATAATATTCCACTGTGTGTATGTACCAAAGTTTGTTTATCCATTCTTCCATTGATGGACACTTAGGCTGTCTCCATCTTTTTGTTATTGTGAAAAGTGTTGCTGTGAACATTGGTGGACATATATCTACTCGTGTTATGGCTTGTATTTCTTGTGACTATATACCAAGTAGAGGAATTGCTAGATCATATGGTATTTCTATTTCCAACATTCTGAGGAAGTGCCATATTGTTTTTCAGAGTGGTTGGACCATTTTGCACTCCCACCAGCAATATCGGAGGGTTTCAGTCTCTCCACATCCTCACCAGCATTTATTACCCTCTGCATTTTTTAACTTCACTGTTATTGCTGGTGTGAGATGATATCTCATTGTTTTGATTTGCAACTCTCTAATTATGAAGAAGAAGGCACCAGGAATTGATGGAATAAAAATTGAAATATTTCAAGAAAATGAGGCAGCACTGGAGGCACTAACTCATTTATGCCAAGAAATTTGGAAGACAACTATCCGGCCAGCTGATTGGAAAAGATCCATATTTTTGCCCATTCCAAAGAGAGTTGAACCAACGGAATGAGGAAATCATTGGACAATATCATTGATATCCCATGCTAGTAAAGTTTTACTAAAGGTAATACAGAAACAGCTGCAAGCATACATTGACAGAGAACTTCTAGAGGTTCAAGCCAGATTCAGAGAAGGACATGGAATGAGGAATATCATTGCTGATGTCTGATAGATCTTGGCTGAAAGCAGAGAATATCAGAAAGACATTTACCTGTGCTTTATTGACTATGTAAAAGCTTTTGATTGTGGGGATCATGACAAGCTATGGGCAACATTGTGAAGTATGAGTATTCCTGAACACTAAATTGTGTTCATGAGGAATGTGTACATAGACCAAGAGGCAGTTGTTCTAACAGAACATGGGAACACTGAATGGTTTAAAATTAGGAAAGGTGTGCAACAGGGTTGCATTCTTTCACCATACTTATCCAGCCTGTATGCTGAGCAAATAACCTGAGAAGTTGAGTTATATGAAAAAAAATGTGGCATCAGGATTGGAGGAAGACTCATTAACAACCTGCGATATGCAGATGATACAACCTTGCTTGCTGAAAGTGAAGAGGACTTAAAATACTGATGGAGATCAAAGAGAACAGCCTTCAGTATGGATTATATCTCAATGTAAAGAAAACAAAAATCCTCATCACTGGACCAATAAACAACATTCTGATCAATGGAGATAAAACTGAAGTTGTCAAGGACTTCATTTTTCTAGGATCAAATATCAATATTCATGGAAGCAGCAGTTAAGAAATCAAACAACGTATTGTATTAGGCAAATCTGCTGCACAAGACCTTTTTAAAGTGTTGAAGAGCAAAGATGTCAGCTTGAGGACTAAAGTGTGCCTGACACAAGCTATGGTATTTTCAGTAACCTCATATGTATGCGAAAGCTGGATAGTGAATAAGGAAGACCATAGAAGAATTGATGCTTTTGAATTACGATGTTGGAGGAGAATATTGAAAGTGCCATGGGCTGCCAAAAGAACAAACAGATCTATGTTGGAAGACATATATTCAGAGTGCTCCTTGGAGGCTAGGATGGCCAAATGTCATCTCTCATACTTCAGACATATTGTCAGCAGGGACCAGTCGCTGGAGAAGGATATCGTGTTTTATAAGGTGGAGGGTTAGAGAAAAAGAGGAGGACCCCCAGCGAGATGGATTTGCAATATGGCAGCATCAATGGGCTCAAACGTGGCAACAATTGTGAATTTGTTCCAGGACCGGGCAGTGTTTTGTTCTATTGTACATAGGGTCTCTATGAGTCGATACCAACTCGATGGCACCTTTCAAAAACAACAATGCAATGGCTAATGATAGTGAACATTTCTTCATATGTTTGTTGGCTGCTCAAATGTTTTCTTTGGTGAAGTGTCTGTTCATGTCCTGTGACCATTTTTTAATTGGGTTACTTCTCTTTTTCTTGTAGAGGTCTTGTAGTTTCTTATAAATTTTAGAAATTAGTCCCTTGTCTGATACGTAATTGCACAAGATTTTTTCCCATTCTGTGGACTCCCTTTTTACTCTTTTGGTAAATCCTTTGATTCACATAAGTTTCTAATTTTTAGAATGTCCCAACCATTTATTTTGTCTTTTTTTGTTTGTGTAAATTTCACAATGTTTTGTAGTCTGTGTGTGCCCAGGATTAAAGCCCTTAAATTTGTCCCTCTGCTGAACTTTATAATTCTGGGATTCACATTTAGGTCTTTAATCCATGCTGAGGTGTTTTGTTTTGTTTTTTTGTTTTTTTTTTGTATATGGTGAGAGGCGAAGGTCTTGTTTCAATCTTTTGCATATCAATTTCCAGTTCTGCCAGCACCATTTGTTGAAGAGACTATGTTTTCCCCACTCAATGTACTTTGGCCCTTTGTCAAAGATCAGTTGGCTGTATGTGGATGGTTAATTTCTGCAATCTCAATTCTGTTTCATTGATATATGTATCTTTCATTGTAGCAATATCAGGCTGTTTTGACCATGTAACCATGTAGTAAAATTTGAAATCAGGGAGTGAGAAGCCTCCAACTTTGTTCTTCTTCTTAAGCAGTGCTTTGCTTATCCTGGGTCTCTTTCCTTTGCATATAAAGTTTGTGATTGTTTTTTCCATCTCTCTAAAGATTGTTGTTGGAATGTGGATTGGGATTGTGTTATAGGTATAGATTGCTTTGGGTAGTATTGACATTTTCACAATGTTAAGTCTTCTTATCCATTATCATGGTATCTATCATCTTTATAAATCTCTTTTGATTTCCTGTATTAGTGTTTTGTAATTTTTGTTTTGTTTTGTATTGGCCTTTTTTTACTCTGGTTAGATTTATTTCAAAATATTTCATCCTTTGGGTGGCTATTGTAAATGATATTTTTTTCCTAATTTCTTTTTCACAACTCCCTTTGTTATCAGTATAGAGGAATCCAACAGATTTTTGTATGTTAATCTTGTTCCTTGCCACTTTGCTGAATCTTCCAATGAGTGCTGAGTTTTTGGGATTTTCAAAGTATAGGATGAAATCAACTGTAAATAGAAAGTTTTATACCTTCTTTGCCAATTTGGATGGCTTCAATTTCCCTTTCTTCCCTTATAGCTTTGGCGAAGAATTCCAACACAATTCTGAATAGGAGTGGTGATAAAGGACATCTTTGTCTGATTCTTGTTCACAAAAGGAAGGCTTTTAGTATCTCTCCATTGAGATATGATGTTAGCTGTTGGTATTCTATGTTGTTGTTGTTGTTATGTGCTGTGGAGTCGGTTCTGACTCATAGCGACCCTGTACAGGGTTTCCAAGGTTGTAAATCTTTATGGGAGCAGAAAGCCTCATCTTTCTCCTGTGGAACAGCTGGTAGTTTCGAACTACTGACCTTGTAGTTTGCAGCCCGATTCGTAACCACTACACTACCAGAGCTCCTTTCTATATATGCTCTTAATTATGTTGAAGAATTTCCTTTCAGTTCCTAATTTGTTGAGTGTTTTTATCAGTAATGGGGGTTGGATTTTGTCAAATGTCAATTGATATGCTCATGTGATTCTTTTCTTTTTTAAAAAATTTATGTGGTGTATTAAGTTGACTGTTTTTCTAATGTTAAACCATCCTAGCATCCCTGGTATAAATCTTGTGTGGTCAGGTTGTATTTTTTTGTTGTTGTTGTTGTTGTTTTGTTGAATTCTATTGGCTAGGAGTTTTTGAGCATTTTTTGCATCTATATTCATGAGGAATATTGGTTTATAATTTACATTTTTAGTGATGTTCTTCCCTAGTATTAGTATGATGGTTGTGCTTGCTTCATAAATTGTATTAGGAAGTTTTCCATCCTATTCTATATTCTGGAGTATATTGAGTAGAATTGCATCAGGTAGTCTCTGAATGCTTGGTAAAATTCACCTATGAAACATTTTGAACGTAGACTTTTTGGTTGGGAGTTTTTTGATGACCAAATCATTTTCTTCTTTTGTTATATATTTGTTCAAGTTTTCTATGTCAATCTGCGTAAGTTTAGGTAGGTGTTGTTTTTCTAAATATGTATCCATTTCCTCTAGATTTTCAAATTTGTTGTAGTACAAGTTTTTATAGTATTCTATTATTATACTATTTATTTTCCTCAGTTCTGTTTTGATGTCACCCAAGTGGTTTCTGTATGTGCATAAGTGACTTCTCCCTCTTTTCTTTAATTATGTAATTCTTTCAAATAACCAGCTTCTTGTCTTGTTGAGTCTTTCTACAGTTTTTCTGTTTTCTATCTCAGTTATTTCTGCTCTAATTTTATTATTTCTTTTCTTCTGGTGACTATAGTTTACCTTTGCTAATCTTATTTTTTAATTGTTGGAGATGCTGTGTTAATTGTGGTTCTTTCTTCTTTTTGAATATATGCATTTATTGTTATAAATTATCCTCTCATAATAGTGTATCCCAAAGGTTTTGGTATATTATGTTTTAATTCTCACTTTTTTCCAGAAAATTTTTATCTGCACTTTTTATTTGTTCTACCATCCAGTAGCTTATAAACAGGGTGTTAGTCAATTTCCATATATTTGATTTTGTTTCCTTGATTCCTATTGTTGACTTCTAATTTTATAGCATTGTGACCTGAGTGGATGCTTTGTAGTATTTTAATGTTTTTAAATTTATTGAGACTTCCTCTGTGGTCTCACATGCAGTCTATTATGGAGAATATTCCATGTGCACTGGAAAAGAATGTGTACTGTTTTTGGATTGAGTGCTCAGTTCAAATCTTTGAGGTCAAGTTGGTTCTTTGTGTTGTTTAGTTCCTCTGTGTCTTTGTTGAGTTTCTTTCTGATTAGTCTGTCTTTTTTAGAAAGTGGTATAGTAAAGTCTCCCACTATTATTGTAGAGCTGCCTCTTTCTTTCTCTCTATTGAGATTTGCTTTATGTATTTTTGGCGCTTTTGTTGGGAGCATAGATATTAATTATGGTTATGATCAATTGACTCTTTAATCATGAGACAATGTCTTCTCTGTCTCTTATTCTGTTTTTTGCCTTAAAGTTTATTTTATCAGAAATTAATATTGCCATTATTGCTCATTTTTTATTGCAATATATCTTTTTCCATAATTTTAGTTTTAATCTATTTTTGTCTTTATGTGTAAGGTGTGTCTCTTGCATACAGCATATTGAAGGAATCTGTTTTTAATCCATTCTGCCACTTTCTGTGTCTTAACTGGTGTTCAATCCATTGACATTCAGTTTAATTATCAATCATTATGAATTCATTGCTGTCATTATGTTTGTGTTTTTGTGGTGCTTCTGGTTTCTTTGTTTTACATGGTTTCCTGTGCTGAATTCTTTTTTTGTGTGTGTGTATGTGCTTTTTCTTGCTTGCTTGTTTTTCAATTTTAATGTTTGCATAATTTTGGATTTTCCTTTTCTTGATATATTGTGGAGATGTACTGTTTCTTTAGGAGTCTTAGCACAGTGCTGTGGCCTAATGCGTCAGACTGAAAAGTCATTTGAACTGCAAGGTTGGTGGTTCAAGCTCACCAGCTGCTCCTTGGAAACTCTATACAGTGTTGCTATGGGTTGGAATATACTTGATGGCACTTAACAACAACAACAACTGTTTCTTTGAGTTTACTTTATATTTTGTTAATTTTTTCCTCATTTTAAAGGAGGCTGTTTTATCCTGAATTCTACATAACCAATTTACTACCTGGATCTCTGTTACTATACTTTTCCCTTCTTTCACATTATAGTTGTCCTGATAACAGACTGACTTTCCAGATCTCCTAGTTTCATTCTTGCAATTTTGTTCTGCTCTGAACTCTTCATTCAGTCTCTGGACTGAGTTCTGCAAGGTGTTGCCATATATGTCAATCTCTGGCTGTTGTATGCATTTTTTTCTCAGTCCAAAAAACTCCCTTTCATATGTTTTGAAGCACTGGCTTTGCTTTTACAAAATCCTTTAATTTCTGTATATCCTGAAATGTTCTGATTTCACTGTCATATTTGATTGGCAGCTTTGCTGGGAATATGATTCTTGGTTGGCAGTTTTTTCTTTTAGAGTTTTGTATATGTCTCCTCAATGCCTTCATGCCTGTATAGTTTCTGCTGAGAACTCAGAGCTTAATCTTATTGGCTTTCTTTTGTAGGCACACTTCTTTTCTACCCTTGCTGCTTTCAGTATTCTCTCTTTGTCTTTGATTTTGGAGAATTTGATTTTGATATGTCTTGGTGATTTTCTTTTGGGGTCTATGCTGCCTGGAGTTTGTTCAGCTTCTTGAATGCTTATCTTCTTGTCTTTCAAGACATTAGGGAAATTTTCTTCCAGCAGCTCTTTGATGGTCTCTTATGTGATTTGTTTTTGTCCCTGTTCTGGAATTCCAATCACCCATAGGTTATTCCTCATCATGTTTTCCCACATGAATTTTAGCTTTTTTCAGATTCTTTTTTTTTTTTTTTTTGCTTTTTCTTCTGTCTTAGCAGTATTAAGAGATTCATCTTCAAGTTCAATGTTTCTTGCTTACATTCTTTCAATTCTACTCCTTTGCCTTTTCAGAGTATTGTCCATTTCTAATATTTTAGTTTTGATTGTCTGGACCTCTTTTTCAGGTTCATTATTCATTCCAATGTTGTATCCATTTTATTTGATTGTTCTTGTTGTGCTTTTGTGACTTCTTTATTTTCCTTGGCTTGCTATAGAACACATCAATATAATTCCCCTGAATTCTTTTTCAGGCAGTTCAGAAGCCTTTTCTCCTGCCAGTGCAAATTCTAGCTCTTCCTCTTGATCATTTGTTTGAGCTACTCTGTCTTGTTTTGTGCTGCTCTTTGTACATTGTGGTGGGGTGGTGTTGTATTTGTAGTAATTAGATGAATGTATGTTGGTATATTCTGAAGCACTCCTGGTAGGTGTGATCAGGAGATGGCTTCTCTGTTCACTACTCTTGTAGCTCAATTCAGAGGGTTTTTAACAGATAATTAATGTAGATGCTACTCTGGTATATTGTTGTTATGTTGTTAAGTGCTGCTGTGTCAGTTCCAACCCATAGAAACTTTGCATAGGGCTTCCAAGGGGCAACTGGTAAGCTTGAACCACCTTTTGGTTCAAATCAACTTTGCAGTCTAGCATATTAACCCAGAGCACCACATCAGCTGGTATTGACTCTTTTCCTATTGGTGGCTTTTTAGTGGGTGCCATTGTAGTACTTAGTGTGGCACTGCAAGTTAATGCACTGGACTTCAAGGTTAGTTTGAACTGCAATGCTAGAAGTTCAAGCTCACCTGTCGCTCCTTAAAAACCCTATACAGGGTTGCTATGAGTCAGAATCAACTCAACATCAATTAACAACAGCAATTGTAGATTTGCTGTATGGTATCAGTTGCTGACTCTTGTCGGATGAGGCAAAATGTGAAAGAGTTCCAACAAGATAAAAGGACCAAAGAACAAAACTAATTACAAAAGTCTAATATCATAAACATGGGGTTGGGGTGGTGGTGGGACTGCGGGAAATATGAGTAAGACTTTAGGATTTAGTGCTACTTAACGGAAGAAGTGCAGCCAGAGTGCTCCTTGGAGGTCAGGATGGCTAAGCTTTGTATCTCATACTTTAGTCATATTGTCAGGAGAGAACAGTCGCTGGAGAAGGATGTCATGCTGGGTAAGATGGAGGGTCAGAGAAAAAGAGGAAGACCCCCAACAAGATGGATCAGCCAGGTGGCATCATTGATGGTGTCAAGTGTGGCAGTGGTGGTGGGGTTGGCCCAGGATAGGACATTGTTTCGTTCTGTTGTGCATGGGGTCGCTATGAGTTGGTTCTGACTCGACACCTCACAACAGCAACAACAACGGACTCTTGGAGTCCTGGTGTTGCGCTGTGGGTTAATGTATGTGCTGGACTGCAATATCAATTTGAACCACAAAGTCAGTGGTTCAAGCTCACCAGCTACTCCTCAGAAAACCTATATAGGGTTGGTGAGTCAGAATTGACAGGATGGCATTAACAACAACAACAATGGACTCTTACCTTCAAAGCCTCTTGATAAATTTCAAGATGTTCCTGATGTGCCTCTCTGATGTAACACAAGATTTGTTTTTGTTTTTGTCTCCCCTCAAATTCATTCAGCTCTTTTTTCTTGTGAGAATCAGTCCCTAGTGGGACTGGCCAGACCACTTTGGAAGAGACTCTTGTTTCAGGCTCTGCCTGTTGTCTCCTCCCGCTTCAATTCTGGTCCCAGCAATCTTACACACATGGAACAGAACCTCCCCTGTGTGTGTCTACTCATACAGGTCTCCTCTCTGTTTCCTAAAGAAGAGATGAGTAGGCAGAGCAAAACAAAATAATTAAAAAGGAATAATAATAATAATAAAGTACTCACATCTTTAGCTCTGCAGATATGTCAGGTTTCTGCAATGGGAGTGCTCTCTTGACCCTCTATCCACTCACTCCCATTCAAAATGGTTGCAGCAGAACATGTTGGCCACCTCAAATTAGAAATCACTTCCTTTCTTACTCTTGCTGCAAATCTTACTCATTGTAAACACTTGGTCCACTTATTTCTCCCTTTATTTGAAGTTCAGTGTTCTGGAACCATCCTCTGAATCTATGTTTTCTGTTTTTCCCTGATTTTGCTAAAGTGGTCTGAAGAGGCTTTTTGCCTAGTACTCCACCTTCTACCTTCTTTGGATGCTTCTTGCATCTTTTAATATTTTGTCCATAGAATCATTCAATATTGCAACCAAAGGCTTGAATTTTTTGTTATGCTATTTCAGCTTGAGAAATGCTGACTGTGTTCTCTTTTTTGAGTTTTCTATCTCTAGATCTTTTCATATTATATTATTATACTTTATTGTGTCTTCTCAAACTTCCCTTTGAAATTTTCTGTTCAGCTCTTTTACTTCCTCATTTCCTTCTGTTGTTTTACCTTCTATATATTTAAGAGCAAATTTCAGAGTCTTTTCTGACATTCACTTTGGCCTTTTCTTTTATTCCCAGTCTTTTTAATGACCTTTTGTTTCATTTTTTATGTGCTTGGTGTCATCATGCACCTCTTCTGGTCTTTAGTCATTATTGTCTAACGAATCAAATCTGTTCTTGAAATGGTCTCTAAATTCAAGTAGGATATACTCAAGGTCATATTTTGACTCTAGTGTACTTGTTTTAATTTTCTTCAGCTTTAACCTGAACTTGCATATGAGCAACTGATACTCGGTTCCACAGTTGATCCCTGGCCTTGTTTTGGCTCATATTATTTAACTTCTCCATCATCTCTTCCCACAGATGTAGTAAATTTGAATCCTGTGTGTTCCATATGGTGAGGTTCATGTGTATAGTCATTGTTTATGTTGTTGAAAAAAAGGTATTTCCAATGAATAAGTCCTTGGTCTTGCAAAATACTAACATGTGATCTCTAACATTATTTCTATTACCAAGACTGTATTTTCAACTACTGCTTCTTCCTCTTTGTTTCCAACTTTTGCTTACCATTCACCAGTAATTATCAGTGCAGATTGATTGCATATTGATCAATTTCAGACTGAAGAAGTTGGTAAAATTCTTCAATTTCTGCATCAATGGCTTTGATGGTTCATTAGTATTTTGAATAATAGAGCTTTTCCTTGTAGGCATATGGGTATTACCCTATCACAGACAGCATTGTACTTCAAGATATATATTGAAATGCTCTTTTTGATGATGAATGCACTGCTGTGTTACACTGTTATTCATAATATTTTCAGTGGCTCCCCATTCTCTAATTGTCTGCCTCTCCTTCTTCTTAGTCCATCTTAATCTGGAAGTTTCACTGAAACCTGTCCATAATGAGTGCCTCTGCTGGTATTTTAAATACTGGTGGAATACTTTCTAGTATCGAAGCAGCACACAGGTCACCACTTTATGGCAAGCTGAGTTGTGGGTATGTTGCCTCACATATAATAAATGCTCAATAAGTGCTAGCTGAATTTCTGTTTAAAATACAAACTAATAAATGCTTAAATACATCAGATTAATTCTTCATTTACATGCAGTTGCCAGTTGTCATACGTCTGTAACTTGGAAGTACTCAATGACCATGGAGAAAGAGAAATGAAATTGAAAGCATTTATGTAACAAGATGCTGTTTTCTAGTTTCAATCATAATGGCCTAATTACCTTGCATGTAATTAAGTCCTATACTCCCAAAGTTGGAGACCTGGGTGAAAGTGTCATTTCAAAGCTTTGTCCTTCTTATGACTGATCCTCCATATCAGGATGGTGTCAAAAGTGCAGTGATTATCTTTGCCCACAACACTGAATCCACACATCAGCAGTGTGTGTACCTTTCTATGCTGCATGCTTTTATGGGTTTCCAGAATTTTTTTCAGCATCTAATAATCTTTTCTGGTTTGGAAAGTAGGTGGAGGTGGAAGGCCAATGTATAAAACTCTTTTGTGTGAAGGAGCTCAAAGTCTCATGTATTCATATAGAGAGTAAGGGAGATAGTAGATAAGAATGAACCAGCTTTTGTCATGGTGTGGCCCTTTTCACTCCTAAAATAGGCTTTAAGGTAGTTAGAAACATGTTCTTAGTATATACAAGATATCACAAGCTATTTCAGTTTCTCTGTTTTCCTGTGAAGGTGTAAAATTCTCTTTCTTTAGGGTGTGTCTTCTTGCCATGATTTAGAAATGCAACATTTTGGCCTTTGAAAATAAAATGAAGCTTTATGGCTATGTTCACTCAGTCTACTTAAAGAAAAAAAAAATAGACTTAGTGTTATGTATAAAAGGCTCAAATGAAGCAAAAAAAAAAAAATATTGGCAGAGAATTAGTAGGTATAAATAATGTGGTTACACCCTTTACTTCTCTAAGTATGTAAGAAGCTCAGCTAAACTCCATTTTGTGAAATGTTTGATTTCACTTACCTTGAGAAGGTTCTTGTTGATATTTGATTTTGAAAGGTCTCTTTATGCACATTTTCCATTTACAGCAAAAATGCTGCTGGAAAGCCAAGTCTTCATAAGTCAATTACCACAAATGAGTGAAGACTGGATAGATAAGTAAATAGAATCTGTATTCCCACTTGAATTTTCAGGTATATTAACTTAATTAATTGGTAGCTTTATATAATACAGCCCAAATAATTCATACGACTTGTCTTCTGGGTCATGATATTCCAACCTGGAGTTGAGAGTTTGAAAGACATTGACTCTGACTTTTCCAGATACTCTCCTCATTTTTTTTGTTTCACATACAAATATAGCCCAAACAATGGTTCCTATCAATTACCTGCCTTTTTAAAGAACCTATTGGAAGACCAGATTCCTGGTGTGGTGCTGTAGACCACAAAATAGGTTTGAACCTCATGGTCACAATTCAAACCTACCAGGCACTTCTCAGAAACCATATACAGTGTTGATCTTAGTTGGAACTGACTGGAGTGCACATAACAACAACAGCAATCAAAAGATCAAGAAATGTGACTTCTGAGGAAAAATGCAAGACATAAAAAACATGAGTTTTTATATATTACACTGGCAACAACATGCAGTTGAGGAAAATTGAAAAACTTTGGCTATATTTTGAATTTATATGATTTAAAGCATATAATATGCTTTCATATTTACTTATTTGATCATTTGATCTTGTAATATATACTTACTGCATTTCAGAAATGAGAAAAAGGAGGTACATAAAAGTTAGGCAACCACACAGCTCTCAAGGACCAAACTGAGAGCAAAATTTGTCTCCAGATTATATATTTCAATTGTATTCAATAAAAGACAAGTGACTAGCCATACAAGTGTTTATTATTTTATGCATTTTGGAACTGCAGATGAAAAAAACAAACAAAAGTAAGCCCAAATATAAAAAAACACCCAAGCAAGTAGCAATGGAATACTGGCTGATTTTAACATGGTTTTAACACTTAACTCTGGCAGTCCTCATGGCCTCCTTTTTCCAAAACTAAGGCTCAGGAGCACTAATTAATCTGGGAATTTATCACTCTTCTATCACTACTTCCTCTGACTGCTGATTTGAAGATGTGAATCCACTTGATTGTCTAAGAGTTATGTAGAAGTGAATCCAAATTTCAGTAGACAGAGATGAGAACGGAGGAAAATACTAGAGTATGACTGGCAATTAATTAGACAGATAGCATCTTATACTCAGAAAGGACTTCAGATGTCTAACTCAATCTCCTACCTAGTATAGGAATCCTTCCCACAGCAACCCTGATAAACAGTCATCTAACATTAGCTCCAGTGAGAAGAATTTCACTCTTCTTGGGGCAATCCATCCACCATCCTTAGATGGGCTCTTGTTATTAAAAATGCCATGCCTCTGTGAAGTTGCATCCTTCTGGTAATTTGTAAGTTCTTTTATCTACCTCTTAAAGTATTAAATAATATAAATGCTTGTGCTTTCACATATTATTTTTCTGATATTTGAAGTCAACTCTCTTGACTTTCTTAAAACATTTATTTTATAGCAAAATACTCTAATTCCTCCAACTCATATGCACTGATTTTCAGGCTGCTTGATTAAATACTGTTTTATGTTTTGTATGTGTATGCTTGTGTGTGAAGAGTCTACAGTTGAATATGGCATACTCTAAGCAAAAATCCTGACCAATTCATTAGTGTAGGCTTGTAATACTTAACAAATTTCAGTGGAATTTCCATATTAAGACAAAGTAGGAAGTAAAAGCTAGAGAAAACCAAATTGATCATTATGGTCAGATCTGTAAGCATTAATGAAGATGGTAAAAGACCAAGCAGCATTTCATTCCACTGTGCATGGGGTTGATTTGATGGTAGTTAACAACAGATAATGCCTACTTTCCCTTCTTAATCTGATTTAATATTACTTTTAGACTCTTTATTGGACATGGCCCTAAATCAGTGGTGCACTGTGGTTGGCTATATCGTCAGCTCCTCCTGCTCAGTTATCCACTGAATTTTTACCATAAGAGAATTGGTTTTTAGCTCAGAATTGTAATTTGAGTCAGAAGTCACATTGCCATCGAAAGGGCCAGAACTACTTGACAATTTACAGACAAAATACAGTTGCCACTAAGGGCATTTTAATGTCATTAAGCTTGCTGTCTATCTAGTATGCATCTATGAAAATAAACTGTAATAACAGGGAAGACACAAGTATACCAACAACAAATAGCCCCTGAGGGAGACTGAGTGACATTTGGAAAGTTGGTAAAAGCCACTAGAGTCAAAGTAACTACTCAAAAAAAATTGTGGCTACGCTTTGCTCCACTAGGCCACACCTGTTCTCAAAAACCACCAAGTGTTCTGCAGATAAACAGAGATGCCAGGTCTGACAGTTTCTAAGGCAACAAGATACTGATCATCACAGCACATATAAGAGATAGAAAGAGATACCAGGGACAACACATAGCCTCATTTTCTCATCAACTCAACAATACACAAGCAGTTAGAGTAAACTATACCTTGAGAGTTGCTCCCATATCCAGTCCCAAACCCTGGATTATACTGGAGGAGTTTCAGCAGTTGGAAAACAATGGAGTGGATCTAGATCCTGTTCTCTAAGCAGTAATCCTGTTACCTAATTTGGACTTCACCCTGGGACTCTGAGAAAAAGAGGACAGAATACAACTTCTCTCTGTTTTAGTTTTCTCACCAGTAAAATAGCATAGAAAAAGTATTTATGTGGCCCAAATTCATGAGGGCTTATATTTGGCGAGAAGCTAGTGAATTTGGATGGCACAAAAACGATCATTTAACTAAACTAGCTAATGAGTAGGTTGCGAGAGAGGTGACTCTTTCCTATAGGATTAACACTGGACTGCAAACCACAGGGTTGGCAGTTCAAGCCCACCAGCCCTCTACAGGAGAAAGAAGAGGCTTTCTGCAAATTTTATAGTTTTGGAAAACTTAGATAGGGTCATTATGAGTCAGAACAAACTTTATGGCACCTAACAACAACAACAACAACAAATAGGTTAGCTATTAAAAAATCACCATCATGGAAAAATATAACTGCCTCTGCTTGCTGAACACTGAAATTTATTAAAGATATGTAACATTAAGCTTTCCATTATGATATTTACCTTGGGACACCTGAATAAGAATAAATAAAAGAGCTTTTGTAAAGAAATGGCAGAGTCACAGGATGAAAGTTGGGGTAAGGATCTTATTCAACTCATGACATTTGGGATTTTTATGCTTATATTTTCTTTGTTCTCTGTACTATAAGCTCCTCGATGTCAGGGGCTCAGTTTCATTCACTAGTGTATTTAGCAGTATTTCTAGTTTACTATTCTGTATCTTGCTGTTACTGAAAAAATAACTGTAGAATTGGGTCAATACCCAGTTTGAGGGGGTGGAGCTCTAAAACACTGGAGTTACACTGACTTTTCAAAGTTCAGGAAATGGGAAAATATATGCTGAAGATGAACTAACTGATGAGTTAATGTACTTTGAGAAAATAAAAATAATTGTGTCTTTGACAAGTATTGGTTAATGAAGCCTAATTTGAATAGCAATAGAAGAAATACCTTAAATGATGCAGTCAGCAGCCATCTTTATTAAAAGTCCTGGCCAAGATAAGAATTGTTAAATGGAGGTAAATGTTAAATGGTGGTAGTAAAAAATAAAATTATCTTCATATCAACATCAAGCAGTACAGTTGTGTTGAGTGCCACTGAGTTGGTTCTGACTCATAGAGACCCTGTTTAAGGTTTTTGAGACTGTATCTTTATGGGAACAGAACACCTCATCTTTCTCCCATGAAATAGCTACTGGGCTCAAACTGACAACCTTGTAGTTAACAGTTCAGTGCTTATCCTATAGAGCCAGAGTGGTCCCAAGCAATACAGTTGTTGTTGTTGTTAAGTTCTGTCAAGTCAGTTTTGAGTGGTTGGTGAGTTTCAACCTCCGGCCTTGTGGTTCAAAGCAGCCTTTCAGTCCAGTGCTTATCCTACTGGAACAACAGGACTCCAAGGAACACAGTTGTGTTGTTTCTAAGTGCTGCTGAGTGGATTCTGACCCATAGCAACTCAGTAGAGACATCAAAATAAAATTCTAAATATCATCATTATTAGTTGGAACTGACTTGATAGCCCTTAAGAAACAAACAACAATTATGTTTACAACATAACCACTTATTGTTGTTTGTTGTTGTGAAGTCCATTAAGTCCGTTCCAACTCATAGCTATCCTGTATAGGGTTTCTGAGGAGTGGTTGGTGACTTTGAACCACTGACCTTGCGGTCCAATGCATTAGGCCACAGCACCACACCAGGACTCCAATCACTTATTGCATATCACTTATTAGTGGGAATTTAGGTTGTCTCCAATTTCTTTCCTGTTCTGTTTAAATAAACTGTAATGAGCGTCATTATAGCAAATCTTCTGGCTGAAGGTTTAGAATAAATTCTTGAATGTACTTGTTGCAGATTTCTATTAATATTTCATCTGACAATTAATTTTCCTGCCAGCATTATACAGAGATTTTTATGTTCTTCTAAATTAAGCATAGTATGACTATAGTTGAAAATTATCTTGCACACACTATCCTAATGATTTCAGAACTCTTCTGGTACTGATAAATAAGAAGGGTTTAGGGGAAATGACTTAATCATCAGTACTATCTACATTAATTAGATCTCCAAAGTTTATTAACGCTGCTACAGTTTTCTTACATAAGATTTAAGGTGTGGTGAAAGTAGTATTATCCTAGAAAATATTTTACATAATCAAGAGTTAAAGAGAAACTACTAACTCCATCTACTCTCATAGAGTAGATTCCAACTCATAGTGACCCTATACAACAAAGTGGAACTGCTCCATAAGGTGTCTCAGACGGTAATTTTTTTTTAAAGTTTTTATTGTGAATTGAGTGAAAGTTTACAGGGCAGATCATAAGTTTTTTATTCAACAAATCATACACCTTTTTTCCTTACAGTGATTATACTCCCCTCCATGTAACATCAGATAACAATACTTCTCTCTGTTCACTTTAGCCCTTTTTTTTTTTTTTTTTTTTGAACACTCAGGCATATATATACCACCAAAGTGCACGTCCTGCAAGTCTGCCTCCTGGCTGCCATCTCTTAGTCTGTCTCCTCCCATAAATCTAGAGTCCTCAGCTACTCCCTCTCTCCATGTCCCCATCTCTGCCTCCATCTCTGGTGTCACTGCTTATCTGGAAGATGTTTATCATTCTGCTTGTGCTCTTATACCTTGGTGGTCCTAGGATCCTTTGTTTCTGGACTGTAAGATTAACTACTGCCCCATTTTTGTTACAAAACTTATATCTTTACAATTATGACAGTCACAATTAGTCATGATAACAATTATTCACTATTGAATCATAAGAATCTTATCCCCATCTCTTTTTGCCAGACCTATCTAGACTAGATGAAAACTGTTCAGTGGGGACTCTCTCTTCCCCCACATACTTTTAAACTAAATTCCCTCTTGAAGCCTTGTAAGCCAGTCATTTCATGCCTTTATCACCCCCTTATTTTAGGTAGCCAATGTCTAAGTTCCCAATCCCTATCTACCCTGTGTACAGAGGAGATAGCATTGATGCTTGATGTGAAGAACTCTTTACTCTCTGTTGGTATTTAAGAGTTTCTGCCTCTATGAGTATAGGTCAAGTTAATCAAATTGTATCAATTTCCCCTCATTTACTTTATAAAAAATTTTTTTGTTTAATTAATCTTTCTCTAGTCGAGTTCTGATTATCAAGCCATTGAGGCTAGGTCAAAGGGGTACTATCTGCAAGTTTGGGTGTTTTTGTGCATCTTCCCTAACTTCATATCAGCTGGATGCTTCACTTTCAGCTCTAGCCCTCTGTGGCTATGTTCTTGTCCATAGGTGTCTCCTTGTCTTATCTCAGTTTGGACCAACCATCCCTTCCTCTTCTCTCTCTCATCTTCAGGTCAACGGGAGTCTATGGAATGTGATTGAACTCAGTCCATTTCTTCATTGTTGACTTCCTCCCTCTTCTACTTACCAGTAGACCAATGTGATCGTCAGCAAGCTTACATGCCTGCTCATGTGTTGCCATTGAGTTTCAGTCTTAGAGGGGAGTTTGTCCTGAAGGAACTTGATTGCTTGCCTTGATGGCTTCCTGGTGAACAACTTGCTTATTCTTGTAGTAGCCAGTCATGCTTCTATTTTTGTTGTGGGTTTTTCCTGATGATCTTTCTTTGAAGATGTATCTTCTATTGGTCTAGCTGTTCCAGGCTTTTCTGCTTGTCCCTTCTGATGGGATTATCCTACTTCATAAGGTTCTGGATGGGGCTCATGATTCCACCTAAGGTTCTATACACTGCAAAGGCTCTGCAAGAGGCCTATTTTACTGGGCAAGTTGTAGAACCCTCTTTAGGTATTCTGATGAGTTATAGGCTGATGACGGGCTTACAGGCTTTCTGTAATCATGTTTCCCGACATTCCTTTCTATCCCACTCGTGTCTATTTTACAATAGTAGGCAAAAGAAACCAATATTCCTAAAACAGTCAAGTATCTTAGTATTATTTCCCCTTTCAAACTATGCCCCAATCCCTGTATCACAGAGCCCTATTGTTCCAAGGTTGAACATACATCACTATTTACCTCTGTCCCATTGAAAGAGTATATTTTTAAGGGAGCAGACAGCTTCCTCTTTCTTCCATGGAGTAGCTGGTGGGAACTACCGACTTGTTAGCAGTCCAGTGCTTACTCAACTATCATCAGGGCTCCTTTGTTATCAACTGTTGTTGTTGTTGTTGTTAAGTGCTGTCAAGTTGACTCTGACTCATAGCTACCCTGTATAGGGTTTCTGAGGAGCAGCTGGTGAATTTGAACCACCAACCTTGCAGGTCTAACCGACCTTGTGGTCCAGTACATTATCCCATAGGACCACACCAGGACTCCTTGCTATCATGTAGGGAAGGAAAATCTCTTTAAGTAGACATTCTTATTTTGAAAAAAAATGACTAGGTGAAAACACTGAAATGTAAGAAAATCCTCAGATAGTGACTTCTCCCTTATAATTGGACCCTTTAATTGATTTTACTCCTGTCATTGTCTTTCTCTAAATACCTCCCTTGAGCATTTTGTTCAGTTTTCTTAAAGAGACTCTCTTTGTTACCATTGAAAGATGTCCTCTTTCTTCTTCTCTTATGAAAGTCAGCCTCTGAAAGTACATAATGTATTAGTGAGAACAAACCTGCCTCATGGATTATTTGGCTTTATATAGAAGGAAAGAAAAGCAACTCTTTCATAGACCCAGATATTTTCTCTCTCACCCACAGCTAGGCAACTCATAAATATGAACCAAGGGTCACAAAGATGGAGCTTGGAAGACTCAGGACAACTTGTTATCACAATTAGAACACTTACTTAGCATAGAAACTTAATTTATAATAGGAGATTGAGTCAGTAGCATTATCTTCGTATGCAAAGCACAGCACACAATTATTCCTTTCTCTAGTTCAACAGTTTTCCCATAGTTCTTCCCACCAAAGTCCTTTGAGGGATTATAACCATGCCATAAATCCATGGCTGGTAATCATATTAAGATAGAAATATAAGATAATTCTTGAGATGCTGAGGTCTGAGTGTTCAGGTCTGAGCCTAGATTGTCCATTCAGCAGTCTAGACCTAGAAAAGTCTTTTAATCTCTCTGAGCCTCAGTCTCCTTGTTTATAAAAAGTCCATAATGATAGGACTTACCTCCATGAGTTATTGTGATGATTAAATCAGTGAATGGTGATAATGGTGTGTTGTGGAGTTGATTCCAACTCATAGTGACCCTGCACAGTGTTTCCAAGGCTGTAAATCTTTATGGGAGCAGAAAGCCTCATCTTTCTCCCTCAGAATGGCTGGTAGTTTTGAACTGCTGACCTTGAAGTTAGCAGCCCAACTCATAGCTATGCTACTTGTTGTTGTTAAGTGCCATCAAGTCGGTTCCGACTCATAGTGACCCTGTATAGGGTTCCCTAGGAGCAGCTGATGAGTTTCAACTGCCAATCTTGTGGTTCGAAGTTCAGTGCTGAACCTACAGCACCATTCCAGGAGTCCACTATGCTACTGTTGTTGTTGTTGTTAAGTGCTGTCAAGTCGATTCCAACCCATAACGACCCTGTATAGAGTTTCCAAGGAGTGATTGGTGAGCTTGAACCACCGACCTTGCAAGTCAAATGACTTTGCAATCCAGCTCATTAACCCACAGTGCCACACCAGGACGCCACTATGCTACTTGTTATTGTTGTTATGTACTGTGGAGTTGTTTCCAACTCATAGAGACCCTGTACAGGGTTTCTGAGGCTGTAAATCTTTTCCAGAGCAGAAAGCCTCATCTTTCTCCCATGGAATGACTGGTAGTTTCGAACTGCTGACTGTGAGATTAGCAGCCTGATTCGTAATCACTACGCTACCAGAGAGTTACTTAAATTAGTGAATGTACATCAACTAGTTAGAATAGTGCCTGTCATGCACTAATGCTCAATAAATGTTTGCTACTATTATTATGGTGCTGTAGTATAAGTGCTGAACTGCTAACCATAGATCAGTGCTTCATACCCACTGGCAACTTATCAGAAACCCTTGTAAGTCAGAACCGACTTGACAGCACTTAACAACATGTATTATTATTGTTAGTCTTCAGCACTGATGAAAGTTTGTACACATGCCCTATCTCTAAGTGGGTTTCTTGGCGTCATGAAGGATTGTCATGACAGACTTAGTATTATTTGCTACAGTTTATGTGAATGTGAGTCTAAGAATATTTACTGAAAGCTGTTAGTAAACCCTGATGGGCCCCAAGGCATGAGCAAAGACTATGGGAAATTTGTAGAGGATTCCGGAGTCATTGCTTTCACTTACATAATTATTGTCTCACCAGCCTTTTTCACCCATCAGTGAAAAACAAATCTACACAATAATAAGAAACATGAATGGCAGCTGGGTCAAGAAAACAGAGCAGAAGAAAATTCAGCAACAGACCAATCACAGATAAGTGAGACAAAATTGTTAATACCGTATATTTCCATCTCTTCCCCCTTTCTCTCTGTGACTAAATAAGTAGGTCACAAGCTTGCAAACACATAATTCCCACAACCACTTAAAAGTGTCCCCTGTTCTTGACCAGAGGGAGAAGTTTCCTTGGGATGCCTGATTCTAGACTCTAGAAGGAGGCATGAGGAGAAATGTGATTGGGACTAGAACATGGTCTTGACTTGTATTATGTAGACATGACTTTCTCTTCCTAAGTTTTTCACTAGTACATTTAAGCCAGGGCATCTGATAGAACATTTTGTTAACTTAGTCTTGTACACACATAGATGCATATAATGCCCTTCTTGGCCCACAAACATACACTACATTAGCCAGACATTTCCCTAGGAGGCCACTGCAAGTATGTTTAAGAACATGTTGTTCCTAGAGTCCTGTAGCAAATCAGTTGGAAAGAATACCATCATATTAGATAACATGAATGGCAATTCAAGTCTCTTTCCTTAAATGTTTGTCAGGCAGTGTCTCTTCTCACCTAGGCCTCACTTCTTTCCTGATGGTAAGAGAGACAAATGGATGATCTGTTTTCAGTTGTACTGCTTGCTCTAGCAGTCAGGGAGGTGGCAGGGTGCTTGTGAGAGGTCAGGACTGACCTGGAGCTAGCTCTTTCAGAATTAAAAGAAACAAGCCACAGTTTAATCCAGAGTTCTTCCGAGCATGCCAGACCACCCAGGAGAGCTCCTCTTTGGCTGAGTTCTCCTTTCTAAATTACAAATGAGAAAAAACTCCATTTATAGTAGGCTTAGACAGAAACAGTCTTGGGTTTGAGTTCTACCTCTACACTTACTTGACTGGACTTGGACAAATTCTAACCTTTTGAGATTGCTTTCTCATCTTTACAAGGGAATGCTGTTAACACCTACCTACTATGGTTTTAAGGATTAGCTTATATAATAAATGTGAAGGCATTTTGTATCTGTAAAGTATAAGGTAAATATTGAGAGGTATGATTGTCAATATTTTTTCACTAGAAAAATGTTAAATCTTTGAACATTCTTATATATTCATGGCAACTTCTGAGGCTGAAACAAGATAAACAGATTATAAACAGTCTACTGCACTGGACACCGTAGGTTAAGAAAAAAAGGCAAATTAGAGTACACTTATGTGAAAAGATAAAACATCCAAAACATCCTTTTACACAAAATGAAAGCTTTAACCCATCACCTAGGTTGTAACAATTACTCTCAGTTTGTTTCACTGTGTGACTTGGATAGTGCTGAAGGCTGGAAGCTCTGCCACAAGTATTTCAAATACCAGCAGGGTGACCTTTGGTGGATAGGCTTCAGTGGAGCATCCAGACAAAGCCAGACTAGAAAGAAAGACTTGATATTCTACTTAGAAAATTAACCTATGAAAATCCTCTTCATCACTGCAGAATGTTGTCTGATATATGTTGGATGATAAGCCTCCCTGTTGGAAGGCACTCATAATACACATTAGTCACAATAATGGACTTGAGCTTACAAACAATTGAGAAGATGGCACAGGACTTGGCCGTGTTTCAGTCTGTTGTGCATGGGCTGGTCATGAGTAGGAGACAACTTAGTGGCAACTAACAGCAACGACAACAAAAAAAAGCTCTCACACTCTCATTTGCCCTTGGTCCGTAGAGGACAATTCTAGTTTCATGTCCATTGTTAGAGTTATCCCTTTGGAGTGAGAAGTCAGCTGGTAATATTTTGCAAACTAGTACATTTTATAGGAGGCTTTGTTTTCTACAAGGCCACTTCACTAATCTCAGGAAACTTCAAGTTAGTTCATATTTCCAGTTGCAAATGAAAAAAATATCCTAGATGAACTTCCTTTTATATTTGTAGACTGCTTAAAATAATGGTGTATTATTTCAGTACCACCCTCTTCTGTTCCTTGGTGCTAAATAGAGAATTCAAGGATTCTCCCAGGTGCTAATTAATCTTCATTATTTTCTGGAGAAGCATACTGGGAAATTGGGGCATGGGTGATTAAACAATTAGTGTGTAGCCTTATTCAAGATCACTAAATGAGTAAAAGGAAAAACGTAACTCCTGGCTGTCTGGCCTGGTCCTAAAGATCCCCTGGGAGAAGCATCACTGCACAAGTGCTTGTACTGTCAACATTTGCAAGAGCAGATGTTTTATCAAGCTTACTATACAGCAAGGCCCACCCTTGCCTATCTATTCCTATCTGCTTTTATTATACTTTGGGGTTCTTGCATGATAAGACCTCCCATATGGTATTTGTATTAACATTAAATAATGGCCATTGTATTGTGTATACTATCACCATAGAAATATTTACTTAGTGGAGCACACATACTGGTCAAGCATGTCAATTGAAAACAAGCTAATCATAAAAACCATTCATGCTCACATCTATTTATAAAATCTGTTTCATTTGTGCCTGCTAAGGATAGCCTTTGTTCTAAACAAATGCATACAAGTCTTCTGTACACCCAGAGTCATGGCAAGTGGCGCTCTGCCCTCTCTTTGGAGAATAGGCTGCAGGGAGGGGACTGTGTGGGAGCAGGGGCCTGCTTTCAGGGCTCAATGAGGCTCTTCTGAGGCTGCAGCAAACAAAGATCTGGCAGCCACCAGCTCCCCACTCTAACACCTTACCTGTGTTCGCTTAGGCCTCCATTCTTTAGTAGGCTTCAAAGACAGCTGTGGTGTTTGTAAAATTGTACATCACAGAGCCTCTTTAAGCTGATTTGAGATGAGGCCCAAGAAATGGTATACTTTCAGGAGACACTTGGGTTGTTTTGATATCAACTTGCAAGCAAACTTCTGTATTCGACTCTCCTAGGAGTCCTGGTCTCCTACCACTTACCACACTTAGTGGCAGCTGCAACAGTTGATATGGGATTGCATATGGTGCAATTGAGGGCTGAGTTTTAATGTTCTTGTGTTTAATCTCAACAAATACCAGTGATCTTCATAAATGTATACTCAGTGCTCAACTACTGACCAAAAGGTTGGCAGTTTTAATACAGCCACAGGTGCCACAGAAGAACAGTCTGGTGATCTGCTTTGGAAATATCACAGTCACTGGAAAATTATGGGGCATAATTCTATTCTGACACCTATGGCATTGCCATGAGTTAGAAATGACTGGATGGCAACAGGTTATAGTTTTTTGGTTTGTAAATGCAGTACAGGAAACTACATGGGAACCTGGTTTTTGAAGGAAACAAGTTAGAGCCTTTCTCTGTAATTACTAATCATGGAATCTTGTGCACAGTGTGTAAAGAACTTCCCTTAGGTCCCATTTGTGGTTTGTACAATGAGTTAACACTAGCACCTGTCTCATTGAATTGATGTGAGGACACTGGTGATGCACTAAGTGTGCAGTGTCTGGCACCCAGAACATGCTTTTAGTGTTCCTGCACCACAGATGGGTTGCCCTTTCTAGAGTCAAATGTGAGGAATCTAATGAAGTTGAAAGGACAGTAATGACATGTAGTTGATACCTAGGACTCCTACCAAATAATCAAGTGACATTGGGCACATCAGTCCTCCTTCTCTGGAAGAAGTCCATAAAATATTACTCATGAACTGAGAGGATAGGTCCAGATCATTGATGTGTAAGCCATGGTGCCTTTTGAATATCAATAAAATAATAAAACACCTGGTAGCATTCATACTTTTAGTGGTCATTGATATACAATGATACAAAGTTTCTATATAGTCTTTAATTTTAAATGTACTTACATTTTCTGAATCTCAGTCCCATTTACATTTACTTAGGAAGTAGTAGGGCATATTTTGTGTAAGAGATTACTATTTATTAGACAAGAGACAATGTCTGGTGAGTCCTATAATAACTTTGTAGCCCCCCCACCCCCAATAGTTTTAGTCTCTCAAGGAGGGAGTAGATGCTCTAAAGTGATTTTGTTGTTTGTTTTTATAAGAACTCTCTTGTTAACAAATGTAGATCTAAAAGCCCAATTTGTGAAGCATCCTTCTCAGAAATGCTATGGAAAGTTGGGGCCTATTTAAGTGCTCCACTCTCTTCTCTTACACTTAATCCTCATTCTTAAAGACTAAAGATGTAAACAGCAGCTTGGGTTTATTCGATAGTTGCTGAGCTAGGCAGTCACTGTTCTAGGTTCTGGGATATGTGAAGATATAAAGCTCTATGCCCTTGGAGGCTTCTTTCTACTGTGTGGGTGCATGCCTCTGAGGTCTCTGTTTGTAGGTCACTGGTTTGAGTCACCTCTAAGATACCTCGTACATGCAGAGTCTCTGATTCCTAAGCCGACCCAGAATAACAAAGTGAAGCTGGCATCTGTCCTTGTGTTACCTGCTCCTCTCATTTGATTGCTTTCTTCCCATTTTGGTTGCTGCTTTCTTTACGCTATACCACATCCTTACAGGACTAATGTCTGAGTTTAGGGCTGTGGACAAATGCCGTTGTCTTTCTAGCCTTTAGTTTTCACATTTATAAGAAACTGAGCTCTAGATCTTGAAGGCTTTTCAGCTCTGTAAGTTAGTCTACCTCATTTTGCTAAGAAGCTCTGGTAACATAGTGGTTATGAATTGGGCTGCTAACCTCAGGGTCAGCAGTTTGAAACTACCAGCTGTTCCGCAGGAGAAAGATGAGGCTTTCTGCTCCCGTAAAGATTTA
>NW_006408740.1:5173745-5186018 GCF_000296735.1 Chrysochloris asiatica
TGTGTGTGTGCATGTGTGTGTATGATCCCTCTATCCCTCTATGAATGGGGTCTATGTTCCCGGCATGTGGATGAGTTCTTTATTTTGTTCACTATATTCTCCAGTTAAAAACACACTGACTATATTGGATAGATTCCGGTGCAAAAAATATTGAGAGCAAGCTGAACAAAACCAGCTGAGTGATTTATGCCAGACTATTCTGTTTTGCTTTCTTCTCAGTCAATGTTCTGACACTCACCACTGCTCAACATCTGACAGATCTGCTAAGGCAACTCCTCTTAGCAGGTCTTCTAAGATAAATAGATCTTTATGAAGGACAGATGACATGGTCTCATCCTCAACAATAGAAAATTCACACTGGCAATAGACATCCTGGCATGATGAGTTGGGGCTTTGAAGAGCACAAGCCTACACTTTACTTGACTTTCACCTTCACCAGAGTCAGACTATGATCTCCTTCCCTGTGCCCTACACTGTACATTTCCCAAGAGAGTTTCTTTGAAATGATTCTGTCTAGGAAAGGACTCTGATATACAAATCCATGGAGTAGGCCTACTAAATGCTGAGAGGTTACATTAAGGATTGGGGGTCTGTTTATTGGCAGGGTCATGGCCTCTCTTGGTTATGACCCCTCAGGGACCCCAGCCTGGAAATGGGATTTGTAATATAACACTAACAATAACACACTAGAAATAGCCATGACAGGGCACCTTTCTCCTACATGCTGCAGCCGACTCCACCGGATGGAGAGTAGAGCAGGGAACAGGCCATGTGGAAGGCAAGGAAGCAAAGATCAAGGCAGGGATAGAGTGGATGTTTCTGAGGTTCAGGGGAGCAAGTGCAGACCCCAAAAACCAGTAGCCTAGTGGGGACTTCATGATCCCTGAGGTTTGTGGGGGTTTTACCCTTGTTCTGAAGCTTTCAGTTGCCTCAACGACGTCTTCCAAATTCGGCAATCACCTTCTCACCATATAAACCTGCTTCTCATCCACCACACTCCCACCTGCCATCCTTTGCTTGTGGGCTATTTATTTTTCCTTTCAGAGGCTGAAGAGGGGAGGCCTGGAGAAGAATAGAATGCTGTAGTCCCAAAGCTTCTCACAGATTTTTTACTTCAAAGGCAGCATGAGCAGGAAAAATATAAAACAAAACATTACAAAAAGCTATAACAGGAACATTTTCTTTAAGTTTCTGCTTTTGCCTCTTAGGGGAGGGTTTTGGGAGACTGCTAAATATTTTTGGCAGGGCATAAGGAATCCCTGAAATCACACTGCGTTGGAAACTCCCTTCTCCACCAATCTATTAATGGCTTCTTTTCTGGCCTACTTGAAATGAGAAATCCTTGTGATCTTTTTGGACCTTATACAGGAAAAATTTCCACTTGATAAATGAATGGAGAGCTCAGAAGAATAGCCACATTTCTATTATATATATTCGTTTTCTCCTGGTCTCATCCATCTGATAGGCAAGACATGCCAGTGAATGGTGATTCTAGAATAGTTTGCCATTCATTCAATGGTGTTTTGCAGAAGAAACAGGTAAGGATATTCTACGCCATAATATACTGGGAGTGTCAACTTCCTTGGACTGAGACACCATGAACAAGAACACTCAGTGGGCAGTCTTGATGGGCTCAGATAAGACCCTCATTTCTTGAATTCTCCAGTACTTCAAGTTTCCAACAAGCTTTCTTTTTTGTTGTTAACTTTTCACCAATTCTGGTGTCCCCGAAATCCAACTAGGGCCAGTATTTATGAACCTTACAGTGTTGACTTTTGAGTTTGCACATTTAACAGAGAAAATAAATAATTCAATACTATATTGAAATATTTAAAATTTTTTGCAGTTGGTAGTCCTGAAATTGTTGAAATGTCTTTCATATCACATTTATAGAGAGAGCCTGTAATCACTAGTAGCTATGTATAGACATGCTTCAGACAAAGTGAGCTATCTTCATAGCATGAAGTTTCCATTTCACCAATTTTCTACATTTAATTATCATAATTCAAACTACATAATATTTCACTAGGCCTATAACCAGCTTTGGAGCCTTTGTGGTACAATGGGGTAAGCACCGGGCTGCTAACCAAAAGTCAGTGGTTTGAATACACTAGCCGCTATGTGGGAGAAAGATGACACAGTCTGCTTTCATAAAGATTTACAGCTTTGGAAATGGTTCTATTCTGTCCTGTAGGATTTCAATGAGTTGAAATTGACTTGATGACAGTGGAGTTCATTTTGTTTTTTCTAGATACCACCTAGAGATCGAGGATATAGAATAATAGATAAAGTAGGAAAACAAGCAAACAGAAGCTTAACTTTTCAGATTCAGTATCTTTGGTTGGCTAAACATGTATACAAGATGATATTTGACAGATAAATATGTATGTGTATATGTTTCATGATGTATTCTCCAAAATACATTCCTCTTCATATGCACAATCTCACACCCACCCAGAATTCAACTCCCACATTTCCCAAGAAACCTTCTAGACTACTGGAGCTCCCAAATGTTTTTTCTATCATGTATTTGACCTTTTCAAAATATCACTTTGTATCACATTTTGTACTGTTGTATTTTATCATTGTTGATCATTTCATGTGTCTTTCTTATTCCTTTCAAACCACTATAGGTTCCTAGAGGGGATAGGCTTTGTTAATGCTCTCCTGCTACACTGGCATGATTATTAGCTGGCTCAATCATTAATGCTGCTACTCAGTACATAGACGTTTGTGACAAAGGAGGGTCATGGTAGACAAAATCTCAATGTTAGTCCAGAGCAATAGGTAAGGATTTTCTTAAAAACAGCCAAAGAAAAAGCTACTTGCAAGCAACTTAGATATTACTTGCTTAATCTTTGCAAGTAAAATCTTTGCAGTCCTGGTGTGGTGTTGTAAGATAAGCACTGGACTGCTAACTGAAAGGTCAGCGATTCATACCCAACAACCACTCATTGGAAACCCTATACAGGGTCTCTGTGAGTCTCAACTGACTAGATGGCACTCAACAAAAACAACAACAATTTTTGCAAGATACCTACATGATAATCATCTCATGTTTGGGTCTTTGCCGCTCTTTCTTTCTCTTTCTTCTCCACCACTTGCACCTCCCTTTTCACAAAAGTAGAGACAAAAGTTACCGGAAGTCTCAATTGTCAGACTTCAAAGTCTTTGTTGAACATTTGACATTTGACAATATGTGTCCCCCTCCCTTGCCTCCTAACTCTCATCTCGCCTGTTTGGGCACAAGCCTCTGAGAGATAACCATATCAGGCAGAATAAACGAAGCTTGTTTCCTTCTAAATTTGCCTCCTCCCACACAGGAGGGCTGTGTACCATGGGGCTGGCAGTGCACTTTACCCCAGGCCACTCCCTGTTGACTTTATCTGGAGGCACGGTCTAGAGACTAGAGACTGTACATTTACCAGACAGAAATCCTGGACTTGGTGAACCAGAAAAGATGTAACAGGCAGTATTGTCTAACACTCTCATTTTATAGTTGAATATATTAAGGTCTTTAGGAATTCAGTAAATTGTTTGAAATCAGAGTTGATACAATCAGAGAAGACGTTAGAGCCCAGTCTGTGTTCTTTCTGCCTTACACAGAGGAACAGAAATATATTTCCACAATAACACCAAAAAAATCCATATTTTCCTGTAATTAATTCTTCCATCCATTCATCAGGGTGCCACAGAAGAGTCTTGAGCTGCTTTCTACCTGACTTGAGGCCCGTGTAAGAGGGAAGCAGCTGAGTTCTCTATAAAGTGTGGCCTGTCCAACACATTCTCTCATTCAGTTGACAGTTGGGTCTGAACTTTGAGGCTAATTGGACATATCCAGACTTCCATTAGAGGAAGAACTGCAGGGACAGAGCACGTGCCATCTTGCAGTGGTAGTATCATCTAGTACTTAAATGCTGTTGACTGTGCCCTCTCCTCTCAGAGACCATACCCCACTGAAAGCCAGATTCTCCACCATAAAGCCATGTGGCAACAAATGGGAAAAGCAGCCTGGGCTTATGAGAGATGGACTGGAACAATGAGGAAGAAGGTATATAGCTCTTTTCTTTGTTCTTTTGGGAAATATCCAAACATATTTTCCAAATCATCCTTCAGAGGAACTGAAATTCTAGTATTGAAGCTCTTTATTTTAGAGTTTTAAAGGAATTTAAAATGGAATGTACAGAAAATAAAAATGACTTCAAAAATGGTAAAGATGTAATAGGATTTGGAGCCATGGGTAAGGATGATAATTAAAGTAAAACGGGGGAAAATTTAAAAGCTGTATCTTCTTCATGCATTTACTTTCTAGCATATGTGTGTAAGTAAACACACACACTCTGGAAGAGCAACAAAGAATGACAAGGCCTGGCTCATCAGCAACCATCAGGCTGAAGCAGTTCTCTTATCTAGAGCTGACCTCCCTAAGCCATCTGTGAGGGGCATCGGTCCTCAGCTAGTGTCCTTCACTGTTTTTTTTTTTTTTTCATTGCTCTCAGCAAATCTACTTCTGCAGGGAATGGAGAACTTAGCCTGCCACAGCCCTAAGGACACCTGCAGCCTTTGCAGCCCTACTGATTTTGTACTCTTTAGTGCAGTCTTGCCCCACATTCCCAATCTCAAGGGTCCCTCTGAGGTTGGAGTACCTCCCACTTGCTCACCATTTGCCTGTGTTTCCCAGCCGATGAGGGAGATTTTTTAGGAAACTATTTTTAGAAACAGTAACCTCAGAATAAACACAGCATAGCAGATGCTCGTGTTTTTCTGGGGCAACTGAACTGAGGATCATTTGTTTAAAGAGAAAGGTAAAACATCTAACCTTGCTCTTCTGGCAAAGGGCTTGCTCACATCTTGCTGAGTTTTACTCCCTCTAGTGGTTTGATTTTAGAAGACAGGACTCTGCCTAGACCCAGATTAATCTCATAAACCCTCTGCCATTGAGTCTATTAAGGACAGATTTCTAAGAGAATTCAAGTTTACTTTACCATTTGCCTTCTTGTTTAATAACAATTAAGGTTAGATTGCATCCTAATTTATGAATATAAAATATATTGACTATTAGGACAGTTTCTCTGCATCTTTTTCTTATTTCTAGAAGGACCCATCACTAAATAAAACTTAATTTTGAAAGTGTTACTTTGTAATAAAATTCCTGGATAAATTTGGATGACTAAAACCTAATCTTTAGGAAGAATCTACATGTAACGGAGAACACTGTTAGGTTAATTTTTTAAATGTATATTTGTTTCCTATATAAAGGTCAGCAGCGGTTGTGACAGCTTCACAATTGTGTACTGTCAAGTCAATTCCAACACTATATGAAAGTAGAACTGACTTGTATGGTTTCCTAGCCTGTAATTTTTACTGAAGTAGATGGCAAGATATTTTCTCCTGTGAAGTTACTGGTGAGTTTACTTACTTTCTCTTAGCAACGGAGCACTTAACCATTGCCCCACCAAGACTCCTTAAAAAGAGAAATAAAAAGAAGCATGGAGAATTCATTATTCTTATACTGGGGGAAAAGCACAGCAATACAACAGCAAAATGACTCCTGATTGTAAGATTTGAAACGCCATAAACACACTACAAAGAGACAACAATGAGTGACCTTCTATAAAGATTTTAAATATAAGCATTATAACTATACTTCTTAGTGAATTTAGTAAGCCTCCAAAAAGATATCAGAAGAAAATGAAATATTTTCTTTTCAATTCCAGTTCACTCTTGGTAAGGTGCTGTGGGTTAATGTTCTGGACTGTAACGTTGGTTTGAACCACAAGGTGGGCAGCTCCAGCTCACCAGCTGCTCCTTGGAAATCCTACATAGGGTTGTTATGAGTCAGAACCCACTTGATGGCACTTAACAACAACACAGCAACAACCCAAAAATAGTATTCTTCCATGTAGAAGAAAATTATAACTGAAAACATCTTCACTAGACTGAAAATCTTAGTCTCCCGATCAGGAAAGTTTATCAGTGCAGAAAATAGCTATAGATAATTATATAGTCATAGTAGAGATGACTGCATTTCTCCTACAAAAGTCTGGGTGTTAGAGTAAAACCAAAACAACTGTGGGTGACAGGAGGGATAAAAAATTTGTGCATTAATTGATCAGTTAACTCTTGCTCATATCTCTTAGCTCATTTTGAGTCAGAATTTGTAAATCATGGAACTTTGGTCATTCATTCAATAGAAAGCATTCCATTCACAAATATTTGACTTGACAATGGATTCATTATTGCTAAAGGATTGACTAATATTCCAGTGTAAATGCTTTTTCTTTTACTGCTCATTCCTTTGTATTAATATTTTTGCATAATTTCCCCCTCATAACTTATCTAGCTCCTAGGAACTGCTGGTGAGGAGAATAGAATATGTGTGCTCCCATGGACCATGAGTATCCAGTGGTGCCATTTGTCTTCTAAAGCAGATTGGCAGAAAAAGCATGTTAATGTGCTTTGTTTTACATTTATTAGTGTGTTCCCCTTTAATGCTATACAAAGGAAGAGATGGAGTCACATTATCTAACCCTAGGGCATGTTTTTCCCCAGCTGAGAATGACAAACGAGAAATGTTGGAGTGAAAGATATTTTTCTCATCTATCACTCAGTGGTTCAAGCCTACCAGCCACTCCTCAAGAGAAAAATGAGGCTTTCTTCTCTTGACAAAGATTTAAAACTTCAGAAACCCTGTATAGAATCAACTCAACAGTACTTAACAACAACAGCTACAGTAACTGATATCCCAGTGACAAAATTTCTACCTTCCAGGGAAAATCTAAGTTCATTTCCCTATAATGCACCTCACACACAGCTACCCTCTGTCTATCTGTCTTGCATATTTTTCTGGTGCTGAACAGGTTTCAGCAGAGCTACTTGATTAAGATGAACTAGAAAAATGCCACATAATCTACTGCTGAAAATCAATGAAAAGCCTAGTGAATCACAAAGGTGAGATCTGCAACTGATCATGGGATGGTACGGGATTGAACACCATTTATTTTTGTTATGTGTGGGGTATCCATGAGTCAGGGGCAGCTAACAACAGCAGAAAATATTGAGAAGGTTTTAGCAATCAGTTATTTTGTTGTTTTGTGCTTTTGAGTCAGTTCCGACTCATAGTGGCTATGTATACTGTTTCTGAGAGTGACTTGTGGGTTTGAACTGCAGACTTTGCAGTTTCCAGTCCAGTCAGTGCTTATCCTAGTGAACAAAAATGAAATTCCTTCCCTCAAGTAACTTATATTCTAGTAAATGAGCATGGGAGATGGAGTCAAATAGTAAGCACAGAATCAAATATGTGATATTATTCCTCATGATGAAAAACATTATGAAGAAAATGAAACAAATTGGTGAACTGGAGAGTTATGGAGGTGGGATAGAGTCATGAATGACAAGGCACTGGGGGAACATTTATTGGTGTTAGGTGCTATTTTGTCAACCTCTGACTCATAGCACCCTATGTACAACAGAACAAAACAATATTCAATTCTGCACCATCCTCACAGTGTTTTGTTTGATTCCATTGTGGCCATTGTGTCAATTCATATTGTTGAATGTCTTCCTCTTTTACATTAATCCTATACTTTACCAAGCATATATCTTTCTTCAGTGACTGGTCCCTTCTGGTAACATGTCTCATAATGTCTCACCATCCTTGCTTCTAAGAAGCATTCTGATTGTATTTCTTCAAAGATAGATTTTTTTTGGTTCTTCTGGAAACCATGGTCCATTCAATATATTTTTTTACTAATACCAAGGAGCTCTGGTAGCGTAGTGGTTACGAATCAGGCTGTGAACCACAAGGTCAGCAGTTCGAAACTACCAGCTGCTCCATGGGAGAAAGATGAGGTTTTCTGCTCCCGTAAAGATTTACAGTCTTGGAAACCCTGTTCAGGGTCGCTATGGGTCGGAACCGACTCGACGGCACTTAACAACAACAACAACAACCATTATTAAAATGTATTAATTATTTTTCCACCTTCCTTATTCATTGTCTAGATTTCACATGTATATGAAGCCATTGAAAATACCATACCTTGGGTGAGGAACACCTTAGTCCTCAATGTGCATCTTTGTTGTTTCTAAAGAGATCTTTTGCAACAGATTTGCCCAATGCAGTATGTCATTTGATTTCTTGACTGCTACTTTCATGAGCACTGATTGTGTATCCAAATAAAATGAAATCCTTGAAAGATTCAATCTTTTCTCCGTTTATCATGATGTTGTTTATTGGTCCAGAAGTGAGAATTTTCATTTTCTTTACATTGAATTGTAATCCATACTGAAGACTGTAGTCTTTGATCTTCATCAACAAGCGCTTCAAGTCCTCTTTATTTTCAGCAAACAAGATTGTGTCATTTGCATATCATAGGTTGCTAATGAGCCTTCTTCCAGTCCTGATGTCACGTTTTACTTGTATAGTCCAACTTCATGGATTATTTGCTCAGCATACAAATTGAATAAATATGGTGAGAGGATACAACCCTATCACACACCTTTCCTGATTTTAAACTATTCAGTATCCCCTTATTTTGTTTGAATGAGTATCTTTTGGTCTATGTACAGATTCCACGTGAGCACAAGTAAGTGTCCCGGAATTTCCATTCTTTGCAATGTTATCCATAGTTTGTTATGGTCCACAGAGTTGAATGCCTTTGCATAGTCAAAGAACACAAGTAAAATGAAGACCATGTGGTGCTTGAATGTATCTTGATCTTGAATTTCAGCAGCAAGAAGAAATGTCATTGGGATGGGGGTGATAGTAGTGATGGTGGTGGTAGTAGCACTGGGGAGGAGAGTGACTTAACAAGGCTATGGTTTTGGAAGTTTTCTCTGAAAATGTTCTGTGTGCAGAATGTTTAGGAAAGAAGAAAGCCACAAAAGCTAAGAGATTGTGGCAGTTAAAGTAAAAGGAGAATAAAAGCCTGGGTAAAGTCACAGCAGTGGGAATTGAAAGAAGACATAAATTTGAGAACAACTGAAATGAGGAATTTGCCTCATAGCTTTCTTTAATTTTAGGCTTAACCAACAATTTAAAAAAATAGTCTGGTGCAATTTTGCTACATTAAAACGTTAAAATAATTGACATTTAAAAAATTTAAAACTACAGTCACCTCTATTAAAACAAGAGCATCTTATTACATAAAGCAGAAAGCACATAATCTCAAAATAAAGGGCAGTTCTCTAAGTTGATTAAACTTTGTATTGTATATAATTCAATAGGTGCCATCAGGTCGGTACCCATTCACAGCGACCTTAAGCACAGCAGAATGAAACACTGCTCAATCCTGGACCAACCTCACTATCGTTGTCACATTTGAGCCCATTAAAGCTGCCACTTTGCCAATTCATCTCGCTGGGGGTCTTTCTCTTTTTATCTGACCCTCCACCCTACCAAACATGATATCCTTCTTCAGCGACTGGTCCCTCCTGACAATATGTCCGATATATGAGAGATGAAGTTTGGCCATCCTTGCCTCCAAGGAGCACTCTGGTTGCATTTTTAACAACACAGATCTGTTGGTTCTTTAGGCAGCCCATGGTAGTTTCAATATTCTTCTCCAACATCATAACTCAAAAGCATCATTTCTTCAATAGACTATCTTATTTTTCTCATTGCATCATGAATCATCAGACACTAAATACATGGTCAGTATTGTCTTAAGACCAGTGTTTCATAACTTCTGTGCTCCAGGCTTACCCAAAAAAAGTAGTAGATTATGAGGTGGAAAGAAACTGATATAACCTCACACTTTGTAGTTGGATGATTGAGAAAGAAAACGAGGTAGCTTTGAAATAAGGGCAGTAAGTATAGATTGAAATCTGATAAAATTAAGATGTTAGAGAAGTATCTATGAGAAGCTACTGAGGTTAGGGATAAATGTCAGAAAAAAAAAACAGATCTTTAAATAATTCAAATTGTGACAATTTAAGTGGTAGGGGTGGGCATGATATCCAATTGAGAAAGAGGAAAAAAGTGGGCAAAAGAAAGACATTTGGAGAAAATAATCAGTCAGAAATAGCTCAAAGAATGAGAAGGACCTAAATATAGTTGGGTTTAATGAACTAGAGCAGACAGGATCCAAGGAATGAATAGGTTATCAGAAAGGTGAGGCCAAAGCTATGGATATCCTCTTTCTTAATGTATAAGGAAGCAGAAAGTAGTATAAATATTTCATATGTTCATAAGATAAAGGAGTCCCAGTATGTCACTGTAGGATGAGCACTAAAACCAAAAGTTTGACTTGAATCACAAGGCTGGCGGTTCACACTAACCAGCTACTCCTCAAATACCCTGTACAGAGTTGCTATGTGTTGAAACTGACTTAATGGCACTTAACAACAACAGTCTGATAAAGGGAAGATTTAAAAAAAATGTTTTATTGTGATAAAATCAGTACAGCGAGGTATTTGCCAATTTAATAATTCTTACACAAACAATTTAGTGGCATCAACTATGTTCATCATGTTGTGCAACCACCATTTGTTTTCAAAGGTATCCCATCACCATTAGGATTGGATACCTTTCATCAGGAGCTCTGGTAGCATAGTGGTTACGAATTGGGCTGCAAACCTTAAGGTCAGCAGTTTGAAACTACCAGCTGTTCCGCAGGAGAAAGATGAGGCTTTCTGCTCCCATAAAAATTTACAGCCTTGGAAACCCTGTACAGGGTCACTATGCATCGGAACCGACTCCATGGCACTTAACAATAACAACAACATCACCATTAGTAGAAACTCAGTGTTTCCTAAGCAATTAGTTTCCCTTTACCACCCTGTCCTGCTCCTTATAACCACTAAAAATTTTTATTTCTAAACATTTGTCTAATCTAGATATCTCATGTTGTTATTGTTAAATGCTGTCGAGTAGGTTCCGACTCATAGCAACCCTGCATAGGATTTCCAAAGAATGGCTGGTGGGTATGAACTGATGACCATGAGGTTAGCAGTTCAGTGCTTATTCTATAGTGCCACACCAGAACCCCATCATATGATATTCATCTTTTTGTGATTAACATTTCATTTAGCATGATGTTTTCAAGGTTGTTGTATGTTGTATCACATATCGTTGTTGTTAATTGACGTCAAGTTTCTTCTCACTCATAGCAACCATGTATAGGTTTCTTAGGAGTGACTGGTGGGTTTGAACTGCTGACCTTGTGGTTAGCAGTCCAGTGCATTTCCTAGAGTATCCACACCAGGATATCCAAGGACAAGATATTTTACCCTGAGTGATAGAGATCAGGACATATTTATAGGCAAATGGAAACATTCAAGATACTTGAGAAAAAAATAATGTATACAACAAATTATGAAAGGAAGTTGAATGAGAATGTTGTTGTTGTTGTTAAGAGCCACTGAGTTGTTCTGACCATAGCGGCCCTATAACACAATGAAACACAGCCCCATCCTGTTCCATCCTCACAATTCTTACATTTAAGTCCTGTGTTGCAGTCACAGTGTCAATCCATCTTGTGGCTTCTTCCTCTTTTTCAGTGAACCTCCACTTTACCCAGTATGATGTCCTTTTCAACAGACTTGTCCCTGCTGATAATATGGCCAAACTATGTGAAATTAAGTCTTACCACCCTTGCTTCGAAAAAGCATTTGTACTTTTACCAAGACAGATCTGTTTGTTTTTCTGGGAATCCATGGCACATTCAGCATTGATATTGTTCAATAATTTTTGCATTCCTTTGGGTTACCTTTCTTTGGAATAAGCACAAATATGTACCTCTTCCAATCAGTTGTCCAAGTCTTCTAAATTTCTTGGCATAGATGAATGAGCACCTCAGACACTGCATCAGTTTGTTGAAAGATTTCAATTTGTATTCTTTCAGTTACTGGAGCCTTATGTTTTGCCAATTCCTTCAGTACAGCTTGGTACAGAAATACTAACTGATAGTCTTTGAGTACTATCAGTTCTTGTTTTATCTGCTACCTGTTGAAATGGTTGAGCATCAATTAATTCTCTTTGTGACAATGATTGTGAGTTCCTTTCACCTTCTTTTGATGCATCTTCCATCATCCAATTATTTTGCAACTCGACACTTGGATTTTTATTCTTGAGAAATGCTGAGCATGTTCTTCCAGTTTCCTAACTCTAGGTCTTTGCACATTTCATGATAATACTTTAATTTGTCTTCTGAACTGTCCTTTGAAATTTTCTGCTTGGCTCCTTTACTCATCATTTCTTCCATTGGCTTTAGCTACTCCATGTTCAAGGGCAAGTTCTGAGTCTCTTTTGACATCCACTTTGGTCTTTTCTTC
>NW_006408740.1:5188757-5199137 GCF_000296735.1 Chrysochloris asiatica
TGACCTTCAAGTTAACAGCCCGATTCGTAACCACTACGCTACCAGAGCTCCTTAAGAGTGCTAGTCACATGTAATATACAAAGTCCAAGGTTTGTTTTTTTAGTCACAATTTTTCAAGGAACCTCAGCAACAACTCAAAGAACACTAGTTTAGAAACCCACCTTCAACACTGAATGATTTTCCCCCTATGTGAGGTCATTTTCAGTTGACTTGGCTTTGTCGGCACTTGACTTTCAAGTTCAGGTTTAGTTCTTCCTCCATTCTCTACCTGTGTCTCAGCCACTGGTTTGGTCTGCTCCACCTCCTCATGATTCTCTGGCACCTCCTGCAGGTCATGTTTTCCTTCTGCTGGGTCACTGGGATGTGATTTGTCACCAGATTCCAATTCAGCTTCCTTCCCATTTCCTGAATGTGTTGCCTGCTTTGGGTTCAACTGTGGCAAGTCCTTAGCACTCTTCACAACCTCCGAGAGATTGTATTTTCTAAACAACATGTAATCTTTCACAACACTCAGGCAACAGGCAGCTTTGATGATTTATACTACCACCGTGTTCTGTCGATTGGTAAGATCCACTTTATTTTCTGAATTGAGGTTGCCTACCATTCCTGCCAATTCTTTGATAACTTCTTCTCTATTCATGTGACTTGTTTCGAGATTTATATACAATCTGAAATGTCCCTTTATTTGGCGCTTTAAACTGAAAATGTTTCTGCATATTTTTCATTTCCTGTAAGAAAGCCTTGCATGTGCCCGAGTCTTCTTCTTCTTGGTTTTGTACATATCCTGAAGAATGTGATGCACCAATTTTCAGGCTCTATCCAAGTGTTCTGATGAAGACTACATTATTTGCTCCACTCTCCATGGACTGGAATCTTCTTAGCCTCATCTCTGTAGAGGCCCTAATGTCATCAGCTTCTTTCTTCAGTGGGGCCTCCACGTCATCGTCGTCTCCCTCATTTCCAGAGAGTTGCTGATTCTTGTCTGTAAACTTTTCCGGCCCTTACAGGTCGTCGCAGTATTAGTTGAGCAGGCTTAGGCCTCCTCCACGTATTTGCGCTAGTTCATGTTGCAAGTGATAAGCATGCCCTGTAGTCCAGGCTCCAGCGGCCCGGCCCACCGGCGTCCCAGCGCCTAGCCTGTTAGGCCTGTACGTACACGGCTTTTTCTTTGTGCTTCCTGCTGGCAGGCTGCGGCGGCTGCTGGACTGGAGATGCTATGGCGCGAGTCTTCTTCTGTATATTTTTAATAGCCTTTTGCTTTTTTCATATATGATGTTCTTGATGTCTTCCCACAACTCCTCAGGCCTTTGGACATTAGTTTTCAATGCATCGAATCTGTTCTTGAGATGTTTTCTAAATCCAGGTAGCGTATACTCAATCAAGGTCAAGGAACTCTGGTAGTATAGTGGTTACAAGTTAGGTTGCTAACCTCAAGGTCAGCAGTTCGAAACTACCGGCTACTCTGTGGGAGAAAGATGAGGCTTTCTGCTCCTGTAGAGATTCACAGCCTTGGAAACCCTGTTACAGGGTTGTTATGAGTTGGAACCAACTCTGTAGTATACCACCATCACCACCACCAGGAGTCCTGGTGTGGTGCTGTGGGTTAATACGCTGTACTGCAAGATATACTTGAACTGCAAGGTTGGGGGTTCAATCTCATCAACTGCTATTTGGAAACTCTATACAGGGTTGCTATCCGTTGTAATAGAATCCACGGCACTTAACAACAACATACTCAAGGTCATATTCGGGTTCTCTTGGGTTTGTTTTCATTTTCTTCAGCTTCAGCCTGAACTTGTACAGGGTAATTGATGGCATGTTCCACACTTGGCTCCTGGCCTTGTTTTGGCTGATGATATTGAGTTTCTCCATAGTCTCTTCCCACAGATGTAGTCAATTTAATTCGACTGTACTTCATCTGGCAAGCTCCAAGTAAGTTGCTGTTTATGTTGGTGAAAAGGGAATTTGCAATAAATAAGTCATCGGCCTTGCAAAGTATAGTTCGATCACATGATATCATTATCTTTTAAAGGTATAATTATATCATATGATCTCCAGCATCATTTCTATCACCAAGGCCGTATTTTCCAACTATGCATACCCTTTGTTCATTTCCAACTTTTGCATTCCAATCATCAGTAATTATCAATGCATCATAATTTCATGTTTGATCCATTTCAGACTGCATAATTTTGTAGAATTCTTCAATTTCTTCATCACTGGCTTTAATGGATGGTAGTTAAATTTGAATAATAGTTTTACTAACTGTTTTGCCTTGAAGGTATATAGATATTATCTTATCACAGACAGCATTATATTTCAATATAGATCTTGAAATATTCTTTTTGATGATGAATGGGATCTTATTCTTTAATTTGTCACTGTTGGCATAGTCAACCATGTGATTGTCAGATTCAAAATGGCCACTATCAGCCCATTTAAGCTATTTATGTGTTCCATTTCATTTTTGACAACTTCCAATATCCTTAGATTCATATTTAAAGTGTGGCGCTGTGGGTTAATGCGCCAGACTGCAAAGCTGTTTGAACTGCAAGGTTGGCAGTTCAAGCTCACCAGCTGCTCCTCGGAAACCCTATACAGGGTTGCTATGGGTTGGAACCAACTCAATGGCACTTAACAACAACAACATTCTAATTATCAATGTATATTTGTAGCTTTTTCTTTTCAATTTTAGTAATGCTCCATCAGAAAAGAAGGTCCAAAAGCTTTGATCCATCCATGTGATTAAGGTAAACACTACTTTGAGGAGGCACCTTTTCATCAGGCATATTTTGAGTATCTTCCATCCTGAGGGACTCATCACCTGGCACTAGATCAGACAATATTTCCCTGCTATTCATAAAGTTTTCAGTGGTTAATTCTTCAGAAGTGGACCACCTATTTCTTCTTCTTAGTCTGTTCTTTGTATGGAAGATCTATTGAATCTTGTCTACCAGGGGTTACCCTGCTGATATTTGAAACACTGCTAGTATAGTTTCCAGCATCACAGCAACATGCAAACCACCACAGTATGACAAACTGACAAATGTCTGAGAGAATGAGGATATGTAGACATTAATTATGAAGATAAAGGGAATCTTCCCATTCTCAGAAAAAGAAGAAATGTGGGGAAGAAGATGCTGAACTACCAAGACTATAAGAAGAGTAGAGCCACAAGTAAAGAAATAAGATTGGGAAGATCTATATTTGACTCCAACTATATGCTCTAAGAGACAAAGTAGGACTAGGATTGTGGAGAGTAAAACACTTTGTAAAAGCATCTGTGGAAACATGATAAGAATTTAACAAGATTATATATATATATATATGAGTAAGTGCTCAATTGACTTTAGCTAACATGAGTTTATTATTAATTAAATTAGTACCTTTTTTTCTTTTTAACTTTATTGAGGTATTCTTGGCTTCTGTGAAGTAGGAACAGAGAAATAGAAGTCAGATATTAGCACTAGAGATGGGAAGAAAGGTCAGCAGTGTGAGGTGTTCAGTGCTTTAGAGAGAATCATGGACAGGGCTACTTCAGGAACAGAAATGTACAAGGCAACTGGGAAATCACAGATCACAGTGACGAACAAGAGACTAGTCAAGGTATCCTGGGAGGAGACCTTTTGTATCTTTATTGTGGTTAGAAGGGAGGTGACACCTAAGGTAAAGATTAATATCACAAACATGTTTTGTGTCTTCCTTTGCTTTAAACATGAGTTAACAATAGTTAATAATACCTACAAGTTCCATTGTCCTTTTGGAACTATATTGAAGTAGTGGGGACAGAAAGCACTGAGAGAAAACTAAGAAAAAGTAAGCTGGGAAAACATAAAGATACAAGGCTGTGTGATTACTTAAATGGTTGCGTGATTATTATACACTGGGTGGGGAAAAAATGTCACTAAGGAAACCACCAGCAGCCTATCCTTGGAAACCCTATACAGGGTTGCTATGAATCGGAACCAACTCCATGGAACTTAACAAGGAAACCATATTTAAGCCTACATCTGAATTACTAAATAGAGTCAGTCAACTTAGTGATAAACGAAGAAAGAAAGTTCAGGTAGAGGAAACACCCAGTGAAAAGACCTAAATACATAAAAATGTTTGCAGAAGAAACACAGGGCACGGTGACTGTTGTGGAGGGAATAAACGGAAGAGTGATCTGAATATGGGCAGAGAGGTCATAAGAGGCAAGACCATGTAAGATTCTGTAAAGTAGCGTGAGCAGTTGGATGATATTCCATATGCTATGGAAGCAATGATGATTTTGAACTGGGAATATACATGATTTTATTTATTAAAATAATTAAGGCAGTTGTGTGGAGAATAGAATATTAATGGGGGAAACAAACAGAGAGAGTAGTTAGGAGGTGATTGTAGTGGTCCAGGCAAGGCATAATGATGAATGAAAGTGGTAATAGTTGAAATGAAGGGAGGTGATGTTTTGGGAATGGAAAGTAAAAGAAAGAGAAACATTAAGGATATCTCCTAAACCCTTGGCTCAAGAAACTGATGATTCTTCTAAGTGAAATGTGGATAAGTATAAAGGAATAGATTTGAAAGAAGGGTATGGATTGGCAGAAAAATTAAGAACTTTCTTTTGTCACATAAAGTTTAAGCTGCCAAATGTTGTTCCTGAAGCTGGAGAAGTCTAATGCATAAAAAGGGCATGGATAAAAGCTAAATTGTTTGTTACTAGATGCCAGTGAGATGACCATACATACTATAGAACAAAACACTGCCCAGTCCTGTACCATCATCACAATTGTTATTAAGCTTGAGCCCATTGCAGCTGCTACTGTGCCAATATATCTCATAGGTGCCTTCCTGCTTTTCGCTTACCTTCTACTTTACATTACAGGAGATCAAAATATATTAAGAGTAAAGAAACTCAGATGGATCATAAATAGCATCCTGATTCAATATTCTTGAGGTTATTACAAATGAGAGAGGATATTGGCTAAGGAAAAAAAAATTGTAGAAAAAAACTGGATTATTGAAATTAATAAATGCAAGTTTTCTTGATGTTAGCCTAAAGGCAAATGGATGTTAGGGGGAAAGGGTACATGCACACAATCAATGCAAGGCAAGTGAGCGTCATAGTCATCAAGACTAAATAGATTTACTTGAAAATAATCACAATGATATGAACAAAAATGTTCACTAACATAGACAGCATAAAAATAAAAAAGTAGATAGTAAGAGACCCTATGATGGATGAAGGCATTGAATTTATCAATATACTGAGCCAGAGTATAAAGATGTGTCCAGGATTTTCAACCAAAGAACACAGCAGATATGGGCCTTGGAAGATCAAACTCTCAGCTTGAAATTCTTACACATTTAACCTAAGATTTGTTTTCTTTTCTGCATTTTGTGTGTGTGGGTTCTCATCATGGTATTTGGCTACTATTTCTCTAAGCAAACGTATTTCTAATGAAATTTGCTGAATTTCAAGCAGTTACACGTGTATGAAAGCTGCTCAAGTTGGATATTTTGGAAGGCTGATTTTCCATACATATCAACATTTGGTAATTATCATCAGAACTATTCATGCAAGTTTAAAAGTAGAAATAAAATTAAAAGAGATTCATCAGGGTTTTGTGTGGAACCTCAGATGACCTACTGGATAACCTTAGAGGTAATTAGGCCTTTTGATGAATTCATAACCATTAAGACTATAGTGATTAGGCAATCTTCTTAGCTCACATTCTGTAGATATTTTCAACAAAAATGTCTGATATTTTCACTTTAAATCCACACACATATACAACAGGGTAGTGTCTCATTAACTAGTATGTTGTTGTTGTTGTTGTTAAGTATTGTTGAGTCGGTTTCAACCTATAGCGACCTTGTACAAGGTTTCCGAGGGTATAAATCTTTATGGGAGTAGAAAGCCTCATCTTTCTCTGACACAAGCAAATTATAATACGAATACTTCAGAATTGACATAAGGCTATGCTTGTAGCATTTTCTAATTGTTTAAGTGTTCCAAGGCTTGACATTTACTATGTTTTGTTTTATATCTTTCCTAAAGACATCTTGTTGTTCTTGTTAAGTGCTGTGGAGTTGGTTCCGACTCATAGTGACTATATGTAGGGTTTATGAGGAGTGGCTGGTGAGTTTTAACTGCTGACCTTGTGGTCCAGTGCTTTACCCTACAGTGCCACATAAGGTCTCCCCATCCACTCAAGAACACTTAACAACTAAAGGATGGAAAAGCAAATAAATTGTGGAAAGAGAAACAGACTTCTCAGAAAGAAAGAACTCTCTAGATTAAGACCTCAATCATGAGTAGGAATTTATCAACTAAAAAGGGAGAGAATATGTACAGGAGTAGCATGAACACCACGGACAAATGTAAATGGAATATACAAATTCAAAGGATTGGGGAGAACAAGTCTGGCTTGTGCTTAGGTAATGGAGTGGGAAACAAAGGCTAAGTTATTGTTGTTAAGTGCCGTCGAATCTATTCTGACCCATCACGACCCTGTATAGGCTTTCCAAGGACCAGCTGGTGAGCTTGAATCGCCGATCCTGCAGTTCAAACGGCTTTACAGTCTGGTGTATTAACCCACAGCACCACACCAGGCTAAGTTATAGTTGTTAAATGCCATCGAGTTGATTCCGACCCATAGCGACACTATATAGGGTTTCAGAGGAGCAGCTGGTGAGAGCTGGGTAAACTTCTTTGCTTTTGAAAAGAGCAATCAATACTCTTCTGAGTTTCAATCATATATAGTTTTTTTTTTTTTTTTTTAATTTGCTTTTTTCCTCTTTTTAAATCACATCATAATACATACTTCTACGTGGTCAGTTCTACCTGAAAATTGACAGAGTTCATTGCAGCATTATGAAAAATAGAGAACCTATACAGAATAGAATGAAACACTGCCAGGTCCTGGGCCAATCTCGCAATCATTGCTATGCCTGAGCCGATTGCTGAGCCCAATCCATCTCATTGGAATTCTTCCTCCTTTTCTCCTACCATCCACTTTACCAAACATGATATCCTTCTCCAGGGACAGGTCCCTTCTGATAGAATGTATGAAGTATGAGAGATGAAGTCTGGCCATCCTAGCTTCCAAAGAGCATTCTGGCTGCACTTCTTATAACACAGATTGGTTTGTTCTTTGGGCACTCCATGATACAGTTAATATTCTCCTCCAACAACATAACTCGAATGCATCAATAATTTTATGGTCTTTCTGATTCACTGTCTAACTTTCACGTGCATCTGAAGTTATTGCATCTCAATCCTCAAACTAACTTTAAGGTTCTGAAATGGCACAGGGTTTTTATCTTGTGTAGGAATCTCTTGAAAGTTCTTTGTCAGAGGCAAATGTTATATTATATATTATACTATAAAGCTATCCCAGATTAAGTGAATAGTTCTATACTGAAATTAGCATGTAAATTTATTTAGGATAACTAACAATCTCTACATTCCTCAGGAAGATAAGAAGTTCATCTAGTAAAAGAATAAAGCGATATGATGTAAAGAGTCAACATCCTAGGTAGAAATATTTATATTCCAATGTCTTTTAGGTTTTGAGTGTTAATAGCAAAGACATGAAATACTACAAAGTTGTCCAACTTGTTAAGAACTTTTGAAGAGATAAACTGATTTACATTTTTTTTTTATCAGAATAAACGTCCTTTCTAGACAAATAACATAATACTAAATGTTGGTTTTGTGGCAGATTAATGCAGATAGTGTCAATCCACTACAAAACAAAACCCAAATATTTTATTATAGGTAATATTTCCTTCAGATCATTTTTGTGAGTTATTGCTGTACTGTTTCTTTTTTGTTGTTAGTACTAATATTTGTATGTAAACAGGATCTTGGTTGCTTAGCAATGTATTACTACTGTTGTTTCTTCTCTGCTGAAATTAGTTTAATCTACTAATAGAGAAGCAAGTTATCTGAATTCTCTCTTATCTTACAGTTTATACCATTTTAAAATGTGAATATAAAATTTGTTTTACAAACAATCCACTCAAATTTTCTTCAGACTTAAATTTGTATTTCAGTTCTCGTTAGAAAGTGATGAAAAGCAAAGCATCTTGTCATTTCTGTTTTCTGCTGTCATTATGTAGGCCTGCTTCAATCAGTGAAGGTCCCTGAAAGGACATTCAGTGAAGTACATGTGTTCATTGAGAAAATTTGGAAGAAAACAAAATTTGGTTGAACACATTATTGAAGCTATGATACAAAAATAGAATGGATCTATGTTATAGGTACTGTAACATTGAGATACACCTATTTGTCCTTAAATTGGAAAACAAAGACAATTATGTGTAAGTGAAAAATAGAAAGCAAATAGAAATACAATATGCATAGTATGAACTCATTTATATATAAAAATTGGATTGTACAGGGGATAAAAATACCATGGCATGTGTCAGATGTACTTTAGTCCTCAAAGGGACATCTTTAAAGAGGTCTTTTGTAGCAGATTTCCCCAAAGATTTGATTTGATTTCTTATCTGCTACTTCCATGATCATTGATTATGGATCCAAGTAAAATGAAACTCTTGATAATTTTAATCTTTTCTCTGTTTATTATATTGTTTATTGATCCAGTTGCAAGGTTTTTACTTTCTTTATGTTAAGGTGCAATCCATACTGAAAACTGTAGTCTTAACTTACATCAGTATGTGCTTCATTTTCAGCAACATGGTTGTGTCCTCTGCATATGCAGGTTATTAATGAGTCTTCCTCTAATCCTGATGTCACATTCTTCTTCATGTACTCCTACTTCTCAAATAATTTGCTCAGCACACAGATTGAATAGTATGATGAAAAAATACAATCCTGACATGCACCATTTAAAATTCTCAGTATCCTGTTGTTCTGTTCAGATATGCAGATGATACCTTCTTTGCTGAAAGATAAGAGGGCTTATAATACTCATAAAGATCAAAGAACACAGTTTTCAATATGGGCTGCACCTCCATATAAAGAAAACAAAAATCCTCACCACTTGATCAATAAATAACAACATGATAAATGAATAAGCGGTTGCTATGAGTCGGAACCAACTCCACTGCACTTAACAACGACTCATAGCAACTGTGTACAGGGTTTCCAAGGAGTGGCTGGTGAGTTTGAACTGCCGATCTTGTGGTTCAAACTGATTTTGTGGCCCAGTGCTTTATCACACAGAGCCACACCAGGACTCATGTATTTTATATATATTATAAAAATATTATGTATTATATAATATATATTCCTGGTGTGGCTCTATGAGTTAATGCACCATACTTCAAAGCTGTTTGAACTTCAAGGTTGGTGGTTCAAGCTCACCAGCTGCTCCTCGGAAATCCTATACAGGGTCACTATGGGTTGGAATCGACTTGATGGCACTTAACAACAACAACAACAACAACAAATATATATATAGCATAGTAATGAGTTGGTTTGCTAACCTCAAGGTCAGCAATTTGAAACTACCAGCAGTTTCACGGAAAAAAGATGAGGCTTTCTGCTCCAGTAAAGATTTACAAATTCGGAAACACTATGCAGGGTTGCTATGAGTGAGAATTGATTCCACCGCAAACCACCAACACCACACACACAAATATATACGTATATGTATACATATGTTGTTGTTGATGTAACAATCCTGTACAGGGTTTCCAAGAAGCAGCTGGTGGGTTTGAACTGCTGATCCTATTGCACCACACCAGGATTCCATATGTACATGTACATATGCATGTTGTTGTTGTTATGTGCCATCCATTTGTTCCAGCTCATAGCAACCCTGTACAGGGCTGGTAAGTTTGAACCACTGACCTTGTGGTGCAAACCAACTTTGTATTTCATGGCTTTATCCCACTGAGCCACACCAGGACTTTTGGTAAGCACTGGACTGCAAACCACAGTTTCTGTGGTTTGAGCCTGCCATCCACTTCTGTGAGAGAAAGATGAGATTTTCTGTTCCACAAATTTTAAAGCCTTGGGTACCCTATACAGGGTTGTTGTGAGTTGAAACAGACTTGTTGGTTGTTGTTGAGTGCTGATGAGTCAGTTTCAATTCAACAACCACATATATATAGAAGTCTTCTTGTGGTGTTGTGGGTTAATGTGATAGACTGTAAGGTTGATTTGAACCACAAAGTCAGCACATGAAGCTTACCAGCCACTCCTTGGAAACCCTGATACAGGGTTGCTATGAGTTGTAACTGACTCAAAAGTACTTAAGAACAACAGCAATATATATATAGTATGGCACTGTAGGATAAGCACTGGACTGAAAGGTCATTTGAACTGCAATGTTGGTGGTACAAACTCACCAGCCACATTAATTCTTGTATGGTCTTCTTTATTTATTGTCCAGTTTTCACATGCATATGAGGTTATTGATT
>NW_006408740.1:5199377-5203338 GCF_000296735.1 Chrysochloris asiatica
GATAATTCAAAAATGACTGCAGCGGTACATTGACAGGGAACTGCCAGAAGTTTAAGCCTGATTAAGATGAGGACTGAGGATGTGGAAAGACAGTTATCATTGTTGACGTCAAGTGAATCTGGACTGAAAGCTGAGAATACCAGAAAGATGTTTACCTGTGCTTTATTGACTATGTAAAGCTTTCAACGGTGTGGATCATGACAAGCTATTGATATCAATGTGGAGAATGAGTATTCCAGAACACTTGATTATGCTCATGTACATAGACCAAGAGTCACTGATTATATGAAGAAGAACATGACATCCTGTCTGGAGGAAGACTCACTAACAACCTGTGATATGCAGATGATAAAACCTTGATTTCTGAAAGCAAAGGGGATTTAAAATACTGATAAAGAACCAAAACAATGTATTGCATTAGGTAAATTTGCTGCATAAGACCTCTTTAAAGTGTTGAAAAATAAAGATGTCAGTTTGAGCACTGAAGTGTGCCTGCCCAAACCATGGTATTTTGAATAACCTCATGCGTTTGTGAAAGTTTTGCTATTAATAAGGAAGACTTGTTTCCTTTGAATTATGGTGTTGGAAAAGAATTTAAAAGGTACCATGGATTTTCAGAAAAACAGATAAATCTTTGTGGGAAGAAGTACAACCAGAATACTCCCTAGAAGCCAATATGACCAGGCTTCATCGTTCATACTTCATACATATTATCATGTCCTGGAGAAGGACATCACACTTGGTAATGTGTATGGTTAGAAAAAAAGAGGGACACCTCCAATAAGATGGTAATGTGTATGGTTAGCAAAAAAAGAGGGACACCCCCAATAAGATGGATTGGCATTGTGGCAGCAGTGGGCTCAAGTACAGTAGCAATTGTCAGGATGACGCCGGGCCAGGCAGTGTCTCATTCTGTTATACGTAGGGTTGTTTGGGGTCAGAAACCACTGGATAGCACCTAACAACAACAACAAGTCAGATACAAACAATATTCCAAATCATTTGGAATTTTCCTTTTACAAGAGAGTATCTGAGCAACAAATGGGAAAGGTATACCTGGATAAACTGGAGATTTTCTTTGTCAGCAATTCTAATGTGTTCCTATCCCTAGCTGTTTTCTTTTACATTGCTGCTCTGGTAGTGTACTGATTATGAATTGGTCTGCTAATCTCATGGTCAGCAGTTCGAAACTACCAGCTGTTCTGTGGGAGAGAGATGAGGTTTCTGCTCCCATAAAGATTTACAGCCTCAGAAACCCTGTACAGGGTCACTATGAGTCAGAACTGACTCCCTCCATGGCACATAATAACAACAACAACAACTCTAAAAGGAGGAGTCCTAGTGTGGCATTGTAGGATAAGAATATTGCTAACTGCAAGTTTGATGGTTCAAACCCACCAGCTTCTCCTCAGAAACCCTATATAGGTTGACTATAAGTCGGAATCAGCTAGACAGCATGTAACAACAACAAGAAGTCTAAAAGGAAGTGAGCCAATGGAAATATTTCCTGTATGGTTGTACATCTGTCTAACCCACAGTTTAAAGACTTACAGTGGATGGTGCTAAGTAAGGAACCCCCTCTTTTCCCTTAATGCCCAGGGGACATTTTCTGTCATCAACTTCTTGGGAAGTTTTGTACCTCATGGGTATCATGCATTTTCAGAAGTCTTCAGGAAAGGTGATTCTGTAACTTAATAAGCATGCTTCCTGCTAAGAAATCCTTCCATATGTAACCAAAAACTCTACATATTTGGAGTAGGTTCCTGGAATGCCTTAATCTTTGATTTTTCTTTAGAATGACTTACCTTTCTATTTTGTGTGAGAAAATATGATAGAGGGAATGTCTATATTCTATAATGGCATATCTCTTAGGTACGCAGGTTTCCATGATGCTGTATAAGTGAGATGCTATATAAAAACAGTATAAAACCCACTGCTATTGAGGCTCTTCCAATTTATAGTGACCTTATACAGGGTTTCCGAGACTGTAAAACCTTATGGGAGCAGACAGCATCATCTTTCTTCTGTGGAGAAGTCCAAAGGCTAACCCATACCACTACTTGTTGTTGTTGAGTACCGTGGAGTCCGTTCTGACTCATAGCAACCCTGTACAGGGTTTCCAAGGCTGTAAATCTTACGGCAGCAGAACACCTCATCTTTCTCCTGCAGAACCACTGGTAGTTTCGAACTGCTGGCTTTGTGGTTTGCAGCCTGATTCGTAACCACTATGCTACCAGGGCTCCTTAGGGCTCCTAATAAAAATAATTTGTTGTTAATTGCTTCATAGAGACCCTGTTTAGGGTCTCTGAAGAGCGTATGCTGAGTTTGAGTCACAGACATTATAGTTAGCAATCTAGTGCTTTATCTTACAGTGCCACACCAGGATTATACAAAAAGAGTGTGTTGTTAAATACCTTAAAGTTAGTTCAGCTCATAGGCGAACCTGTATGGGGTTTCTGAGAAGAGACGAGTGAGTTTGAACTCCCAATCTTGCAGTTCAAGCCATTTTACTGTCCAGTGCTTATCCTACAGCACCACACAAGGACTCCAAAAGAGAAGAGTCAGGTCATGTTGCCTGGTCATTACACCTTTTTTATACACATAAGCATCTCCTGCCCCTGTTTAAAAGAGAATACAACAATTCATATGAATATCATTAAAATAACAATAAACTTTCCCTACACTCTTTTCTCTCTCTTAACATCAAGCAAAACTAGGTCTTGATTATAAGACACAGGTACTTTTGCCCAAAGTTCCTAAATAAGTGATTACGTCAATGAAAAACAAGGACTACAGCTTGCAGAGGTACCATAGTTTTTTTTTGTTTTGTTTTGTTTTGTTTTTTAGGTTGGTATAAGTTGAGGTGGGAGGGTGTATTGAGAAGGAAAAATAATGCAATGAATATGTGTAAAAAAGTAATGCAGAATTTTAATTGAAGTTTCAAGTAACGAATCAAAACAAAAGGATAGCATCTGCCTAAGGACTAAGTTCAGAAAGCAGAAAGGGGTATGAAAGAAGGAGGAATTGAAACCGGAAGCACAGGGAAGAAATGGGATACGGGATTGTACATTGTAGAGATTGTAATCAATGATGAAAAACAAAATGTGCATGAATTTTAGAGTGCAAAATGATTTCCTTTGTAATTCTTCACCAAATTCACAACAAAAAAGTAAGGAAGAAAAAGAAAAGAATTTCTCTTACCCCCTATAGGGAGTAATGGCCAGGGAATATGACTTTCTTTTTGTTTCCATTGAAATTAGGCATTTGAGTCCCAACAGTCTATTTTTAGCAAGTTTTATCTGTGGTCTTTCATTGTAACAAAAACACACATTATTTAAGGAAGAGAAACCAACCAGAGCAAAGTCCTCATAGCACAAAAGATCATTTCTGGTCCCTAAGACCTTGAGTCTCTCAGATCCTGCCTGTAACACTTTCAGGTAAGAATAAAAGAGCGAGATCTTGGAGCAGCAAGATTCTGAGTCCTGGGAGGTGCTGTGGGTTAATGTGCCAGACTCCAAGGCTGTTTTAACTGCAAGGAGCAGAAAGCTTCATCTCTCTCATGCAGAGGGCCTGGTGGATTTGAACTGCTGACTGCGGTGTTAGCAGCCAGATTCTTAACCACCACACTACCAGGCCTTGCTCCTTCAAGATGGCGGATCGGGTAGACATGTAGTGAGGAGCTCCGACAACAACAACATGGAATACCGGGCCAAGAGGGCTCAGGAGATGGTGTTGGAATTCTGAAACAAATATAAAGGTATGTTTGGAGGATCGGAGGGTTTACAGCTAAGGAATTTGCAGCAGAATCCAGAAAGCCATTGTTTTATGTGTCAAGACACTCAGCTGTTCCCGGAGTCACCATCTTGGGAGAGAATATCTTGATTGTATCAGGATTGATAGTATCAGGAGAGAACATCTTGATTGTATCTTGATTATATCAGGATTGTATCAAGACTAACAT
>NW_006408740.1:5208591-5214787 GCF_000296735.1 Chrysochloris asiatica
ACCCATAGCAACCCTGTATAGGGTTTCCAAGAAGCAGCTGGTGAACTTGAACTACCATCCTTACAGTCCCAAAGTGCTCTGAGCCTTTACTAACATGTTTGAAAATGGAGATGACAATAGATTTAATTTGAATGCATTAAATAATACCCTAGTGTAACAGAGTTTTAGGTAGGCACAGCAAGCTAGTACGTCCAAAAATGAGATAGTTGGGAAGTTATTTAGGGAGCTAATAATACTTTTAATCTGAGATATATGCCCTGTATGAGTTCTGTTTTCCACTTCTGGTTAGTTATTCTATCTTAGGAATCAAAGTTGGATTTCCCATTATTGACAGTCTTTCCTAACCCATCCCATGAACTTTCTACAGATGCTTCAGAATCCAGGAGACATTAAAATCTGCTTTGATGGAGCAGTTTATCTTGTAATTTTTTCCAAGAATATTGAATAAAGAAATTCTAAAACCAGTTTTCATGGGCTGTTTGTTGTGTTTCTTTCCTTGCCTTGGCTTTTGTTTTTCTGTGAACTATTACTGAAGTCAGTGCCAAAGCACACAAATGCTAGGGATTGTGCTTTCAATATGCTATGATTTTATTAATTTTAAAACTAATCTGATGATTCAAAACTATCAAACCCAGCCCTGAGCAATAAATAAATAAGAGGTAACCCTACATGGGGGATGGTGGGTATTCAAGACTGCCTACTAAGACAGCACTTCCCCCAGGTGTGACTATATTAAAGCCATATTTCATTTTAATGGGGAAAGGCTGGAAAGAAGTGGGGGAATATGGCCCCTCCTGATGCTTGGAACTCCATTTGGGCTAATAAAAGGCCACTTAGTCATGCAGGTTTGTTACAATTAAATTGTCTCTGAACTGTTGCTTGCTTGATAAGCCCCAAGAGTGGAACAGCATAAGTAGCTGGGAAAGCTAAGGTCTGTTGCCCCTACCCCTGGAGCTAACAGTGGATTCTAGGGACTCTTGTAAATCTAACTGCACAAGAGGTGCTATTGAATGCCCTTTATGGTTCTTCAGCAGGAGACCCTCAGTGAAGGGGTTGCATTTACTCTAAAGATCAGAATATAAGCACTCATTTTCTATCTTATTCTAGTTTTTCTTCAAGGTACTAGTCTTTTGTTAAATAATTTGGTGGTTGCTGCCTTCTTATCCATTTGCAGAAGCAATTTATAAAATAAAGATTTCATTATCTGAGAGATCAATCGAACTTTCTATAATGTGATTTGCTTGTAAACTTTTAACAAAAATTTACAATTTGGTAAGTTATGACATATGCATACACCCATGAAGCCATCACCACAGCCAAGATAATAAAAGTATCCATCCATACCAGAAGTCTTCTATTGTCCTTTTGTAATTGCTCTCTTTGGCTTGAACTCACATTTTCCCAACCCGGGCCCCAGACTATCAGTGATCCTTTCTGTAACCATAGTTTTCATTTCGTAGAATTTTATATAAAGAGACTAACACAGTATATGCTTTTTACTGCCTGTGATATTTCATTGAGCATAAATATTGTGAGAATCATCCATGTTGTTGGTGCATCAATGGTGCATTGATTTATATTGCTGAATAGGAGTCCTAGTGGAGTGAGGTGCTCCTTATGGTAAGCACTGAACTGAGAACCACAAGGTCAGCAGTTTGAGCCTACCAGTTGCTCCGCGGAGAAAGATGAGATTTTCTGCTCCCGCAAAAATTTAAAGCCTCGAAAACCCTATGCTGGGACGCTATGAGTAGGAACTGATTCAGTAAAACTTAACAACAGCAAGAGCCCTAGTAGTGCAGTGGTTAACTGGTCAACTGCTAACCCCCCAGCCACTTCATTGGAGAAAGATATGGCAGTCTGCTTGCCTAAAGATTGTAAAGTAAAGCTTTAGAGTAAATGCAACCCCTTCACCGTGTGTCTTCTGCTGAAGAACCATAAAGTGATGTGACTTTTAAGTCGGTTCCCACTCATAGTGACCCTGTATAGTATTTCTGAGACTGTAAATCTTTGGGGGAGCAGAAACCCTTATCTTTCTCCATCAGAGGGGCTGGTAGATTTGAACTGCTGACCTTGTGGTTAGCAGCCCAACGTGTAACCCATTGTGCTACCAGGGCTCCTTACACTCCTTGGAAATTCCATGAGGCAGCTCTACTCTGCCCTATAGAGTCTCTGTGATTTGGAATTAACTCTACAATAATGGCTTTGGTATTATTTTCTGGTTTAGAATCTATCCTAGGAGCCCTGGTGGTGCAACAGTTAAACTTCATTCTGCTAGCTGAAAGGTTGAGTTCAAATCCACCAGTGAGAATATATGCTTCTGTAAAGATTACAATGTAGAACAAACACTCTATGGGATAGTTCCACTTGGTCTAACAGGGTAGCTGTGGGTTGAAATCAACTTGACGGTACACTGCAACTTGTAGCCTGTTGTATATACCACTGTTTGTTTATCCATTTACTTGTTATCAAATCAACATTAGAGTTGATTCAAGTTTGGGCAATTACAAATAAAGCTGTTATGAGCATTCTTAGATAAATCTTTTTGTTAATATCTTTGTTACCTAGTGTTTCTGTAACATAAATACGATAAGCTTTAATTTACAGAAATTTATTTTCTCACATTTATAGATTCCTTCATTTTTTGTTGCCCCGTGTTGCTCCTCATAAAGGAGCCCTGGCTGCTAACTGCAAGGTCAGCAGTTTGACTCTACCAGGGCTCCATGGGACAAAGATGACGCTTTCTGCTCCTATAAATATTTACAGCCTTGAAAATCCTGTACAGGGTTGATTTGAGTCAGAACCAGTTCTATGGCACTCAACCACTACCACCATGACCAGGTATTCATTAGTGTTCTTGGCATTCCTTGTTTTGTAGAGAATGGCATCTGTTTTTTCCTGTGTGTATCATGTGCCTATTCTGGGCTTTTTATGATGTAGAAGTGATTAGGTTTAAGGTCCACCCTACACTGGTATGACTTCATTAATATAACAAAAGAACAACTCTCCAAATAGGATCACATTCAGAGGTACAGGGGCCAGGAATTAAATACATATTTTGGAGAACATATTTCAATCCATAACAATGAACATATACTATCAATTCTTTTGGATAAGTACTTCACTGTGGGATGGCTTTTATATGTTCAATATTTAAGAAATTGCCAAGCCTTTCTCCAAAGTGGTTGTATCATATTACCTTCCTAATATCTGTGCATAAAAAATTCAATTCCTTCACATTCTCACCAATGATTATGTGATATTTTAATTATATCCATTTTAATAGGCATAGTTTAGAAGCTCATTGAGGTTTTAATTTGCATTTATCTAATGATTAATAATAATCTACAAGTGGATGCAGGAAAAAGAGGCTATATGCACACAAATATACATAGGTTTGAAAGAGGATATCTCTACTTATGTATCTATCTAATGGAGTCCTGGTGTGGTGCTGTTAGATAAGCACTAGACTGATAACCACAAGTCTGGTGGTTCAACTCCACCAGCTGCTCCTTAGAAAACCATCACTATGATGTAGAATACATTTGACATCACTTAACAATAACAATGATTAACAGAAATGGAGCCCTGATGACTTAGTGGGTTATGCTTTGGGCTGCTAATCTCTAAGTTAGCAGTTTAAACTCACCAGCTGCTCAGAATTGAGAAAGATGAGGCTGTCTGTTTCCATAAAAAATTTACAGTCTCAGAAAGCCAAGGGAACAGTTCTACTCTGTCCTAGTGGGTCAGTATGAGTCAGAATTGACTCCATGGCAATGAGTTTGATTTGGTTTTAATGACTAATGCTGTTGAGAGTCTTTCCATGTTCTCATTTGCCATTTGTATTATCATCTTTGGAGATGTACCTGTTTGATTCTCTTATCTAATTTTATTGGAATTTTAGTTTTCATATTATTGAGCTTTTAGATATATTCTAGATGCAAGTCCATTATCAGATATTTGATTCACAAGTATGTCTGTCTGCATATGCATTTGTATTTTCATTTTCTAAACAATATCTTTCCAAAAGTAAATATTTTAATCAGATTTTTCAATTTATTATTGCATGGATCATACTTGGTTATGACTGTAACTCAAGAGTCATAGTCATAAATAAGAAATCACTGTCTAACATATGGTCATATAAATTTGCTTGTATGTTTTATGGTCAAAGTTCCATAATTTAAGGTCTAACATTTATGACCTATTTTGAGTTAATTTTTGCATATGGTATGTGTTATACATTGAAGTTTGCTCTTTGTTTTTGCATATTGGTATCCAGTTATTACGACACAGTTTGTTGAAACAATTGTCTCTTTTCCACTGAATTGTCTTTGAGTTTCACTGAAATAATTTATTCATGTTTGTGTTATTGTAATTCTGGACTCTCTATTTTGTTTCACTATTCAATTTATCTGTCTTGATGCCAATACTATACTATCCTGATTACTATGAATTTAAAAACAGGCTCAAAATCAAGTGATGTTAATTACTTCAACTTAATTTTCTATCTAAAGTCCTTTTGGCTATTATAGATACTTTGTATTTCTATATGGATTTTAGAAATGACTTAGCAGTTTTTACCAAAAAATAAAAGTGCTGATGTTTTTATCGTGATGATATAAAAACTACAAATCAATTTGAGGGAATCTGACATCTTATCAATATTGAGGATTTTGACTCATACAAAATATGATGTTTAAACCAAGGACTTGGTTCTGGCTAATAGCCAACACTATATAAGATTCTTGAGAGCAACTGGTAGGTTTGAATTGCTAAACTGTGGTTAGCAGTTCAGTGATTATCTTATGACATCATACCAGGACTCATAAAAGTATTGTTGTAGTTGATAGGTGCCATCAAGTCAGTACCAACTCATTATGGCACTATTCACAACAGAATAAAGCACTGCCTGGTCCTGTGCCAATATAAAAATCATTGCTGCCACTGTGCCAATTCATCTCGCTGGGGGTCTTCCTCTTTTTCTCTGACCCTCCACTTTATCAAACAGGATATCCTTCTTGAGGGATTTGTCCCTCCTGAAAATATGTCTGAAGTATGAAATATGAAGTCTGTCTATCCTGGCTTCCAAGGAGCTTTCTGTCTATGCTTCATCCAACACAGATGGGTTTGTTCTTTTGACAATCCACAATATTTTTAATAATCTCCTCCAACACCATAACCCAAATGCATCAATTCCAAAGTCTTCCTTATTCACTTCTCAATGCTCACATACATATGAGGTTATTGAAAATACCCTAGCTTGGGTCAGATGCACCTTAGTTTTCAAACTGATATTTTTGCTTTTAAGAGGTCTTGTGCAGCAGACTTGCCTAATACAATACATTGTTTGATTTCTTGCCTGCCACTTCCAGACAGGAAGTGTTGATGGTTGATCTGAGCAAACTGAAGTCTTTGACAACTTCAATTTTTTCCCCTTTTATATGGATGTTAATTGTTTGTCCAGTGGTGAGGATTTTTATTTTCTTTAAATTGAAGTACAACCCATACTGAAGGCTGTGGTCTTTGCTCTTCATCAGTAAGTTTTTATGTACTCTTCATTTTCAGCAAGCAAGGTTGCATCATCTAGATATTGCAGGTTGTTAATGAGTCTTCCTTCAAATCTGATTGCCACGTTTTACTTCATATAATCCAGCTTCTCAGATTATTTGTGTAGCATACAGATTGAATAAATATGGTGAAAGGACACAATGGTGGCACACATCTTTCCTAATTTTAAACCATCCGGTGTTCCTTTGTTCTGTTCTAAGCTGTTGTTCGATGTATAGGTTCCTCATGAGCACAATTAAGTGTTCCAGAAAACTCATTCTCCACAATGTTGTTCATATCTTGTCATGATTCACACAATTGAAAGCCTTTGTATAGTCAATAAAGCACAGGTCAACATCTTTCTGGTATTTTCTGCTTTCAGCCACGATCCAACTGAAGTTAGCAATACTATCTCTCATTCCACATCCTCTTCTGAATCTAGCTTGAACCTCTGGAAGTTCTCTGTCAATGTATGGTTGCACCTGCAATTGAATTTTTGTTAGCAAAAATTTTCTTACATGGGATATTAATAATGCTGTCCAATGATTTATGCATTCAGTTGGGTCACCTCTCTTTGGAATAGGCACAGATATGAATCTCTTCCTGTCAGTTGGCCAAGTAGTTGTTTCCCAAATTTCTTTGTATAAAT
>NW_006408740.1:5215471-5216355 GCF_000296735.1 Chrysochloris asiatica
CAATTATTCACTATTGTACAAGAGTCTTATACCCATTTCCTTTCACCAACCGGTCCCAAAAGATTGAAAATCATTCAGTAGAGGTTCTACCTCCCACAGCCCCATCTGAAACTAGACTCCCACTTGAAAGCGTGTAAGCCAGTCACTTCTTGCCTTTATAGCCCACCCCACCTCCTTTTTGGGTAGCCAATGTCTAAGTTGCCCATCCCTGTCAACCCTGTGTACTGAGGCGATGGGAGTGATCCTTGCTGTAAAGATTTGTTCCCTTATTTGTGCTACTACATCCATAAGTATAGGTAAAGTTCATCAAATTGTAGTGGGTTAGTCTTTTTTTTTTCTTCTTCCCCTTCTTCTTTCTTCTTCTAGTTGAGTTCTGATCATCCAGACATCGAAACCAGGTCAAGTGGGTACTATTTGCAAGAATGGGTGTTCTTTTTTTTTTTTTAATTAATCTTTTATTGTGAATTATGTGATAGCTCACATAGGAGAACATTAGTTTTATACTCATCCTATCCTATATCATTTTATTGTCATGGTTATAATCCCCTCCATGCATCATCAACCAACCTAAGGGTATACCCTACAAGCCTGCCCCCCAGTCATCAGCACACAGCCCCTTCTCCCTTTCTGGATCTAAAGTCCCCAGCTGCTCCATCTCTCCATGTCATCGTCTAAGCCTCCATCTCAGTTGTCACTGCTTCTCTTGGTAGGGTCCGGCTCTTTGCTCTTCTCCCTTGATGGTCCCAGGGAACTCTACTCCTAGACTGCAAAGTTAATCACTCCCCTCCTTGCTACAAAGCATCTACCTTTATATTTCCAACCCTCACAATCAGTCCTGATAACAATTATTCACTATTGTATCACAAGAGACTTATCCGCATTTC
>NW_006408740.1:5219150-5219659 GCF_000296735.1 Chrysochloris asiatica
TGCCAGCATTTATTGTCCTCTACTTTTTTTTATCTTTGCTGTTATTGCTGGTGTGAGATGATATCCATTGTTGTTTTGATTTGCATCTCTCTAATGGCTAGTGATCATGAACATTTCTTCATATGTTTGTTGGCTGACTGGATCTCCTCCTTGGTGAAGTGTCTGTCTCCAGGTCATTTTTCTCAGTTACTCTTTTCTGGTTTTGGACATGTTCTTATATCTTTTGTTGTGTTTTGTTGGTCATTTCCAGTAGTTTTGTGGGTTTTTAATGCTTAGATGGATGTTTGTTGTTGTGTTATTAACCCTACTGGGTGTCCCCTGGTGCATATGATTAGGAGATAGATTTTCCTTTTCACATGTAATGCTTAGCAGCTGTTATTGGCTGTTCTCTCAATGATGGAATATTATGGGGTATGCTTGTAGCTTGGTTATATGACCATGATTGCTGACTCTTCTTGGCAATGTAGGGAGAAAAAGCTCCCTCCTCCACAAAAAATGTGTGATCAAAA
>NW_006408740.1:5223837-5224739 GCF_000296735.1 Chrysochloris asiatica
CTTCTGGTTATTTGTTGTCAGTGCATATAGATATAATTGGCTATGTATTTTAATCTATCCTACAAACTTGATAAACTCATTGCTTAGTAATAGTACATTTTATATAGTTTACTATGCTGGGGATGACAAATTGAAGACATATAGCATTACATGCATCATGAAAAAGAACATTTAAAGGTCTATCTTGAAATACAATGCTGTCTTTGATTGGATAATACCCATACACTTGTAAGTGTATTATATATAACTATAATTCAAATTTATGGACCAGCCACTAAAACTAGTAATGATGAAATTTAAGAATTCTATCAACTTCTTCACTCTGAATTTGATCAAATGTGCAATCAATACTAATTGATAGTTACTGGTGATTGGAATGCAAAGGTTGGATTCAAGGAGGTAGGATAAGAAATTGTAAAATATGGACTTGGTGATAGAAATGATGCTGGAAGACCAATAATTTCTTTATTGCAAATACCTTTTTTAAAACAACATAAAAGACAACTATACACATAGACCTCACCAGATGGAATACACAGAAATAAAAGTGATTACATCTGTGGAAATATATAGTGGGATAGCTTCATATGATCACCTAAAACAATATCAGGGACATACTGTGAACAGACCATCAATGCTGAAATACAAGTTAAGGGTGAAGCTGAAGAAAATTAAAACAAGTCCACAAAAGAGAAAATATGACCTTAAACATATGACATATGAATTTAGAAACTGTCTAAAGAAGTGAATTGATATGTTAGACACAAATGACCAATGACCAGAGGAGTAGTGGAATGACATCAGGAATATCATACAGGAAGAAACAAAAGATTATTAAGAAGACAAGAAAGAAGGAAAATACCGAAATGCTGGAGTTAGAAAGCCAAAAAGGGGAACACAAT
>NW_006408740.1:5225079-5226899 GCF_000296735.1 Chrysochloris asiatica
AGGATCTGAGAATTGATGGAATACAAATTGAAATCTTTAAACAAACTGATGTAGCACCAAAGGTACCTCTTCATCCATGCCAAGATTTTTGGAAAACAGCTACCTGGCCAAGTGATTGGAAGAGATCCATATTTGTACATATTCCAATGAGAGGTGACCCAACAGAATGCGGAAGTCATCGGACAATATCACTACTATTATATGCAAGTAAAATTTTGTTGAAGATAACTCAAAAACAGCTGCAAAAGTATATTGACAGAGAGCTCACAGATGTTCTATTTCACTGGATAGAATCTCGAGTGTAATACTGCACAGAAGTGATGAGAATGAAGATCCTTATTTTTTCCCTCATTTTATGAGGAAACCATATACTTTCACCATTAAGGGTGCTTGTATCATTTAGTTTTTTTTTTTCATACATGTCCTTTTTCAATTTAAGGGATTTCCTTCTATACCTCAGTTACTGAGAGATTTTATCAATAAAGAATATTGAAGTTCATCAAATGATTTTTCTGCATCTATGGATATGAAAATTGTCTTAGTCTCTTCACACTGCTACAACTGAAATAGCATTAAGTGGATGACATTATGAATAGAATTTTGCTGTCTCACAGTTTTTAGAGGCAAGAAGTTCAAATTCAGGACACTGGCTCTAGGGGAACACTCTCTGTTTACTCTGCGGGGAAAACCTGTGTCCATTTCTCTAGCATTCTTCTTGGTTCTCCTTAGATATCTCTATGTGGCATGTATCTTTTCTTCATTTGTACTTTCTTGTATCTGCACTTAATCCTTTTATGTCTCACTAATAATTGCTGTTTTGCTTGTTTAGTCAATCATTTGTGAAGCCCTCATAGTGAAACATTTATGCACTTTGCTGCTTAATTGAAAAAATGACAGTTTTAACCCAACCAGAGGTTCTACAGGGGAAAGACCTATGCAAATTTATTCCTCTATATTTTTCTGTGAAATACTTCAGTTTTTGTGTGCACAATTCTGAATCATTTCTGTTGGCAATCATTTGAAAGAGAAGGATGGATTTTAAGACATAGTCTAGGGGTAGTTATGAAAGCTATGTAAAATTAAACTGAACAGTAAAAATGTGTTGCTGTTATCTTCTATATAATCAGCCCCCAATTTATTTTGAACTCATGAATAACAGAATAAAATGCTACCCAGTCCTGCAGCATCCCCATGATTGATTGCTTATGGAACCATTGTGAGTCATAGAGTTTTCATTGGCTGATTTTCAGAAGCAGATCATCAGCCCTTTAATATCAGTCTGTCTCAGCTGTAACCTGTTCAACACCATAGTAACACTGAATATGGGTGCTAACGGCTCCTAGGATGAATTGACTGGGAATTGAACTCATATCTGCTGTATGGAAGGTAAGAACTCTAGCTCTGAATCATCAAAAAACTCATCAGAGATATACTTGAGTATAATTTTAAACTATTAGTTGAGGAGCTGAGGTAAATGGAAAAGTTTCAGGTAAAGGCTCCTCTATTTCCTGATATGCTATGGTATAACGTTAATTGGGACTAAGTACTCTGAATAGTTTTGTTGTCATAGATTGAATTGTGTCCCCTCAAAATATGTGCTAACTTGACTAGGCTATGATTCCAGAGTTGTGTGATTATCCTCCATTATCCAAATCTGTGTTGGTGGTTAATGAGGCAGGAAATGGTTATGTTAAAAAAGATTAGGTTATGTTTGTTATGTTAATTATACAGAAGTATTAAGAAGGAATACATCACTTTTACTTAATTCACTACATTTACCAAGGAGTCCTAAGGAGCTCTGGTAGCGTAGTGGTTACGAA
>NW_006408740.1:5227199-5228945 GCF_000296735.1 Chrysochloris asiatica
AACTTGGTGGCACTTAACAACAACTAAGGTTACAGAGTCCTGGTGTGGCACTGTAGGATAAGCACTGACTCTTAACTACAAGATCTGTGGTTCAAACCCACCAATCACTCCTCTGAAAACCCTGTGGGGTTGCTGTGAATCAGAACCAACTCAACTGCAATAACAACAACTGAGGTACAACACTGATCCATTGTATTGGGAGTTTTCTTGTGTTGTGGGTTGAATCATCTTTTATTTTACCAGAGATAAAAGGAGAGAGAAGGGAGCAGAGAAGATGGACCTGACTACAAGCACGAAAGAAGAGCCAGGTTGCCTGTGCTGAGAACCTCCTAGACTCAGGGAAATTTTTAAGCTAAGACACATGGAGGTCTCTAAAGAATGATAAGCACAAAGATGTTAAAAGTAGAAAAGGACCTTCTTTAAAAGTCAACAGTGAGAAAACCTTCCCTTCTAGCTGAAAGTCTGAATTTGAACTTCTGGCCAGTGGTTCAAACCCTCAGTTACTCCTTGAAAACCCTATAACAATACATGTAATTTAATTTAATTCATATCATTAATATCATGTCAGGTGATTATTAACTCCTCTTTAAAATGAGAAAACTGAGCCCAAGATTACACAGTAGGTTACTGTATAATAATATGCAAGTTAAACGTCACATATATTATTCGAACACCATAGTCTTTGTACAATGCTGTTTCTCTATAAGGACAAGTAGAATACACTGAGTATAGTACATGCATGTGTTGAGCATAGTACAAAGTTCCCAAGGAGTATAAATTCAGCCTTTTTAGCAAGCCATCAAAGATTCACTATGGTGGTTCTCTATGTTGTTGTTGTTGTTAACTGCCTTGTAGTTGATTCTAACTCCTGAAGCATAAATTTATTTGTTATTCAAATTACCCAAAGTCATATAGCCAGAAAGTGATAGATCAGTTATTTGAACTCAAGTATTTTTTTGAAAATCCTACTCCTTCCATCTTATATTGCTGCTTTGGTTACCTGAGTCAATAATATTTTGATTCCTTCAGTTTTAACATGAATGAATATATAGTTGTGGGTCTGAGTCAGTCACATTTCCCTATAAGGAACTAATTTCCCTAATTTATGGTATAGAACTAATATGGTCTTTCTTTTCCACAATATTTTTTCCTAAAATTAATTGGGGAATTATTATTTTTAAAATTGCTTCTTCTTATTGTCACCAAAAATATTATATGGAAGCTTTTTTCCTCTGAAAAGCACATGAATGATTGCTTCATCAAGACCATGTGTTTTGTTAGAGTCTTCTAAAGTCCTATGCAACTCCAAATTTTAATGGAATTAACAGGAAGAACTGAATACATTCCTATTAATTCTAAAATACATACAAGTTCTGAGATAAAATACTTGATATTCTAGTAGGTCCTTTGTTGTTGTTAAATGCCATAAAGCCAGTTCTGACTCATAGTGACCCTATATAGGATTTTACATCTTCCCAGGAACAGAAAACCTCATCTTTCTCCAGTAGAACAGTAGGCAGGTTTGAACCAGGGACCTTGCGGTTTGCAGTCCAGTGCTTATTGTATGGAGCAACCATGCTCCCTAACAGTTCCTAGAAATAGGCAACTATTTAGTTTTCCCTTTTCAAGTATTTCTACTCTTTTATCCTCTTGATCAATTGTAGGTTGAAGTGCACTGGGTCTGGGAAGACAAGTGAGATAAATAATACAAAAAATTATATCCAAGGAGGAGAACAAACAAGATGG
>NW_006408740.1:5233008-5234384 GCF_000296735.1 Chrysochloris asiatica
AAAAAGAAAAATCAAGTATATCTAAAATTACAACAGAATTTTATCAGAGTTAGCTGAAAAAGTATTAGATTAAGAGGAAGTAGTATTATGTAAACACACACTCTTTATGAGCTTCAGATTAAACAGAAAGTGGCTTCTCTTAATAGTGTTCATTTTTGACATTAATTTACAATTAGTTTCAGAACATCAGATTTGAATCTACATAAAATTCTTTTTGTAACAGAGACTAGCATGTAGAGTTTGTTGTGGAAGTAGTAAATAGATTGTGTAATATTTCAAGTGCTTAATTCCCTCTCTTTTCAAAACCCACAAACTCTGGGAGTAAGAAACACCTAGTCATATTCTAAAATTGATGTGACACTAAATAAAAAAGAGGAAGTAGATAATGTTATTAAGTTCTGTCAAATCAGCTCTGACTCATAGAGACCCCTTATGGGGTTTTTAATGGTGTAAATCTTTGAGAGAGCAGAAAGCCTCATCTTTCTCCTGAGGAGCACCTGGGGTCCAACTTGTGGCTTGAAGTTGAGTGTTCATTGTACAGAACAACCACTATTATTGTGGAATCAGTAGAAACTCTGCTATTTTTAGCAAATAAGAGTCTTTAGTAAAACTTCCTTGTAATGGAGTCCTGGGTCAGAATGAAGGCATCACCTCTTTTCCCTCCAGTGTAACATATCCTTTGGTTTCTCATTTTACTTCCTTGATCCCTCATTTTATTACTTCTCAGTCTCATAGATGATAAAGCCAGCATTGCTGAGATACGGCACATAATAAGAATTATGTTTCTTAAGTTCCAGACACATGTTAGTATTCTTCTAGACACTTTTCAAGGATTAATATATGAACATTTTCTTAGAATACTTTTGCTGTTGTTAATTGCCATAGAGTTGGTCTGACTCCTAGTGGCTATGTATAGGATTTCTGAGGAGTTACTTTGAACTGCTGACCTTGCAGCTCAAACTGACCTTTCAGTCCAGGGTTTACCCTACAGTGCCAAACCAGGACTCTACTTTAGAACTCTATGAGGCAACAAATATTATGATACCTATTTCACATATAAGGAAATCAAGACAAGATAGATAAAAGAAATTTCATAATGTCACACAACTACTAAGTGTATGTCTTAGTCTGGGTACTCTAGAGAAGGAAAACAAGTGAAACATATATAAAAAGTTGCTCATATCAAGGAAATGGATCACACAGTTATTATCAAGGTGGTTCCAACTCATAACAACCCTGTATATGGGTGACTGGTGGGTTTAAAATGCAGACCTTTGTGTTAGGAGTACAGTGCTTATACTACAATGCCACACACTGCTGTTTGTTGTTGTTGTTAGGTGCCATCAATTGGTACCAACCCATAGCAACCCTATGCA
>NW_006408740.1:5235074-5240701 GCF_000296735.1 Chrysochloris asiatica
TTGATAAGAATGTTGTTTATTGGTCCAGTGTTGAGGATTTTTGTTTTCTTTACATCAAGATGTAATCCATACCAAAGGCTGTGGTCTTTGATCTTCATCAGTAAATTTTTAAGTTCTATTCATTTTCAGCAAGCAAGCTTGTATCATCTGCATATTGCAGGCTGTTAATGAGTCTTCCTCCAATCTGTTGTGGAGGTGGGCAAACCCAAAATCCATTTGTCAGATGTCAGGCTGCAGGCTGTGACTCATATAGTTGCTGGGCTTATGATCCAAGATTGGCAGGTAGCTGACTGGCAGGCAGATCCGGCTGCCTGCTGACAACTCCCAGGATCAGCAATACAGCAGACCATTTACTCAAGACTAAAGAACAAGAGGTTGGAATAACAAGATAAATGTATAATCCAGACTCAGAACAAAAAAGGAAAGGAAGATTTGTCTTAGTATCCAATATATTGGAAACAGATCACATCCCTGAGAAAGCTTCCTTCAATTGATTGGTTACTCATAGAAGATCGTTACATAGAGGATTGTTGTCATTGTTGTTGCTAAGTGCCATTGAGTTGGTTCTGACCCATAGTGATCCTGTATAGGGCTTCCAAAGAGCAACTGGTAAGCTTGAACCACTGACCTTGTGAGTCAAACCACATTAGCCACAGTGTCACACCAGGACTCTCTCTGTCTCTGTCTCTCTCTGTCTCTCTGTCTCTCTCTCTCTCTCTCTTTCTATATATATATATATAGTTTCCAAGGAGTGGCTGTTGAGTTTGAACCTTGTAGCACAGACCAATCTTCAGGTCGACTGCTTATCCTACGTGCCACACTAGGTATATATATATATATCTCCTCCCAAACAGATCATTAGTGTCTAATTCATCAACTCTATTAATCTACTATTAAGATGATCTCTAAATTAAGGTGGAATATGTTCAAGGTCATATTTTTGTTCTCATGGACTTGTCTTAATTTTTTCCAGCTTCAGCCTGAACTTGTATATGAGTAATTGATGGTCTGTTCTACAGATTCTCCGTGGCCCTAATTTGACTGTTATTATGGAGTTCTTCCATTGTTTCTTTCCACAGATGTGATCAATTTGATTTATCTGTATTCTATCTGGTGAGGTCCACATATACGGTCAACTTTTATTTTGTTTATAAAAGGTAATTGCAATGAAAACTTAATTGGTAGAAATTATTCCCAGCTTAGTTTCTATCACCAAGGCCATATTTTCCAATGACTGGTCCTTCATCTTTGTTCCCAACATTTGCATTCCAATCTTCAGTAATTATAAATATTTTCCAGCATAAAGATGTTAAGGCAAATGGAAGAAATGAGGAGGTAAAAGAACTGAATAGAAAATTTCAAAGGGCAATTTGTGAAGACAAAGTCAAATATTAAAATGAAATGTCCAAAGACCTGGAGTTGGAAAACCAAAAAGGAAGAGCAGGCTAAGCATTTCTTAGGAGGAAAAAACTGAACAGAAAAAATCCAGGTCTTGACTTGAAATTCTTCAGGATCCTATGCGCTAAATATTGTATGGTACATGCCACATCAAAAGCAGCTGGTTCTTTGAAAGGATTAATAAAATTGACAAACCATTGACAAAACTAACAAAAGAAAAGTGGGAGAAGACACAAATAAGTCACATTAGAAACCACGTGGGCAATGTCACAACAGAACCAAACGAAATCAAAAGATAATAATAGAATACTATGAAGAGTTGTACTCCAACAAATTCAAAAACTTAGAAGAGATGGATACATTTTTAGAAAAACACGACCTTCCTAAACTTCCTCATAGTGAAGTAGAAAACTTGAACAGACCCATAAAAAAAGAAGACATTGATCAGGTTATCAAAAAAACTCCCAATCAAAAGAAGTCCAGGCCCACATGGCTTCACAGGTGAGTTCTACCAAATATTCAGGAAAGAACTGTCACCAATTTTACTCAAAATTTTCCAGACTATAGAAGAGGTTGGAAAATTTCCTAATACATTTTATGAAGCAAGCATAGCCCTCATACCAAAACCAGGGAAGGACATCTCTAAGAAAGAAAATTATAGACTAATATCCCTCATGAACATAGATAAAAATTTCAACAAAATCCTAGCTAACAGAATTCAGCAGCACATCAGAAAAATAATACATCCTGACCAAGTGGGTTTCATAAAAGGGATGCAAGGATGGTTCAACATTAGAAAAACAATCAGCGTATTCCACCATATAAATAAATAAATAAAAAGAATCACATGATCATATCAATTGATGCAGAAAAGGCATTTGACAAAATACAACATCCATTCCTGATAAAAACACTCAACAAAGTAGGAATTGAAGGGAAATTCCGCAACATAATAAAGAGCATATATACAAAACCAACAGCCTACATCACTACCAATGAAGAGAAACTGAAAGCCTTCCCTCTAGGAACAGGAACCAGACAAAGATGCCCTTTGTCTCCGCTCCTATTCAATATTGTTTTGGAAGTCTTTGCCAGAGCTATATGGCATGATAGAGAAATTAAAGGCATCCAAATTGGCAAAGAGAATCAAAACTCTCTATTTGCAGATGATCTGATCCTATACATAGAAAACCCCAAAGACTCAGTAAAAACACTGCTAGACATCATTGGAAGATTCAGCAAAGTGGCACGGTATAAGATCAAAGAAGAGGGGAAAATAAAAAGAGTAATCCACTACAATTTGATGTATGTATGGATGTAGTAGCTCAAAAAGGGAACAAATCTTTACAGCAAGGATCACTCCCACCCTCTCAGTACACAGGGTTGACAGGGATGGGCTACTCAGACATTGCTTACCCAAAATGGGGAGGGGCCTATAAAGGCATGAAGTGACTGGCTTACAAGCTCTCAAGAGGGTGCCTAGTTCCAGACGGGGCAGGAGTATGTAGAACCCCCACTGAATGATTTCCAATCTGTTGGAACCGGGCTGGCAAAAGGAAATGGGGATAAGATTCTTGTAGTACATTAGTGAATAATTGCCATCAGGACTGACTGTGAGGGTTGGAAATTTAGAGGTAGATGTTTTTTGACAAAAGGAAGGGAGTGATAGTTTTTGCAGCTCAGGATTGGAGGTCCCTGGGACCATCAAGTGAGAAGAGCACAGAGTGTCACCCTACCTAGAGAGGCAGTTATGCCAGGCATGGAGACAGAGATGATGATGTGGACAGATGGAGTGGCTGGGAACATGGGACTCAGGGAGGGAGAGGGGATGTGTGTTGACAGCCATGGGGGAGGGGTGGGCCTTTGGGGTGTATCCTTTGGTTATTTGAAGATGCATGGAGGGGACTGTAATCATTGCAATGAAATGAAATACAATAGGATGAATGTAAAACTGATGTCCTCCCATGTAAACCCACATAATTCACAATAAAAACAAACAAACAAAAAAAAGGGCTTATTTTGAGAGAGTTTTAATGGGAAATAATTAGGTATACTCCTTAAATCCTAGTTTGGTTCCTATGAAATTCTTTTCATTTCCTAACCATAAAAAAATCTTTAAAGGATACCAATGTGTCTGCAGATAATTATGTAAATAAAATTGCATTGGCATGGCTAAATTTCCAGGACCTTCAGTTCTTTAAGATTGTACACTTAAAGTGTCTTGACCTTAATGGAACTTATGTTGAGAAATAAAGTTTATTTTTTTAATTTTCATTAAATTTTAATTAAAATTTCTTTTAATTCCATTATCCTCTAAACTTTTTGAAGACAATTCATATGTGTGTGTGTGTATTTAACCCTGCATGGTCCAAACAGTTAATGAATTAGTGTGCTTGACTGCTAATCAAAAGTTTGGCGGTTCTAGTCTACCCAGAGGGACCTTGAATGAAAGGTTTGACGATTGAAAATCCTATGGATCCAAGTCCTACTCTGACACACATGAAGTTGTCATGAACCAGAGTCCAATTAACAGCAACCAATTTACTGGTGTTTTGTTGTTGTTGTTGTTGTTGTTGTTGTTAAGTGCCATTGAGTCAGTTCTAACTCATAGCAACCCTGCAGAGTGTTTTTGAGGCTGTGTGTCTTTGCAGAAGCAGAAATCCATATCTTTCTCCCATGAAGAGACTGGTGGGCTCAAACCTCCAATTTTGTGGTTTGCAGATCAGTGTTTGTCATATGGAACTACCACATTCCCAGTTTACTGGTATATATATGGAAAGGTAAGTCAAAAAATTATTGCTATAAATCATGAAAAACATTTTTAAACAAAATTTCAAAATGAGATGTTATTGTTTCTTGACCTACCCTTCATTAGGCCTATGCACTTCTGAAACCAGTGTTTCCATCTCTATGGCATGGCACTGTGGAATAATGCTCTGGACTGCAAGGTCTGTTAGAACCTCAAAGTAGGTTGTTCAAGCTCACCAGATACTACTTGGAAACCCTATACTGTATTGCTATGAGTTGGAATCAAAGGAACTTAACAACAACAGCAATTCTTCCAGGAAGAATTCTATAATCTACATCATGTCAAAACAGTTGGCATCAACAAGGAAATCAAATTTTGTTCTTCTTAAATTTTCTTTGTGCTTTGGGAACAAAAATGTTTGAAGCAGCAAAATCAGGACTATATGGTGTATCAGTTAAAGTTTTACAATTAGTTTTTATTTTAGGATAGACCTTGCTACCCTTGAAGAATGAAAAGATGCATTAAGGTAGTGAAAAAACTCCTAGTATTGTGAAACTTTCCTGATCCTTTCTCACCAATGCTGTTTTCACTTAAAAAAAAAAAAAAAAAAAAATCTTCCTAGTAAGTCCCTGTGATTGTCATGTGTCCTTTGAAAAAGGATTACCCTTATGGAATTCCAAAAACCAGTCACCATAACCTTCTGAGCTGACCTCTATGCCTTTAATTTAACTGGCCCAAAAGATACCCTTGGAAGTTAATGTTGTGATCAAACCGGTTTTTGAAGGCACCCTAACAAGATTAATACAAGTGCATTACTGAGAGAACTTGTCTGTAGTCATTCACTGAATAAAGAGACATATTTGAAATAAACCCATGCATTTATGAACTAAAACCCTAGGAGCAATACTTTTTGGGTTATCCTCATATGTATGTATGTGTAGGTTTAATGTATATTAAAATTACTAACCCATACTCTCTCCAATATTTGTGGAATAAATTTGTATGAATATGATGGTCTGTGCCTAGGAATTTGGAAACAGCAACCTTGCCAATGGATTGGAAGACATGCATATTAGTGCTCATTAAAAAGAAATATGACCTAATGGAAAGTGAAAATCATCAGACAACATCATTAATGTCACATGCAAGTAAAATTTTGTTGAAAATAATTTAAAATGGTTGCAGCGGTACATGAGAGGAAGCTGCCAGAAATTCTAGCCAGATTCCAAAGAGGTTTTGGAAAGAGAGGTATTATTAATGATGTCAGGTGAATTTTGGTTAAAAGCAGAGAATACCAGAAATAAATTTACTTGTACTTTATTGATGATATAAAGGCACTCAAAAGTATGGATAATGAACTATGGCTAGCAATGCAAACAATTGGTATTTCAGAACACATAATGTCAAAAATGGAAGTCAGTAGAGACGCTGAAACTTGCTCTCCAGCACAGAGATGCTAACACAAATGGAAGAATGAGGA
>NW_006408740.1:5242261-5258780 GCF_000296735.1 Chrysochloris asiatica
CCAAACTTCTTCTCTCATACTTTGGGCATATTGTGAGGCAGGACCAGTTGCTTGAGAAGGATATCATGTTTGGTAAGCTGGAGGGTCAGAGAAAAAGAGGAAGATCCCCAGCAAGATGGATTGTCAAAGTGGCAGAATCAATGGACTCAAGTGTGGCAACAATTGTGAGGGTGGTTCAGGATTGGGCAGTGTTTTGTTCTGTTGTGCATAGGGTCAGTATGAGCTGCTGCCAACTCGATGGCACCTAACAACAACAACAATTGTGCTCATGAGGAACCTATACGTAGACCAAAAGACAGAACAGAACAAGACTATACTCTATGGTTTAAAATGAGAAAAAGGGTGTGTCAGGGTTGTATCCTTACACTATACTTATTAAATATGTATGCTGAGAATAATCCAAGAAACTGGATTATTTGAAGAAGAAGAAAATGACATTAGAATTGGAGGAAAACTCATTAACAACTTGAGATATGCAGATGATGCAACCTTGCTTACTGGAATTAAAGAGGACATAAAATACTAATGAAGATCAAGGACTATAGGTTTCAATATATAGATTGCACCTTAATGTAAAGAAAGCAAAATCCTCACAATTGGAGCAATAAATAACATGATAAATGGAGAAAAGATTGAAGGTTGATTCATTTTGCTTGAATCCACAGTCAGTACTTATGGAAGCAGCAGTCAAGAAATCAAAGGGTGTATTGAATTGGGTAAATCTGTTGCAAAAGACTTCTTAAAGGTGCAAAGAGGAAAGACGTAACTTTGAAGACAAGTCATAGTATTTTCTGTACTTGAAAGATGAATAGTCTACTAGATTCTGACAATTGTCACAACTTGAGTTATGTTGTTATTAAGTTGGTTTTAACTCATAGAGACCCTATACACAACAGAATAAAACACTTCCTGGTTTTGTGCCATCCCGGAGTTATTATTACATTTGAACCCATCACTGCTGCTACTATGCCAATCCATCTTTTTGACAACTTCCAATTTTCCTAGATTCAAACTTTATCCATTTCATGTTGAATATTAATGGATGTTTGCATCTGTTTCTCCTCATTTTAAACTTTGAATGTCTTAAAAGCTTTATTCCATTTGTGTCATCATGGTCAACTCTACTTTGGGGATGCAGCTTTTCCCAACTCAGGGGCTTATCATTCAGTACAATATTTGACAATGTTTTGCTGCTATTTATAACGTTTTCTGTGGCTAAAACATTCACAAATACTCCACATCTCCTTCTTCCTAGTCTGGAATCTCAGCTGAAATCTGCCCAGCATGGGCATACCCTGCTAGTACTTAAAATACTGGTGGAATAGCTTCCAACATCATAGCAACATGAAAACCACCACAGTATAACGAACGGAAAGAGAACTAGTGAGTATTCCAAAGAAATAATCTTCATGGATTTTTATCAAAGGACACAGGGGGCATCTTAGGTAAAAAGCTTTAAGAAAGTGGAAAGTACATTGGCGAGAAAAAGGCCAAGAAAGTTGCAATGCAATAGGAATTCTTTTCAATATCACAACGAATCTGCTCAGTTTTTGAAGCTAGCATGGGCTCTCCTATGATAATTTCTTAGAAAAATCTTACCCCACTCACCACGTAGCCCTTATCTTGTACCTTCAGACTTATTTTTGCTCCCCAAACAAAAAGAACATTCAAAAGAAACTGGATTTGCCTCCCTCATTGATGTCAATGATTGACATGGTGTAAAGCAAAAAACACAGAATTCTTTGGGGGAAGGATTAGAGAGATGGAAACACTATCTTCAGAAGTTATAGACCTAGATGGTAGTTCTCTTGAGAAACAATAGCTTCACATTTTGATCTTTTTGTTTATTAAAGGTTTTTGTATAATTTTTTACCAATATTTTTTAACTTACATACACACACACGCACACACATATATTTATATTTGTTATTGTTGTTAAGTGCTGTCGAGTTGGTTCTGACTCATAGCGACCCATACAGGGTGTCCGAGGAGTGACTGGTGAGCTTGAAAGACTGGTGAGCTTGAAACTGGGACTTTGCAGTTCAAACCTACCTTGTTGTCCAGTGCATTAACCTGCAGCACCACACCAGGGCTCTCTCTCTATATATATATACATATGTATATATATTTCATTCCTGGTATGAAGCTGTAAGATCAGCTCCAGACAGCTGACCACAAGGCTGGCAGTTCAAACCAACAGCTACTCCTCAGAAACCCTATACAGGGTCGCTATGAGTCGGACATACTTGACAGCACTTAACAAAAACAGGTCACATTTGCCCTTTTTTATCTGTGTTTTCTTTGTTTTGTTTTTGTCCTCTACTATGTTGTTAGAGTCCTGGTGCAGTACTGTAGGAAAAGCACTGGACTGCTAACCACAAGTTCAGCAGTTCAAACCTACCAGGAGTTCTCTGTCCTATAGGGTTGTTATGAATTAGAAAATGTTCCATGGCAATGATTTTGGTTACATATATATTACTTTGCTGGGAAAATATAGTTGTTTGCATTCATGCTGTTTCTTTAAGACCCTAGCTTTCAGTGAGAGCTTCCACTTTCCCAGAGTAGTTCAAATGATCGTGGAATTGAAAGCAGATGTGGACTCCGGCATGTTATTGCACAAGGGTGAATGGGGCACAGGGAGGAAAAGGAGGGGGAGGTGGCAGGGACCACGTGAAGGGACCTTCAGCAGCCCCAGGACTCTCATCACTCGAGGGGGTCTGAACTCCAAATTCCACCAGCCTACATTCTGAAAATAAACTCCTAACAGAAAACAGATGGGGGTGGACCTTGGGCTGGGGGAGGAGAGATAGAGAGAGGCCTGAAGGAGAAAGTGTGGTGAGGAAGGTTAGAGAGCAAGCAAAGTTAGGAAAGTGTACATTGTAGGTTTATTAACATTCACTATATAAGGCAATAAAAGTGCTTGAGGAGGTGATGGTCGTAGGGGTGAGGCAAGCTTAGAACATCTAGAGGCTCTTGCAGTTGGAATTCCCATTGATTTTGCGATGGTGAGGAGAACCAATGGCATTAGGAAGTTTCAAGAGCAGAAATAAGCCAGATTTTTTTTTTTTTTGGTCCTGGGAAATGTGTCATCCAAACAGATCACTTGCTTTTGCAAATGCTAGTAGTCCTAATAAATCAAACTAACTGGAGTCAACACAGCCCTCATGTAACTTTCAATAAGGGCTTTGTCTGAGCAGAGGCATGCCAAGGGGCATCTGAAGCAGGAGGATTGCTGAGTTTGGACAGTAATACCTCCTGGTCTTTTATCTTTGGAAAGAAATATAACACTCTTTTGTCTTCTTATCAGATATATGACAGGTCCCCAATGACAGTTCCCTGAATATGAATGTACCTATTTTCCATTTAAGGAAACAGCAGCAACAACAAAACAAATCTAGCTTTATCCGCCCTCATTAGCAAGTGAGAGAGAATGTAGATAACTGTATGTATGGAGTGAATCTATGGTGCATGCCATCTTTGGATTTTGTTATGTTGGGTTTTGAGAGTGCTAAGCTAGCATTACATGCTTGGGAGATTTGGTACTTGGCCCTTGATGTGTTTGTTTTACAAGACAGCTTTAAATGTTCTTGAAGAGATTAATTTAATATAATTTAAAAACAGTGGTTCTCAATGGGGGGACTGAGGAGTGGTTGTCCCTGCTCCTAGAAGACATTTGTCAATGCTGGAGGCATTTTTGGTTATCTGAAGAGGGAGGTTCTGCAATCATCTTGAAAGTAGAAGCCAAAAATGCTGCTAGAGATCCTACAATCCATAGCACAATCTCCCATCAAGAGTGATTTTTTAATCTGACCGTTAAGTGTCAAGAGTGGCAATGTAAAGAAAGACTAATAATTAATTCATAACCCTTTTTACAGTTGGAGGACAAGAGTGGTATGCAGGTTAATGCACTGGACTGCAAGGTCAGTTTGAAGCACAAGGTTGGTGGTTCAAGTTCACCAGCTGCTCCATGGAAACCCTATATGGGAGTGGGTCACTATGAGTCAGAACCTACTCAATGGCACTTAACAATAATGTATCTTGAATCTCATTTTAAAGCTCTGTCTTTAAAATCTTACCTCCTCAAAATTTTACTGATTTATGAATGAGTAATGGGGTTAATGGCAGAAATCTTGTTTTCCATTCCAAGAGGAATTTTTTGAACACAGAAAGAAAACAGTGGTATTCTAAGAAAGCCTTATATTTTTTCTTACTCCTGTTACTTTCCTGTGTGAGCCAACTATTTATTTTATTGTTGTTATTTGTTGTTAAGTACCCTCCAGTTGGTTCAGACCCATAGCAACCCTGTATAAGGTTTCCAAGGAGAGGTTGATGGGTTTGAACCTTGAGGTTCAAACTGACCTTGTGGTCCAGTGCTTATCCTACAGTGCCACATCAGGACTATGATATCATTATCTATTGTATGTTGTTAAGTGCCATCGAGTCGAGCCAGTTCTGACTCATAATGACCCTGTATAGGATTTCCGAGGAGAGACTGGTGAGCTTGAACTGCTGACCTTGCTATTCAAACCAACTTTGCAGTCCAGTGCATTAACCTGCAGTGCCACAACAGGATGACAAGAGGGAAGGGAAAGATTGGACAATACTTTTTCTTCTCAATACATCTTTACTAATAGATCAAACATAGATGGTGTTGATAGAGTCCACATGTATTAAAAGTAAAACAGCAACAACAACAACAACAACTGTAGTTTTGTGGATCATTTTCACTGTTTTGTTTCACAAAATACATATATATATACAGACTCTAGAATGGAATACAAACCAGATAATTTCAGAAATTCTGAATACAAGTTAAAAGATGGATGGTAACATCCATGCTAATAATTAAAAAATTTAATTTTTCTTCACTAATAATGGCCTTAAGGAGCTCTGATAACATAATGGGTTACTAGATGATCTGCTAACCACAAGGTCAGCAGTTTGAATCTACCAGTCATTCCACAGAAGAAAGACAAGGCTTTCTGCTCCCATAAAGATTTATAGCCTCAGAAACCTTGTACAGAGTTGCTATGAGTAAGAACTGGCTCAGTTGCACACAACCACCACCACCAGCATAATGATATTGCCAGACAGCTTGTTGCCCTTGAATTGAGCCCATGGTGACCCCATGTGTATCAGAGTAGAATTGTATTCCATAGCATTTTCAATGGCTGATTTTTAGGAAGTAGATTTCCAGGCTTTTCGTACAAAGTGCCTCTGGGTAGACTTGAACCTGTAACCTCTCTCTTAGTGGCTGAGCATATTAACCAATTGCACCATCCAGGTACTCCATAATTACATTTGTTGTTGTTGTTAAGCACCATAAATGTGGTTCCAACTCATCGCAATTTTGCTTCTGAGGAATGACTGATGAGTTTGAAATGCCAACTGTGGTTCAAACCAACCTTGCAGTACAGTGTGTATCTATACTAGGATTTAGGATTATCCACTAGTGTGGTGCTGTAGGATAAGCACTGAACTGCCAACAACAAGGTTGGTGGTTCAGATGCACAGTTACTCCTCAAAGACCCTTTATAATGTCACTATGTGTTGGAACCTGACTCGATGGCTTTTAACAACAACTGAGTAAATAACATAGCCAAGATTAAATTCTGGCAATATGAGCCTAGAATCTGTGTTTTTATGTACTAAAGTATCCATTTCTAGTTTAGGAACCAAGATGATACAAATGAGCTAGACTTCAAAAGGAATGTCTCCATTCAGGATCAGGTACCTGTTTCCCAAGGTGCAAACCTTATCAGTTCTTTGTAGTAATTTCTACAATATGCTTAGAGGATTGCATGTTCATAGGAATCGAATAGAGTAAACACTTTATGTACTGTATTCCAGTTTGTATGCTTTAGTATCATTATTTCTACCTATTGATGACTGTCACTGTAAGGTAAGTACTAAACTGCTAACCACACCTAGCAGCTACTCCTAAGAAACCCTATCTAGGGTCACTCTGAGTTGGAGCCATCTTGATGGCACTTAACAATAGCAACCACATAGTTGACAATAAGGATCCCTGTTGACACAGTGGGTTAACTTCTGGACTGCTAGTCACAATGTAAATGGTTCAAACCCACCAGTTGCTCCACAGGAAAAATAAAATGAGACTGCCTGCTCCTGTAAAGATTGACAGTCTTAGAAACGCTATGGAGGAATTCTTTTCTGTCCTATAGGGTTGCTATAAGTCAGAAATTACTTCAGTAGGGTTGGACTGATTTTATACCGTTGATAAAGATAGTTGATTCTGTTTATTGATATTTCTGATTAATATTCTAGACATTTTGTATTTGTCAGTCCTCCCCATGGGGAGCATGGTGGCTATGTAAAATAAGTACTGGACAGCAAATTACAAAATCCGTGACTTGAGTCCACCAGCTGCTCTATGGGAGTAAGATGAGGCTTTCTGCTCCTGCAAAGATTTACAGCTCTTTGGAAACCCTTTTTGAATTGTTATGAGTCAAAACCAACTCAACAACACTTAATAACAACAATAAATCCTCCTCACAGCCTTGAGAGCTATATTTTAAATAAATGATGGTCAGAACATTTATAAAATTGCTCAAGGTCTGATAGTAGGAAGTTATAGAGTCAAATTTGAAAGTTAGGACTAAATTATGTTCACTGCTTATCTAGTGGCCTATAGAGTTCCCTTGTCTCCCCATTGCTGAAAGTATCTATGCCCAGTCATTCTTCAACATGTGTTCAGTTAAACTGATTCTCAAACTAAGATATTATTTAGGGCAATTCCTGTGATATTTAACATATCCAGCAAAGCTGTTATCTTTTTGAAATTTGAATTTATATAGGATTTCTAAATTTGTAAAATCTTTCCTTAAAATCAAACCCACTTAACCAACCTATAGAGCTCAAGAGTTTTACTCAACAACATTTTGTAGAAATCAGTATAAATAACCCATGAATTGGTGTGTGTTTTGCTGTGTCCATGCTTACTACCACCAAAAAAAAAATATGTTTAAAATTAATTTTCTACCTAATGCAGAAAAAGACAAAAAATGTATAAATAATTCAGAAATGGTTTCCTCTAATAAATGAAAATATTCTTTATTGATGTTGGTGGTGTGCTGTGGAGTTGATTCTGATTCATAGGGACCCTGCATAGGGCCTATGAGGCTGCAAATCTTTACGGGAGCAGAAAGCCTCATCTTTCTCCCATAAAACAGCTGGTAGTTTTGAACTGCTGACCTTGAAGTTAGCACCCCGAATCATAACCACTACAATGATACCTTGATTAGCGCTGCTTTAAAACTCAAACCAGAGGTTTTACAAGGGAAATTATGAAAAGATGATGGTTAGAAGCAAATGTGAACTTAATCTACAATTGTCTACTTCCCATTAGTAAGTTAACCAAATTTATCTTCAGTAATTACATTTGCAGTCTTTGATATAGCATGAAAAACAATGAATAAATTTGTACACAGCTTCCTTGTTGTTGTTGTTGTGTAGTGTTGTAGAGTCAGTTCCGACTCACAGTGACCCTGTATAGGGTTTCTGAGGAGCAGCTGGTGAGCTTGAGCCATGGACCTTGCAGTTCAGATGGCTTTGCAGTCTGGTACATTAACCCACAGCGCCACACCAGGACTCCACACAGCTTCCTTAGGCTTCATGAAATAAGTGACTATGTACATACCCTCCAGACTCAAATGCATTCTTCAAAGGCAATTGAAAATGGGAGGATGGTGTACATTTCATTCTATTTTTCTAGAAGAAACACACAGACATCTTATTTTGTTTTTACACATATAAAAAAAGGTTACATATATAACCCTTTGTAGTATGATTATTCGTTAAGTTCTGGATCAGTGTATACATCTGTCATGTATTGAACTGTGTACACCAAAAGTATATATTAGCATGGCTGGCCTCTGACTCTCAGTGGTTTGGCAGCTATGCAATGATTCCCTATGATGTAATCTCCTGAGGAATCTGTACACAGGCAGTGGTTTGAATAGAACAATGAGATACTGAATGGCTAAAATCAGGAATGATGTGCAGAGGATTGTATCCTTTCACCCTACTTATTTAATCTGTATGTCGAGCAATTTGAGAAACTGTATTAGATAAAGAAAAACATGGCATTAGTATTGAAGGAAAACTCACTAAATATCATAAACATATGTAAAACGACACAACCATGCTTTCTTGAAGTAAAGATACTTGAAATATTTACTGATGAAGACCAAAGACTATAGCCTTTAGTATGGATTGCAGCTCAATGTAATAAAGAAGATGGGAATCTTCACAACTGGACATCATGAGAAATAGAGAAACGATTGAAGAAAATACTTTATTTTGCTTGGATCCATAATCATTTTCACTCGTCTTGAAAGCAGCAGTGAGGAAATCAAAGGATGTATTGCATTAGGCATATCTGTAAAATAGCTTTTTAAAGTGCTAAAGAACAAAGATGTCAGTTTGAGGACTTAGACGCACCTGACTCAAGTCATCATATTCTTAGTTGTCTCATATGCATGAAAAATTTGAGCAGTGTGTAAGGAATATCAAAGAAGAATTGATGTATTTTAATTATGGTGTTGCAGAAGAATATTTAAAGTTCCATGAACTACCAGAATAACAAACAAATCTGTGTTGGAAGAAATATACCCAGAATGCTCCTCAGAAGCCAGGATGTTGAAACTTAGTCTTTCATACTTTGTACATGTTATCAGGAGGAACCAGTCCCTGAAGGACACCATACTTGGGAAAGTGGAGGGTTAAAAAAAGAGACCATCCCCTAACAAGATGGATAGAGACACAGTGGCAGCAACAATGGGATCAAGCTTAACAATTGTGAGGATGACTCAGGAACTGTCAATGTTTCATTCTGTTGTGCATAGATAGCGTTGCTTTGAGTTGGAACTGACTTGACAGCATCTAGCAACAACCACAGCTGCTGAAAGGTCTTTCTCCAGACCAGGTGCTCTGAATTTGTACTTCTAACCTCCTTTACTGTGAGGGAGTCAATTTCTGTTTGCTAAAGTCATCTGTGCATTGTATTTCAATTGTAGCAGCACTAGATAAGATAGTCTTGATGTAGTGTTTTAAGATAAGCATTGGAGTGCTAACCTCAAGGTCAGTGGTTCAAACCCAGCAGCAGCTCCTCAGAAACACTTATACAGTTTCTGTGAATTGGAACCAACTTGATGACAATTAACAGCAACAAGAACAGATAACTGAGATTTCTTATTTTGTTGTTGTCTCTGACTTAACTTTTGTTTTATACCTTCGTTTTGTTCTCGAGGTCATTTGGGAAGATAAGTATAGCAGAAAAGCTAAGATCATGGCCTTGTTGTTAAATCCTGTCTGGTTGGTTCTGACTCAAAGAGACCCTGTACAAATTTTCCAAGGAGCAGCTGGTGAGTTTGAACTACTGATCTTGTGGCTCAAATTGACCTCATGGTTGCGTGTTTATCCTACAGTGCCAGGCCTCAGAAGATATAAATAAATAAAGCCAAATCAAACAGTCAATTTCAATTCATGACAGCCCCATGTGTTCAAAGAACTTTGCTTCATAGAGTATTCAAGACTGTGTTCTTTTGGAATCAAATCTGTCAGTATGTCTTCTGAGATGCCTCCACAGGTGTTCAAACTACCAACCTTTAGGTCAATAGTCAAACACTTAACCATTTGCACCACCCATGTTTCACAATCATTTCCTGGCAATCAAATTTACAGTAGAGAAAAAGATTCTTACAGCTTACACATAACTAATTACAATTTCCAGCACTTCTGCCTATTACCTTTTTCTACTTTGTGCAACATTTACCTAATTTCTCAAAACCTCATTTTCTTTATAAATAATTGAAAATAAAAGTAATCTACTGACTCTATAGAGATGTTAAGATGATTATATGATATAGATGCAAATTGACTGACATACAGTAAATGATCAATAAAACTATTTTGTTGTTGTTGTTAAGTGCCATTGAATCAGTTCCAACCCATAGCGACACTGTATAGGGTTTCCAAGGAGCAGCTGGTGATCTTGAACCACCAACCTGGCAGTTCAAACCAACTTTGCAGTCCAGCTCATTAATCCACAGTACCATGGGGTCTCAATGCTAGTACATCCAAAAGTATTTTGCTATTAAAAATAATGAAGAGCTGTACAGCAATCTGACCAATGTCTGCTGGTATCAAAATACTATAATTACCAAAACATTATAATTATTTTTGCAATACTATATTTCAGTTTAAAATGATAAAATATTTGGTAGGCCAAGACACATAATTGTGAGTTACCAAATTTATTTTTCTGTGTAGGCTTTCATTTTATTGATGAATTAGAATCGGTATATGAAAAGAAAATGTTTATAAACATAAGTGTAGAAAATGCAGTCCTATCATGTCTTGATTCATGGGTATAAAGCATTTCAAACCACTGGTCAGGGGCCTTGTGATTGGAAATATAAAACACCCAACATTGACATTATCACTGACACCTGATTTTCCCATGATCTTATGTTCAGCGCTCATGCTGTCCAAACAGTCAGAAAATTTGTGTATTTTCAAAAATTTATCATTATTTAGTATCAGATAATGCAGCATGAGAAACTCCAAATGAAACACAACTTAGAAACTGTGTTCTTACCATGTTTATCATTAACCTAGAGACAGACTAAATGAATAATTTATTTTAGAAGGATTACTACAAGAGGGGTATCTATGGAATGGAGGTTAAAGATGTCCCAAATGGTCACCTTTTCCAGATCTCAGTACCACTCCATCATTTCTGTCATCAACTACTTCTCTTACTCTTAGTATTTTCTCTCCCATCTTTGAATTCCAAAATTCACTGAAATGTCTCACAGAAATCAAGACCTGACAGGGAAACATTTGTGGAGGTTAGCAAGTCCCAAATCCATAGGTCAGGCATCAGTCTGGAGGACTATCCTCACTCGTGTGGTTTAAGGTGCTGAGGAACCCCACTTGGCAGGTCATATTATAGGTTGCTGTCTCACAAGGCTGTGGAAGCTGATGAATCAGGTCAAATAACAGGCTTTTGTTTACAGGAACATCACATAAAGGACTGTTGTAGAGGCTGGCAAGTCCGAAATTTGTGGGTCAAGCTCACAAGACTGCAGAAGCTGGTGAATCAGGCCAGACAATAGGCCATTGGCTCAAATCCTAAGAACCAGAGGTCACCTTAAGAGCCAGATGTAGGATCCGAAGGAAGAAAGAGCACTTTGCCAGAACATTCCAAAATATTGGATACAGAACACACCCAAAAGGAAATGAGTCACACTCTTTAGTAAGAGGTGGGGGTGACTCAAGAGACATTCCACCCTAATCCTGTCTCATTAGCATAAGGAACAACTCACTCCAAACTGGTACCATAACCACAGGCGTGTTGTTGTTAAGTGCCATTGAGTTAATACTCAATCATAGTGATACTGCATAGAGTTTCTGAGGACTGATTAGTGGGTTTGAACTACTAGCCTTGTGGTTAGCAGTCCAGTTGTTACCTTTATCTTAATCGCAGGCATAGAGAGTAGTATTTACAATACATCACAAAGTGGAGTACTAGAGCTGGAAGGGCCATATTAAGTAATCCACTGTACTACATAGGCTTTCTCCAGCAAATATGAAAACTCAAACATAGCCATTCAGAAACACACACTCACACAAACTTATGCTCAACTTTCCATTGAATCAGCATAATTAAATGATACATTGGAGGCAAACTGCCCCTGTCAACTATACATCACATAATTGATGTTATTTATGATAGGAATAAAAATGGAGACAAAGAAACTAAGAACAGTTTTAAAAAAGAAAAAATAAACTTACTTGGAATTGCTCTTTTATTTCCTTTGGAAGAGAGGGGTAAGCATTTGAAGCAGTTTGACTTTATATTGATCTTGTTGGAGGGATTAATGCCAAAGTCTGTGGTTTCATTATTTTGTGCATAGAATCACTATGACTTGGAACTAACTTGATAGCATGTAACAACAAGAAGTGTACTATTGAGATATATTTTTCAACCTGGCAATCAGATTCACTTTAGCACAAAGGGAATGAATAAGTTTGAATTAGAGAAAAAGAGAGACTGAACACAATATCAGTCTCCTCTAAATCATTTTAAATTAATGATTGCAATTTAACAAAAGAATGCTTCCCAAACCATTTGAAATTTATGTGCATGAGAATTAATATAGTCATGTGATCTAGATTATGCAATATAAAACTATTTTCAAAATAAAACAATGATTGCACTAGTTATCATCTATTAAGCACCTCACATTGTTTTAAAGAAGTTCTGGTGTGGTGCTGTGGATTAATACGCTGGACTGCAAAGTCGGTTTGAACTGCAAGTTCGGTGGTTCAAGCTCCCCAGCTGCTCCTTGGAAACAGGGTCACTATGGGTCAGAAAAGACTCAATGGCACTTAACAACAACAATTGTTTTAAAGGAGTCTTGGTTTGATACTGTGGGATAAGCACTGGACTACTATCTGCAAGGTAGGTGGTTCAAACCACCAGCTGCTCCTCACAAACCCTGTACAGGGTCACCAGGAGTCAAAACCGAATTATAAAATCTTTTATACAATGACACTTAACAACATTGTTTTAAATCCCCTACCAGCCTATCAAGGAGCTCTGGTAGTGTAGTAGTGGTTATGAGTTGGGCTGTTAACTCAAGGTTGGCAGTTCCAAACTAGCAGCTGTTCCGTGGGAGAAAGAGGAGGCTTTCTGCTCCCATAAAGATTTACAGCCTCAGAAACCAGTCTATCAGTGTTTTGTTATACTGCGGTGATTTGTGTGTTGATAGGATGCTGGAAGCTATGTCACTGGTATTTTAAATACCAACAGAGTTACTTCTGCTGGGCAGCTTTCAATAAAAACACATGATTAATATATAGTAGGAAGAAGGTTTGTGATCACCTTCTGAAAATCAGTAAATGAAAGCCCAATGCTTCACAATAAAATATTTTCTGTTGTAGAGCTGGAAGATTAATGCCCTAAAGTTGACAGGTAATAATGGATATCATGCTGTTGTTAGGTGTCCTTGAGAGCCAACTTCTTGATTCTTTCTATTGTTTTTCTGTTTTCTATTTCACTTGTTTCTACTTTAACCTTTATAGTTTCATTTATTCTGGTTGCTGTAGACTTGCTTTGCTGCTCTTGGTCTAATTGCTGGAAATGCTGGGTTATGGTATTGATTTGGTTCATTCTTCTTTTTGGATATTTGTATTTATTTCTATAAATTGCCCTCTGACCCTTGCTTTTGCTGTGTCTCAAGATTTTGGTATGTAGTGTTTTAATTCTCTGATTCAAGGAATTATTTTATTTTATTTTTTATTTCCTGTATTTTCCACTAGCTTTTACGTAGGTTGTTATTCAATTTCCACTCATTTGATTTTGTTTCTTTAATCTTTCTATTGTTGATTTCTAATTTTATAGCATTCTGATGTGAGAATATGCTTTGTAGTATTTTGATGTTCTAAAAGTTATTGACTTTTACTTTGTGGCCTAATATATAGTCTGTTCTGGATAGTGTTCTATGTGCCATGGAGAAGATTGTATATTGTGCTGTTGTTGGGATGAGCGCTCTGTATATGTTTATTAAGTCAAGTTGGTTGACAGCGTTGATTAGTTCTTCTGTGTTTATGTTGAGTTTCTTTCTTGCTATTTTTCCTTCATTGAAAGTAGTATATTTAAATCTCCTACTGTTATTGTGGAGTTGCATATTTCTTTCTTGACTTCTATATGAGTTTGATTAAGCATTTTGAGATTCTTGCATTAAGACTGTAAATATTTATTATGGTTATGTCCACTGGGTCGATTTAGCCTTTAGTAGATATGTGTTGTTAAGTTCCATCAAATTGATTCTTAGTGACCCTACAGCATCACATCTTATGGTTTTTGCTTCAAAGTCTACTTTATCAAAGATTAAAAAGACCACTTCTGCTTGTTTTTTATTGTTATTTATTATTATTTTTAATCCTTTGATTTTTTAGTCTATTTTTGCCTTTGTTTTAACATGTGTTTCTTATACACAGTATAAAAAGGATCCTGTTTTCTCATCCATTTTGCTACTGTCACTTGACTGGTACTTTTAATTCATTTCATTCAGATGTGAGTCAATTGCTGTCATTTTGTTGTGTTGCTTATTAAATCTTTCTGATTTTTCTCTTTTTTATTTTGATGTGAAGGTGAATTAATTTTCTTTGAGGTTATACATAACTTATTAATTTCTCTCTAGTTTTAAACAGTCTGTTTTATCTTGAAATTTGCTTGACATCCTCTATTTTGGAGGTTCTGTATATACACAATATTCTCTTTTTGTTTTGTAGCTATCTTCATTATAAATTGATATCTCTGGTTCTCTATTTTCAATAATGTGAGGTTGTTTCACTTTAAATTCTTTTATAACTGAATTCAGTTTTGGATGGTGTTGAAATATCTGTTAATCACAAGTTGCTGTTTTTTGTTGTTGGCTTTCAGTGCAAAGAACGCCATCTATTTTTTGTTGTTGTTTGTTTTTGTTAAGTTGGTCTGGATATTACACATTCCTTTAATTTCCATTTATCTGCAAATGCCCTTATTTTGCTGTTATGTTTGAGGGACAGCTTTGCTGGGTATATGATTCTTGGTTGGCAGCCTTTTTCTTTTCTTTTTTTTTTTGTTTTTATTGTGAATTATGTGATAGTTTACATGGGACAACATCAGCTTTACATTCATCCTATCATATTTCATTCCATTGCAATGATTACAGTCCCCTCCATGCATCATCAAACAACCAAAAGATACACCCCACAAGCCTGCCCCCTGGCCATCAGCACACAGCCCCTCTCCTCCCCTGAGGCCAGAGTTCTCAGCTGCTCCATCTCTCCATGTCATTGTCTCTGCCTATATCTCTTCTACATCTAATCTCATCACTGCTTCTCTGGGTAGGGTCCTGCACTCCACTCTTTTCACTTGATTGTCACAGAGACCTCTGCTCCTGTACTGCAAAATCAACCATTCCCTCCTTTTGTTACAAAACATCTACCTTTATATTTCCAACCCTCACAGTAGATCTGATAGCAATTATTCACTATTGTACCACAAGAGTCTTATCCCCATCTCCTTTCATCAGCCCCATCCCAACAGATTGGAAACCACACAGTGGAGATTTTACATTCCCCTGCCCCCTCTGGAACTAGACTCCCCCTTGAAAGCTTGTAAGTCAGTCACTTCTTGCCTTTGTAGCCCACACCCCTCCCACCCCATTTTGGGTAGCCAATGTCTAAGTTGCCAAACCCTATCAATCCTGTGTACTGAGAGGTTATACATATATATAACTGAGAGGGTGGGAGTGATCCTTGCTGTAAAGATTAATTCCCTCTTTTGAGCTATTATATCCATAAGTATAGGTCAAGTTCATCAAATTGTAGCAGATTACACTTTTTTTCATCTTCTTTCTTCTTCTAATTGAGTTCTGATCATCCAGCCATTGAAGCCAAGTTAAGTGGGTACTATCTGTGAGTAAGGGCATTCTTGTGTATCTCCCCTCACTTCATATCAGCTGAACATTTCACTCTTTGCTCTAGTCCTCTGTGGCCATGCCACTGTCTCTGGGCCCGGAAGTCCCCAGGTCTTGCCATATTTCTGGCCAATCAGGTCTCAACCCAGGTTCACAGGAGTCTATTGAACATTGTCAGACTTAGCTCACAACTTAATTGCTGTTTTTCCCCAACTTCCCTTTATCAGTGACCAACTTGGTCACCATCCAGACCACATGCCTGCTCCATGTATTCCGTTTGAGTCTTAGTCTTGGAAGGGGGTTTGGTCTGAGATCTAACCACTTGCCTTAATGGCGCCCGTATGAAAAGCTTGCTTTTTCTTGTAGTAGTCCATGGGGCTGCCGTTATTGTTTTTTTTATTTTTCCTGCTGGTCTTTCTTTCAAGAAGTATCTTCTGTTCTTCTAGCTGCTTCAGGCTGGTCTGCTTGTCCTTTCAAGTAGAAATTTCCCACCTCAGAAGATTCTGGATGGGGTTCAAGATTCCACATATGGTCTTATACAATCCAAAGGCTCCACAGGAAGCCTCTTTCACTGGGCAATTTCTAGCCCCCTTTTAGGTATTCCAATCAGTTATAAGCTGAAGACGGACTTACAAGCGTTCTATGGTGATGTTTCTGGCTATTCCTTTCTCTCGCCCTCAGATGTCTATTTTACAATGGTAGACAAGGGAAACCAAGATTCAAAAGACATCTTTACATTATTTCCCCTCTTTTACCCATTCAAACCATGCCCTGATCCCTGTATCCCAGAGCCCTGTTGTTCCAAGGTTGTACATACATCATTATTTACCTCTAGTCCACTTAGCTCATGCAAACCTTCCTAACTGTTCTACCATCCGCCTTGTTTTTACATTCCCCTTCCCCTTCTTGTGCATTGCTCCCCCTTGCCCCAGCACCCAAGCTAATCTGTGTCTATTACTTACCCTGTGCTCCATCTTCCCCTCCATCCCATCACCCAACCACATACATCCTGGTGATCAGCA
>NW_006408740.1:5260710-5264118 GCF_000296735.1 Chrysochloris asiatica
TCTTTGATCTTCATTGGTAAGTATTTGTAGGTTGTAGATGAATCTTCCTCAAATCCTGATACTAAATTACTCTTCTTATAAACCATCTTATCAGATTTTTTCCTGAGCATACAGATTGAATAAGTATAGTGAAATAATACAACCCTGGTGCACACCTTTCCTGGTTTTAGACCATTAAGCACATTTCTGTTCAATGACTGCTTCTTGCTCTATGCACAGGTTCTTTATTAGCACAATTAAATCTTCTGGAATACTCATTCATCACAATGTTATCTATATGTTTTTATAATCCACACAGTCAAAAGCCTTTGCATAGTCAATAAAGCACAAGTAAATTTCTGGTATTCTCTGTTTTCATCTGAGATCTATGTGATATCAGCAGTGATATCCTTCAGTGCATGCACTCTTCTGAATATAGCTCAGATTTCTGGTAGTTCCCTGTCTATGTACTGTTGCAGTCATTTTGAATTATCTTCAGTAAAACTTTACTTACATCTGATATTAATTATATTTTCAATGATTTCCACATTCCATTGCATCACCTGTCTTTGTAATGGGCACAAATTGAGATCTGTTCCAATCAGTTGACCAGGTAGCTGTCTTCCAATTTTTTTACATATATAAGTGAGTGCCTCCAGAGCTTAATTAATATGTTGAAACGCATCAATTTGTATTCTGTCTATTACAGGAGGCTTGTGTTTTGCCAATGCCTTCAGTGCACCCTGGACTTCATTCAATATCATTGATCTTCATCACATTGTACCTCTTGAAATGATTGAACATGGACCATTTCTTTTTAGTATGGTGTCTCTGTATTTGTTCCATTTTATTTTAATGCCTTGTACATCATTCAGTATTTTGCTCTTAGAACACTTCCATATTGCAAGTCAAAGCTTGACTTATTTTTCAGTTGTTGGTTGAGAAATACTGAGCATGTTCTTCCTTTCTGGCATTCTAACTGCAGGTCCTTGCACATTTCATGATAATATTTTACTTTGTCTAATTGAACTGACCTTTGAAAATTTCAGTTCATCTCTTAAATTTCCTCATTTCTTCCATTCCATTGAACATCTCTATGCTGGAGAGGAAGTTTCAGCATCTATTCTGATATTCTTTTCTTTCTTGTCTTATTAATGACTTTTTGCTTTCTTCCTGTATGATATTCTTGACATCATCCCACAACTCTTCTAGTCATTAGTATCTAGTGCATCAAATCTGTTCTTGAGATGGCCTCCAAATTCAGGTAGGATATGTTGAAGGTCATATTTTGCCTCTTATGGACTTGCTTTAATTTTCTTTGGCTTCAGCCTGACTTTTGCATATGAACATTTGATGGTCTATGCCACAGTCTGCCCTGGCTTTATTTTGCCTGATAATATTGAGATTTCCACTGTTTGTTTCCACAGAAGTAGTCAATTTGACTCCTGTGTATTTTATCTGGTGTGGTCCACATGTATGTTGTTGTTAGGTGCCATCGAGTAAGTACCAACTCATAGAGACCCTATGCATAGCAGAAGGAAACACTGCCTGATCCGAGGCCAACTTTATTCCTATTGCCACGCTTGAGTCCATCGATGCAGCCACTTGGCCAATCCATCTCGTTGGGGTCTTGCTCTTTTTCCCTGACCCTCCACCTTACCAAACAAGATATCCTTATCCAGCGACTGGTCGCTTCTGACAATATGTCCGAAGTATGAGAGATGAAGTTTGGCCATCTTGGCCTCCAAGGAGCACTCTGGCTGCACTTCTTCTAAAAGGGATCTATAGGTTCTTTTAGCAGCCCATGGCACTTTCAATATTCTCCTCCAATACCGTAACTCTTATTTTGTTTAAAAATGGTATTTGCAAATTTCTGTCGTATCATACTGTCTCCAGCATCATTTCTATTATCAAGGACATATTTTCCAACTACTGATTCTTCTCGTTTGTTTAACCTTTACATTCCAATCACCAGTAATTATCAATGCATCTTGATGACATGTTTGATCAATTTCAGAATGAAGAAATAGGTAGAATTCTTCAATTTCATTATCACTTGTTTCAATGGTTGGTGTGTACATTTGAATAATAGTCATATTAGCTGGTCTTCCTTGTAGACATAGTGATTTTATCTTATCACAGACAGCATTGTACTTAAAGATAGATCTTGAAATGTTCATATTGATGATGATTGTGACTCCCTTCCTTTGGAATTTGTAGTTCCTGGCATAGTTAACCACACGATTGACTAATTCAGAGTGACCAGTGCCAGTTCATTTCAGCTTACTAATGTCAAGGATTGTCATTGTTGTTAAGTGCCATCGAGTCAGTTCTGACTCATAACGACTCTGTATAGCGTTTCCAAGGAGTGGCAGGTAAATTTGAACTGCTGACCTTGTTGTATACTCTTATCTTTGTGGTACAATGCTCATCCTACACTGTCACACCAGGGTATCAATCTCTATATCTTTATTCCATTTCATTTTTGACAACTGCCAATTTTTCTTGATTCATACTTTGTGCATTCCATTCCAATTATCAGTCAATGTTTGAAGCTGTTTCTCCTTATTTTGAATTGTATCCTATCAGCAAATGAAGGCTCTGAAAGTTTTGCTACATTCGCATCATTATGGTAAACTTTACTTTGAGGAGGCAACTCTTCCCCAGTCATATTTTGAGTGCCTTCCAAACTGTGGGACTCATCTTCAAGCAATATATATGATAATATTCCATTGCTATTCATTAGTCTTTCAGTGACTATGCATTCAGAAGTAGTCTGCCTCTCTTTCTTCCTAGTCTGTCTTATTCTGAAAGCTCATCTGGAACCTATGGGTAACCTTGCTAGTATTTGAAATACCAGTGTCATAGTCTCCAGAATCACAGCAAGATACAAGCCACCACCATAGGACAAATAGTGGTGGAGGAAGTTGGTAGAATTATTCAGTTTCATTGTCTTTGGCTTTAGTGGTTGGTGAATAAATTTGAAGAGATTTTACCCTATCACAGACAGCATTATGCATCAAGATAGATCTTGAGATACTCTTTTTTTTTTCCATGTTTTATTGTGGATTATATGATATTTTACATGGGAGAACTCTAGTTTTACATTCATTCCACCGTATATTGTTTCATTGCCATGGTTCCAATCCCCTCCATGCACCATCAACCGACCAAAGGGTATACCCTATAAACCCACTCCCTACATACCCCCCAATTCTTCAGCACACAGCCCCTCTCTCTCTCTGGATCCAATGTCCCCAGCCACTTCATCACTCCATGTCATCGTCTCTGCCTCCATCTCAGGCCTCACTGCATCTCTGGGTAGGGTCCCGCTCTCGGCTCCTCTCCGTTGATGGTCCCAGAGACCTCTGCTCCTAGACTGGAGAGTTAATCACTCCCTTCTTTGCTACAAAACATCTACCTTTACAT
>NW_006408740.1:5271228-5272174 GCF_000296735.1 Chrysochloris asiatica
TTTGTGCACCTTTTTCTCAAGGTTCCCGTGGCATTTTTCCGTGACGTCTCTGTGGCCCCTTTTTTGTCTTGCCACCTGGTCTTGCCCAGGATGTGGGCTCAGGCCTCTGAACCTGGCCGGCAGATTCAAAAGTACACAATTTCCTGCCTCAGCTCCAAATTCCACAGGCTATAAGCCTTTAAACCTTTAAACTATTCCTATCTCTGTGGGTCTGAATTTTGCAGCTCTTGTCTTGCCTCTTTTTTGCCTGGAATTTTGAGTTATTGCTGATGGCGACCTTCACTACACCTTCACCCTAGCCGCCGTCAAGCCCTGCCTCTTGATACTCTTTTGACAATGTGTGGGTTGTCATTCCTCTTCAGTATGCTGTTCCCAATAGGGTAAGCCATATGATTTGATTTTCAGATTTGAAATTGATAGTACCCATCAATTATAGCTCACTGATGCCTAGGACATTGATCTTTGTGTATTTGAACTGCAAAGTCAGCAGTTCAAGCTTACCAGCCACACCACATTAACCCTATACAGGGTCACTATGTGTCAGAACTGACTCAACAGCCCTTAACAACAAACAACAAACATTTCACATTCAAATTATTAATGGATGTTTGCAGGTGTTGCTTCTCATTTTGAATTGAATTGTGTCTCCTGAGCAAATAAAGGTCCTGAAAGTTTTGTTCTATCTATGTCATTAAGGCCAACTCTATCTTGAGCAGGCAGCACTTCCCCAGATTATAAAGCTGAGTGACTTATCTTCTGGCACTATATTAAACAATGTTCCACTACTATCAACAAGGTTTTCAATGACTAAACTTTCAGATCTGGTCTTCCTCTCCTTCCCAGTCTGTCTTAGTCTGCAAGCTCAGGTGAAAGCTATTCACTATGAGTGCCCTTGTTGTTGTAGTTAGGTGCCATCGAGTTGTTATGGACTCATAGCATAATATTG
>NW_006408740.1:5272844-5275627 GCF_000296735.1 Chrysochloris asiatica
TATCATCTGAATGTCACAGGTTGCTAATGAGTCTTCCTTCAATCTTGATGTCATGTTTTTCTTCATATAATCCAGCTTTTTGGATTATTTGCTTAGCACACAGATTGAATGAGTATGGTAAAAGAATACAACCCTAGAGCACACCTTTCCTAATTTTAAACTATACAGTGTCTCCTTGTTCTATTTGAATAACTGCTGTTTAGTCTATGTACAGGCTCCTCATAAGCACAATTAAGTAGTCCGGAATAGTCATTTCTGCAATATTGTCTATATCTTGTCATGATCCACACAATCGAAAGCCTTTGCATAGCCAATAAAGCATAGGTAAACATCTTTCTGGTATTTTCTGCTTTCAACCAAGATCTTTCTGATGTCAGTAATAATATCCCTTGTCCCATATCCTCTTCTGAATCTTTCTTGAACCTCTGGAAGTTGTTTGTCAATGTATGGTTGCAGCCATATTTTAATTACTTTTAGCAAATTTTACTTGCATGCAATATTAATGATATTGTCCGATAATTTCCTCATTCCCTTGGATCACCTCTCTTTGGAATGGGCACAATTATTTATCTCTCCCAGTCAGTTGTCCAGGTAGTTGTCTAGCAAATTTCTTGTCACAGATAAATGAGTGCCTCCAGAGATGCATAAGTTTGTTGAAAGATTTCAATTTGTTTCCCATCAATTCCCAGTAATTTGTACTTTGCCAATGACTTCAGTGCACCTTGGACTTAATCCTTCATTGTCATTGACTTGTGATCATATGCTACCTCTTTAAATGGTTAAAACCTATTATTTCTTTTTGGCATACTGACTCTGCATATTCCATATTCCTTCCTTATTATTTTAATGCTTTTTGCATAATACAATATTTTGCTCATAGAATCCTTCAATACTGCAAAAATTATTTGAATTTTTTTCTTCAATTCCCTTAGCTTGAGAAATGCTTAATGTGTTTTTACCTTTTGGTTTTCAAATTCCAGATCTTTGTACATTTCGTTCAATATTCAACTTTGTCTTCTAGAGCTTCATTTTGAGATTTTTGTATTTAGCTATTTTACCTCCTCATTTCTTCCATTTACTTTAGCATCTCTATGCTGAAGAGTATGTTTCAGAGTCTCTTCTCACACCCAGTTTGGTCTTTTACTTCTTTCTTGTCTTAATGACTTTATTCCTATATGGTGTTCTTGATGTCACCCCACAGCTCTCTGGTCTTTGGTCTTCAGTATCCAATTCATCAAATCTGTTTCTTACTGTGTCCCTACTGGTATTTAAAATACCAGTGGCATAGTTTTCCACATTACTGTAACATACAAGGCACAACGGTAAGACAAACTAACAGACAAGTGGTGGGAGTGTTTCATTGTTACTGGCATGAGTTTTAGTGGTGCCGTAGAATCAGCTCTGGACTGCTAACCACAAGATTCAATCTGCGGTTCAAATCTGCAAGTTTCTCCTTGGAAACTCTATACAATGTTTCTATGAGTCAGAACTGACTCAATAGCATTTAATGACAACATGTAATCAGAAGTAGTCTATCTTTCCTTCTTCCTAGTGTGTTTTAGTCTAGGAGATTAACGTAAACCTTTCTATCATGAAAATGATACAAGACTGAGCAATATTTCATTCCATTTTACAACAGACTGCCATGAGTCACAAAGAATTCACTGAAACTAATATCAACAGTACTATTTAGTTGTTTTAGATGTTTTATGTAAATATATAAATTAGTCTTCACAACAGAACTGATTTAACATTGTTACTCTCTTTGCTCTTAACAGTTGGCAGTTAGGAGCTCCTAACATTTGCTCCTAACATGAGCCAAGAGAGGAAGGGCCAGTAGTTGGAAAATATGGCCTTGGTGATAGAAATGATGCTGGAGAACGCATGATAGAATTCTGCAAAACCAATGATTTGTTTACTTCAAATACCTTCTTTTTTATTTTTCTTTCATTTTTTAAGAGTGTTTATTTGCTCAGTGAACAAAGATATTAAATCGATTTGTCTATAATTCCTTTGGGAACATATTTTCTATTTATTAACAACATAAAGTAGTTATATGATCCTGCATAGGGGCAGTATTTGTTCGACCGCCTTTTTTTGCTGCTGAGAGTAATTTCTATTTCTGAGGACCTTTGGAGTGTATTAATGAATAATCTGGGATGTTGTTCTGAATTGACCACAAGAGACACAAAGAATACCACTAAGCAGAAGGACAGGACTCAATTCAAAAAGAATTCCTTGAATTAGGGTTTCAGTGGCGAATGACCCAGTGTCCCTGAACAGAAGAATCTCCTACGCAAAGAGGAAAAAAAATGTGAGCAGACAGACAGGCAGTCCCAGGTTACCAGTGTCTGACTTAGGGACAACTCCTATTTGCCCTTCAACGTTATGCAAATTTTCTCTGACTTTGAAATGATTGAACCAGCCCCCACTTGCCACAAATTCAACACAAGCACCTTCACCTGCTGTAGATGAAGCTTTAAAATCACTGAAGAGGCTTTGGACTTTTCCTTGCACAAAAATCCATCAACATGGAATTGATTCCTATTAGTAGGGATCCCCTAGGACAGAACAGAACTGGCCCACAAGGTTTCCAAGGCTGTCATCTTTAAGGGAGCAGCCTGCCTCATCTTTCTCCTGTGGGGTGTAAGCCCTTCCTGCTATATACTCTTCACAGAAGCAGATCACCAGGCTTTTCTCCTACTGAGAGGCTGATGGGTTCCAACTGCTGACCTTCAAGCTATCAGCTGAGTGCTTGACCATTGCACCACAGAACTCCTTAT
>NW_006408740.1:5279912-5281355 GCF_000296735.1 Chrysochloris asiatica
TTCCATGGATGTTGAATGTGGTTCCTTGTAAAGCAAATCTTTGGCAACTTCAGCCTTTGCTTCATTTACCATGATGTTGCTTAGTTGCTTATTAGTCAAGTTGTGAGGGATTTTTTTTTTTTATGTTGAGATGTAATACATATTCTTTGATCTTCATCAATAACTACCTCAACTTCTCTTCAGTGTCAGCAACCAATGTTGTACCATCTGCATGTTGCAAATTGTAATGAAATTTCCTCCAACCTTGATGATACATTCTTCATATAGACCAGTTTCTCAGATTATTTATTCAGCATACAGATTGAATTAGAACTGTGAAAAGATGTAACTCTGACACATACCTTGACTAATTTTAAAGTATCTCCTTGTTCTGTTAGAAAGATTGCTTCTTGGTTTGTGTACAAGTTCCACAGGAATATAATTAAGTCTTCTGGCATTCCCATTTTTCATGTAATCCATAATTTGTTATAATCCATATAGTCAAATGTCTTTGCATAGTCAATAAAGCACAGATAAGCATCTTTCTATTATTCTGTTTTAAGCTGAGATACATGTGACATCAGATTGCAAATATTAAGGGAGTAGAATTACATACAAATTCTCAGCTGGTCATAATAAGCACACATTGATTGTAAATGACATTGACAGGGAAAATAGGATGTGTGTTTTTTTTCATAGACTGAAATGAATGTTGTGCATAGACTTAAAATTGTCAGTATGAACACATTTCCAAGTTTTCTTTTCCACAGAATCTAGTAATACTATTAGGATATTTAGGAAAGCTCTGTATTGACTATTGATGTTCCTCTTGATGATAAAAACATTCTTAAGAAAGCCTTGGATGGGTGGAAGGTATTGTGAACCAGAACCACCCACAGGAACTTTTTCAAACCACACAGTCTTTCCAATTGTTAAGACAGACTCTAGTGTTCTGTCAGAAAGAAAATAAAGAAAAGAAAACCTCAGAGTGTTATTACATTCAAGGGGCTCTGAAGCAAACTAAGAACACATAGGAAGGACAATGATCACTCACTTCTATTGCTTGTGTGCAACAAATATAAAGTATTTTAGGATAGAGTACAAATCCACATTTAATTGTCCCTTCTCAAGTAAGGGTGTATTTATATTCGGTTCAGAATCAGTCTCTCAACACAGAAGCATTTCCTTAGTGACTTTATTTCTTCAAGGGCAGCAGAGAATTCATCTGATCAAGCCTGTTGTTTTTGTTAAGTGCCAATGAGTCAGTTCTGACCCACAGCAACCTTGAATAGAGTTCTTAAGAGTGGCTGGTGGGTTTGAACTACAAACTTTGTGGTTAGCAGTCCAGTGCTTACCCTACAGCACTATACCAGAACTCCATAAAACCTGATGCCCTGTTTAAAACTGAGTGGCTAAAGTTAAGGGGGCTGATTGTAATAATTTTAGACTCCTTTCTCCACCACT
>NW_006408740.1:5282525-5283598 GCF_000296735.1 Chrysochloris asiatica
TTGTGGCCCTGTATAGATAGGGTTTCTGATAAGTGATTGATGAGTTTAAATAGTCAACTTTTCTGTTAGTAGACCATTGCTTATCCAGAGCCACACCAGGACTCCACTAGGTTGAATAGCGTACACTAACATATTTATGTTTGTCTGGAACTGTAGAATGTTACCTTATTTGGAAATAGGGTTTTATGATATGTTGTGTTGATTTTCATTTGGGGTCTATCCTTCCTGGGGTTTGTTGAGCTTCTTGAATACTTATCTTCTCATCTTTCAGGATGGTAGGTAAATGTTCTTCCAGCAGCTCTTCATCCATCTCCTCTGTGGTCTTCTGTGATACTTCTTGTCCCAGAACTCCAATAACTTTCAGGTAATTCTGCTTCATGTTGTCCCACATGAATCTTACACTCTTTTCAGATTTTTAAATTATTTTTTCTGCTTGCTCTTCTGTCTTAGAAGTATTGAGAGCTATGTCTTCCAGCTAACTGGCTCTAGCTTCCATCTCTTCAATTCTACTCCTTTGCCCTTTCAATGCAATGTCTATTTATGATATTTTATTATTAATCATTTGGAGCTCTTTTTGCAAGCTTTGAATTGTTTCCAATGCTATTTCTATCTTATATGATTGTTCCTTTAGCACTTTCCTGACATTTTCATTATTTTTCTCAACTCCTCTGTGGAGCATTTAGATGCACCTCAAATTCATTCCCCTGAATTCCTAAACAATTCCAAAACCTGCCCTCATTCCAATGGGAAGTCTAGGTCTACCTCCAGTTCATTTGTTTCAGCTACTCTGTCCTGTTTCTGAACATGAGCTATGATCTTCTGTTGTTTTTTGGGCATTATCAATAGATGCATTTTCAATGATTAGATGAATATATGTTGGTGCATTATTAAGCTTTCTGCTTGCCCCCATGGAGATGTGATCAGGAGATGTGCATCCCTTTTCTCTTTTATTATTCAACTCAGAGTAATTTTAGCAAGAGCTGGATATCTATCTGGTGAATAGCTGCTGGTATTTGCTCTTGACTGGATGGTATGATTTTAAATGGTGCAATTATAGCTTGGCTATATGATCT
>NW_006408740.1:5283955-5285156 GCF_000296735.1 Chrysochloris asiatica
TAGACAGATTGGATACTACTCAGTGGAGATTCTACCTTCATATACACCCTATGGATCCAGGCTCCCTCATGAAATCTTGTAAGCCAGTCAATTCTCTTGCCTTTGTAGCCTCCCCATTTTGGGTAGCCCATGTCCAAGTTGCCCATCCCTGTCTACTCTGAGTATGGAGTGGTGGGAATGATCCTCACTGTAAAGATGTGTTCCCTCTTTTGAGCTACTGCATCCACAGGTGTAGGTCAAGTTCATCAAAATGTATCAGATTGCTCTTTTTTTCCTCTTCTTTCTTCTTCTAGTTGAGTTCTGATCATCCAGTCATTGTAGACAGGTCAAGTAGGTATTATTTGCAAGTGTGGATGTTCTTATGCGTATATGCTCTCTTCTTATCATCTGGAAGCCTCACTCTCCACTCTAGTCCTCTGTAGCTATGCAACTGACTCTGAGCCCAAAGGTCCCTAGGTTTTGCCACACTGAAGGCCAGCCAGGTTTCCACCTGAATTCACAGGTATCTATTGAACATTGTAGGGCTTAGCTCACAGCTTCATTGCTGTTTTTCCTTCACTTCCTCTTATTGGTGATGAACGTGGTCACCAATTAGAGTGTGTATTTCCATTGAATCTTAGTCTTGAAATGAAGTATACTCTGAGGCGATCCAACCACTTGCCTTGATGTTTCCTCAGTGAGCAACTTGTTTGTTCTTGTAGTAAGCAGTCAGACTGCCTACATTGTTTTGTATGTTTCCTGTCGGCCTTTCTTTCAAGAAGTATCTCTGTTCTTCTAGCCACTCCAGGCTGATCTGCTTGTCCTTTCCAGTGGAAATTTCCCACCTTAGAAGATTCTGGATGCGGCTCAGGATTCCACCTATGGTCTTATGTAATGCAGAGGCTCTATAGAAAGCCTCCTACACTGGGCACATTGTAGCCCCATTTTAGGTATTCCAATTAGTTATAGGCAGAAGATGGACTTACAAGCTTTCTATGGTGATATTTCTGTCTATTCCTTTCTCTCCTCCTCAAGTTTCCATTATATAATGGTGTGCAAGGGAAATCAACATTCAAAAGACAGCCAAGCATCTTAACATTATTTGCCCCCTTTTCCCCATTGCAACCATGTCTCAATCCCTGTATCTCAGAGCCCTGTTGTTCCAATGTTGTGCATACAACATTATTAAACTTTGTCCCACTTAGCCCATGCAAACCTGCCT
>NW_006408740.1:5299242-5301091 GCF_000296735.1 Chrysochloris asiatica
AAAAAAAAAAATCTGTACCCTAATATGAGTATGAATCTAATGTCCTCTTTCAGCTTCTTTAAAGCTGCCTGAGAGATTTTTGTTTTTAAACTCTCTTTCCTTCTCCACACGCCTTGTCCTGGACTTTTCTGTATTTAAAACAAAACAAAAACAGTTCAGGGCTGGCTCTTGGGCTGAGAGTATCTGTGTGCTTGTATGGCAGAGGTACCCACCAGTGGTGAGGGTGTGGGTTGTCCACTTGCTCACTACCCCTCTAGTCACCAGAATGCAGGTGCACAAACAGTGGCAGGCCAATGAACAGATACCCAAAAAAATAAAATCAGAACAAAGCAAAACCAACAAAGCGTATTGTCCACCTTTGCTCTGAGGTTCCCATGGTGTTGTTCCATGATGTGTCTGCTCCCCAAATTGGCTTTGCCATTTGGTCTCATTCAAGTTGTCAGTTCTGGGCTGCTGATCCTGGCAGATTCAAAAGTACACAATTTCTTACTTTTGCTACAATTTCCACTAGCTATAACCTTTCCAACTTTTAAAATATTCCTGCCTATGTGTTTCCAAGTTTTGAAGCTCTGCCTGAATCTGCTTTGCCTGGTATTCTGTGGTATTGCTGACCGTGAACCTCACTGCACCTCCATTCTATCCACCATCAAGCCCTGCCTCTTCTTGGGTAACATAGGGGGAGAAAGAGCCCCTCAAGGTAAAATGGGGACCAAAAAACAAAACAAAACAAAATAAAAAACAGGACACTAAAGTCTATAATCACCACAAAAAGAAAAACCACTAGTAAAACATAAGTTAGATTTTAATGTTCCTTTTCTATCTCCTTGATTTCAAGGCAGGATCACATTCCCAACTTGACTGAGCAAAGTTCTGTACCATAACTCTGCTATTCCTATGATGCTTCTAAGCAGGGTTCAAGCTCTACTCTAAATCCATTGCTAAGTATCAACAGTCATTTATGATTTAAAGTAATAGATTTTATGTCATCTTATCTGTCTCTTTAGAAAACAATATCCTTCCCACAGGATCCCTAGAATTTCCTGTTCTTATGTCCTATAGTTGAAATTTCTAGTTCTGCACAATCCAAAAAGTTATGAATGAATCTTTTCACCAGTTCTTTTCCCTCCTCCCACCTCTGCCTCCCAACAGGAGCAGCTGTTTTCTATTACAAACTAGGCTGACAAGGTGCTGGTCTGGAGCAGTGTCTCACTGACAGGTAATTTTGATGAGGCTGAGAGGTAAGGGGGTGGGTGTCTCTGATGGGTTTCTGGTGCTGTTATCAACCCTGTTCAGAACCCCCATACATGGCTGCTGTCTGTACACAGGACTGATTCCTGGCTCAGGGCCCATGCCTCCTGAGAGCATCAGTTATCTGTCAGGGCTAATCCATTATTTTTTCTACTTTAGCCAAGAACTTGGATATGAGGCAAACATCCGAACCCTGTCTCTGGCAGAGAACTTGCTCCTTGAGCACTGTGTAACCCTACCAGTCTGTCTGTGCACTCATGCTTTTTCTCTCTCACACTTTCTTTCATTTTCCTTCTTTTCAGATAATAAGGGACCAATGACAAAGACTTAGGACAGATAGAGCAAATTTTGTTTAAGAAAATTTCTTCTTCATGGCCAAATCATCAGCAAATGACTGTTGTTACTGTTGTTGTTACATGTCATGGAGTTGATTCTGACTCATAGTGACCCTGAATGGGATTTCCAAGGAGAAGCTGATAGTTTTGAACCATTGACCTTGTAATTTTTTAGTCCAGTGTTTATCTTACAGTGTCACACCAGAAAATCACAATTGAGTATACAGGGATGCTTTACTGGACACTTCAAACCCGAATTTGTATTG
>NW_006408740.1:5302184-5304296 GCF_000296735.1 Chrysochloris asiatica
AGAAGAGACCCTGAAACTTGCTCTCCATTGTACACATGCTAAAACAAATGGAAGAAATGAGGAGGTAAAAGAGCTGAATAGAAAAATTTAAAAAGCAGCTTGAGAAGAAAAAGACAAACATTATAATGAAATGTGTGAAGATCTGGAGATACAAAACCAAAAGGGAAGAACATGCTCAACATTTCTCAAACTGAGGAAACTGAAGGAAAAATTCAAGCCTGGTCAACTTGTGATACTGAAGGATTCTAATGGACTCTTTGTGTGGCAGTGGAGGTTAAGGCCCTGGACTGCAAGGGCAGTTGAAACTCAAGGTTGACAGTTCAAGCTCACTGGCTGCTCCTCAAAAACCCTATCCAGGGTTGCTATGAGTTGGTACTGACTAAATGGCACTTAACAACAAGAAAATGTACAAAATATTGAATGATGTATAAAGCTTCAAAAGAAGATGAAAGGGGAGGGCAGGACTTGATGGCGGCTAGGGTGGAAGTACAGTGAAGTTTACCATCAGCAATACCACAGAATACCAGGCAAAGCAGATTCAGGGCAGAGCTCCAAAACTCAGAACAATATATCGAGGAATATTTTAAAGGTTTGAAGGCTTATAGCTAGTGGAACTTGTAGCAAAAGTAAGAAATCGTGTACTTTTGAAGTTGCTGGGCTCGGCGACCTGGAGCTGACAACTTGGGCAAAGCCAAACGGCAAGACCAAGTTGGGGAGCAGACAAACCACGAAACAACAGTGTGGAAATGTTGGAGCAAAGGTGGACAATACAGTTTATTAGGTTTGCTTTGTTCTGATTTTTTTTTTTTTTTTTTTTTTGGTGTCTGTTCATTGCGCCCCCCACCACCATTGTTTGTACACCTCCATGCTGATGACTAGATATGGTAACTGACTGAGTGGACAACCCCCACCCTCACCACTGTTGGGTGCTTCTGCCATGCATGTGCATAGATACTTCAGCCCAAGAGATGAACTGTTTTTTTTTGTGTGTTTTAATATGGTAAAGCCAGAACAAGGGCTGTGAAGAGGGGAAGAGATTTTAAAAACAAAACAAGACAAAAATTAAATTAAATCCTGAGGTACAGCGTACCAAACAACAGTGGCACCTTGAAATCTCTCAGGCAGCTTTAAAGAAGCTGAAAGAGGACTTTAAAGTCATACTCATATTAGGCTACAGGTTTTTTTTGTTTTGTTTTGTTTTGTTTTGTTTTTCTTCTCTTCCTCCTCTCTCCCTTTTCTGTGATAATAGACTACAGTATCCAACCTAATTTTTGTTGTTGTTGTTGTTTTGTTGGGTTTTTCTCTTTTTTTTTTTCTTGTTTTATTTTTGCAGTTGATGTTTTACTGTTTTATGTTCCTTTTTCTAACTTTGGGGGACTCACTCTCCCAATATTACCCAAGAAGATACAGCAAATGCTGCCATATAGTCAAGCTACAATCACACTCTATAAAACACCAAAATCCAGGCAAGAACCAACACCAACTACTGTATACCAGGGAGGTAGACAACATCTGTGAAAGTTACTCTGAATTAAGCAATAAGAAGAGAGAAAAGAAAAGCCCACATCTTGATCACATCGACAGGGAAGCAATAAGAAAGCATAAAAAGTACAAAAACATATACTCAATTAAGCATTAAGGCCACAGATAAAAACTAAACATGTCCACGAAGCAAAAACAGATGACCATATCAACACATGTACAGAATCAAGATAAAATATCTGAGACAAATGACCTAAAGGTTGACCTGGACTCCATTCTGGAAGGAGGGCAGACCTTGGAAATGTCTGTGAAGGAATTCAGAAAAATGATAATAAAATGTTGCAAAATAATTTACAATGGGGTTGAGAAAAATAAGGAAGAAGTCAGGAGAGCACTAGAAGAACAATAAAAAATATAGATACAGTATTGTAAACAATTTAAAACCTACAGAAAGAGGTTCAAATGATCAATAATAGAATGTCTGAAATAGATAATACACTGAAAGGAAAAAGGAGTAGTATAGAAGAGATGGAAGGCAGAACCAGTGATCTGGAAGACAAATCTCTCAATACCACTAAGATAGAAGAGCAAACAAAAAAAGATTTAAAAAATCTGAAGAAAGTCTAAGAG
>NW_006408740.1:5307284-5310920 GCF_000296735.1 Chrysochloris asiatica
GATGTAAGGATGGTTCAACATTAGAAAAACGAACAATGTAACCCACCATATAAAAAAGAAAAAAGAAAAGAACCACATGATCATATTGATTGATGCAGAAAAGGCATTTGACAAAATCAAACATCCAATCCTGATAAAAACATTCAACAAAGTAGGAATTGAAGGGGAATTCATCAACATAATTAAGAGCATATATACAAAACCAACAATCTATATCACTCTCAATGGAGAGAAACTGAAAGCCTTCCCTCTGTGAATAGGAACCAGACAAGAATGCCCTTTGTCACCACTCCTATTCAACATTGTGCTAGAAGTCTTAGCAAGAGCTATATGGAAAGACAGGGAAATTAAAGGTATCCAGATTGGGAAAGAGGAAGTAAAACTCTCTCTATTTGCAGACGATATGATCCTATACATAGAAAACCATAAAAAACTCAGTTAAAAAAACTACTAGACCTCTTTAAAGATTCAGCAAAGTGACAGGATATAAGATCAACATACAAAAAATCAGTTGGATTCCTCTATACCCAAAATGAAAAGTGCTGAAAAGGACATTAGGAAAGAAATACCATTTACAATAGCTGCCCAAAGGATGAAGTATCTCGGAATAAATGTAACCAGAGACACAAAGGATTTATACAAAGAAAACTATAAAACATTACCACAAGAAACCAAAAGAAACCTACAAAAATGGAAGAAAGCACGATGCTACTGGATAGGAAGACTTAACATTGTGAAAATGTCAATAATGCCCAAAGCAATTTACACATATAATGCAATCCCAATCCAGATTCCAATGATATTCTTCAAAGAAATGGAAAAAACAATTACAAACTTTATATGGTAAAGAAAAAGACCCAGGATAAGCAAAGCACCACTTAAGAAAAAGAATAAGGTTGGAAACCTCTCACTACCTGACTTCAAAATTTATTACATGGCTACAGTGGTCAAAACTGCCTCTTACTGGTACAATGAAAGATATATTGATCAATGGAACAGAATCATGAATCCAGAAATTAACTGATCCACATACAGCCAACTGAGTTTTGACACAGTACCTAAATATATCGTATGAGTTGGTGATAGTCGCTTCAACAGATGGTGGTGGAAGAACTGGAAAGATTGAACCAAGACCTTTGCCTCACACCTTATACAAAAACCAACTCAGCATGGATTAAAGACCTAAATGTGAATCCCAGAATTATGAAGGCCATCAATGAAAAAAATAGGGACAAATGTGAGGTTACTAATTCAGGGAATACACGACTACCAAACATTTTGAAAACTACAGAAACAAAAGTAGACAAAATAGATGTTTGGGACATATTAAAAATTAAATTTATGTGCATCAAAAGACTTCTCTAGAGAGTAAAAAGGGAACTCAGAGAATGGGAAAAATTCTTTTGCAATGACACATCAGACAAGAGACTAATTTCTAAAATATATAGGAAACCACAACACCGCTACAAGAAAAAGACAAATAACCCAATTAAAAAATGGGCACAGGACATGAACAGATACTTCACCAAGGAGGAGATCCAGGCAACCAACAAACATGTGAAGAAATGTTCTTGATCACTAGCCATTAGAGATATGCAAATATAAGCAACGATGAAATATCATCTCACACCAGCAATAACAGCAAAAATAAAAAAAGTAGGGGGCAATTAATACAGGCGATGATGTGGAGAGACTGGGATGCTCCAGTATTGCTGGTGGGATTGTAAAATGGTTCAAGTCTGGAAATCAATATGGTGCTTCCTCAGAAGGTTGGAAATAGAAATACCTTATGATCTAGCAATTCCTCTACTTGGTATTTACCCACAAAAAATATGAGCCATAATACAAGTAGATATATGCACACCAATGTTCATGCACACTTTGTATTTACAATAGCAAAACGATGGAGACAGCCTAAATGGCCATCATCTGAAGAATGAATAAACAAACTGTGGTACATGTACACAATGGAATATTATGCTACCTTTAAAAATAACAAGGAAGCTGCAGGCCACAGCATAACATGGATGAACCTTGACGACAGTGTGTTGAATAAAATTAGTCAGTTGCAATATGAGAAATACTGCATAGAACCACTACTATAAAAGACTAAGAAAAAGAACACATACTAAAGGGGATGTGGGGTGTATGGTGACAGGTGGAGGGGAATGTGGAGCACAGGGTAGGGAATAGATAGTTTGGGAGCTAGGGAAGAGGGTAATATACAAGAAGAGGGATGGGAATGAAGAACAAAGCAGATGGGAAAACAATTAGGCAGGAAAACAATGGGCTAAGTGGGACAGAAGTAAACAATGATGTATGCACAACGTTGGAACAACAGGGCTCTGGGATATAGGAATTGAGAAATTGTTGGAATGGGCAAAAGGGGGGAAATAATGTTAAGATGCTTGGCTGTCTTTTGAATCTTGGTTTCCCTGGCATACCATTATAAAATAGACATTTGAGGGGGAGAGAAAGGAATAGCCAGAAATATCACCATAGAAAGCTTGTAATTCCGTCTTCTGCCTATAACTGATTGGTATTGTTGTTAGGTGCTATCGAGTTGGTACTGACCCATAGTGACCTAATGCACATCAGAATGAAACACTGCCTGGTCCTGGGCCAATCTCACTGCTGTTGCCACGTTGACTCCATCGATGCTGCCATTTAGCCAATCCATCTTGTTGGGGGTCTTCCTCTTTTTCTCTGACCCTCCACTTTGCCAAACATGATATCCATCTCCAGTGACTGGTCCCTTCTGACAATATGTCCGAAGTATGAAAGACAAAGTTTGGGCATCTTGGCCTCCAAGGAGCATTCTGGCTGCACTTCTTCCAAAACGGGTATATTAGTTATTTTGGCAGCCCATGGCACTTTCAATAATCTCCTCCAACACCATAACTCAAAAGCGTTAATTCTTTAACCATCTTCCTTATTCGCTGTCCAACGTTCGCATACATATGAGGTTATTGAAAATACCATGGCTTGGGTTAGGTGCACCTTCATCTTCAAGCTGACATCTTTGCTAATCAACACTTTAAGGTCTTGTGCAGCAGATTTGCCTAATGCAATACATCATTTGATTTCTTGACTGCTGCTTCCGTGAGTGGTGATAATTGATCCAAGAAGAATGAAGTCCTTGACAACTTCAATCTTTTCTCTATTGATAAGAATGCTGTTTATTGGTCCAATGGTGAGGACTGGAATATCTAAATGGGGCTACAACATGCCCAGTGAAGGAGGTTTCCTGTGGAGCCTTTGCTTTACATAAGACCATAGGTAGAATCCTGGACCGTATCCAGAATCTTCTGAGGTGGGAAATTTCCACTTGAAAGGACAAGCAGTCCAGCCTGAAGTGGCTAGAGGAACAGAAGATACTTCTTGAAAGAAAGAGTGACAGGAAAAATACAAAACAATATAGACAGTCCAACTGATTTCTACAAGAACAAGCAGGTTGCTTGCCCAGTAGACATCAAGGCAAGTGGCCAGGTACCCTCAGCGCAAACCCCCTTTCAAGACTAAGACTCAATGGAAATACTCGCTTTGATTGGTGACCACATTTGTCACTGACAAGGGAAAGTGAGGGAAAAACCACAATGAAGCAGCAAGCTAAGCCCTACAACGTTCAGTAGACTC
>NW_006408740.1:5311805-5324372 GCF_000296735.1 Chrysochloris asiatica
CAGATCTGGAGGCAGAGGTGACGGCGTGGAGAGATGGAACGGCCAGAGACTCTAGACCCAGAGAGGGAGAGGGGCTGTGTGCTTACGATTGGGGGAGGGGCAGGATTGCAGAGTATACCCTTCATTTGGTTGATGATGCATGTAGGGTATTATAACTATGGCAATGAAACGATGTATGATAAGATGAATGTGGAGCTAATGTTCTCCCATGTAAACTATCACATAATTCACAATGAAACATTAAACAACAACAAAAAAGAAGATGGAAGGAATTCACAGAGTCATTGTACCAGAAATGGTTGATGTTCCACCATTTGAAGAGGTAGCATATGATCAAGAGTCAATGATATGGAGGAAAAAGTCAAAGTTGGATTGAAGGCATTGGCAAAGAACAAGACTCTGGGAATTCATGGAATACAAATTGAAAACCTCAACAAACTAATGCGTCATTGAAGTCACTCACTCATCTATGCCAAGAAATTTGGAAAACAACTACCTGGTCAAATGCCTGGACAGGATCTATATTTGTGTAAATTCCAAAAGAAGAAGACCAAATGGAATGCATAATTAATAGGACAATATTATTAATATCACATGCAAGAAAAATGTTGCTAAAAATAATTTAAAAGTGGCTACAACCAAACATTGGCAGCGAACTTCCAGAGGTTCAAGCTGGATTCTGAAGAGGACATGGAATGAGGAATATCATTGCTGATGTTAGATGGATCTTGGCTGAAAGCAGAGAATACCAGAAAGGTGTTTACCTGTGTTTTATTGTCTATATGAAGGCTTTTGATTGTGTAGACCATAACAAACTATGGACAGTATTGCAAAAAATGAGTATTCCAGAACACTTGATTTTACTCATGAGAAACCTATACATAGACCAAGAGGCAGGTATTGAAATAGAACAAGGGAACACTGAATGGCTTATAATTGGGAAAGATGTATGCCCGCATTGTATTTTTCTCACCATACTTATTCAATCTTTATGCTGAACAAGTAATCTGAGAAGCTAGATTATGTGAAGAAAAACATGATATCAGGATAAGAGGAAGACTCATTAACAACCTTGCTTGCTGTAAGAGTTGCAGATGCTATAACCTTGCTTCTGTAAGTGTTGTTGTTGTTACATGCCATTGAGTTGATTCTGACCTATAGCCACCCTGTATAGGGTTTCCAAGGAGCAGCTGGTGAGCTTGAACCACTGATCTTGCAGTTCAAATGACTTTGCAGTCTGATGCATTACCTCACAGCACCACACCAGGACTAGAGGACTTAAAATGATTACTGATGAAGATCAAAGACCACAATCTTTTGTATGGGTTCCACCTCAATGTAAACAAAACAAAAATCCTCACCACTGAACCAGCAAATAACATCGTGATAAATGGAGAAATGATTGAAGTTGTCAAAGATTTCATTTTGCTCAGAACAACCATCAACACACAAGAAACAGCAGTCAAGAAATCAAATTATGTATGGCATTAGGCAAATTTGCTGCACAAGACCTCTTTAAAGTGTTGAAGAGCAAAGACGTCACTTTGAGATCTAAGATAGTCCTGGCCCAAAACATGGTATTTTCAATAATTTCGTATGCATGCAAAAGTTGGACAGTTAATAAGGAAGACCATAGAAGAATCTATGCATTTGATTTATGATGTTGGAGGAAAATATTAAAAGTACCATGGATTTCCAAAAGAACAAACCAATCTGTGTTGTCAGTATAGCCAGAATGCTCCTGGAAGCCAGGAAGGCTTTGTCTCTCATACTTCAGACATATTTTCAGGAGGACTTAGCCTCTGAAGAAGGACATTATGTTTGGTAAAATGGAGAGCCAGGGAAAATGAGTAAGACTCTCAATGAAATGAATGACAGAGTGGCAGCAGTGATGGGCTCAAATATAGCAGCAAATGTGAGGTTTGCACAAGACTGGGTTGGTGTTTTGTTCTGTTGTGCATAGGGTCATTATGAGATGGTTTCGATCTGGTGGCCCCTAACAACAACAACAACAACAGAGTGCTGGAAGATGAACCCTGTAGGATGGGAGAAACTGAAAATACACAGTGTACTTATCAACGGACTCGAGCATATTAATGTTTGTGATGATGACACAGAACTAGGCACTGTATCATTATGTTCTACAAGGGGTTGTCATGAGTCAAAGCTGACTTGACAGCAGCTAACAGCAACAAGAAAGAAAAAGACTCAACTGAAATAGCTCTCACATCAGTTCCCTTTCATCGTGGATACTGATCTTGAAGACCTGGGACCTATTTTACCTCCTGGCCTTCTAATAGGTATTTCCATTAACTGGTTTTCCTTAGAATTCAATTTTACATTTAGAAAAAAAAAAACACCTGGAAAAGATAAGACTCGCATTTAAAAAAGGAAAGCGTTCTTGCTTTTAATTGGATTTTCTAGATCTGAACTCCGTCTTTTGTGATGAACACTGGATATCAGCAAACATGGGTGCTTATTCCAACTGTGGAATTAATATAAATATTCATAATAGCAAACAAATAACAACATTTAACAGCATTAACATTAATGATATTTATAAAGTGTTATTCTATGTTAATATGGACCAATGTGTGCTGTCATATACAACTCTTCCACTTTTACAAATGAGGACATTGAGCCTCAGAAGAATTAAGTACCTTGTCCATGGACACTACATATTAAATACAAAGGAATCTATACCCAGGCCTATCTGCTTAAAAAAATTCATCCTCACTCTAACAATTTTTGCGTAACCTTGGATATAGATGATTGTCTTTATGTATTGTTGGGACATGGGTTGCAGGGCATATTTATAATTTTTTTCAAAAATAATTCCATGGAGAGCCATAGCTTATTCTGAAGAAGAAAAAAAAAAGTGCTAATTTAGTAATAAATCACAAATGTAAAAAGTTCAATAAACCTATTGAAACTGGTATTATGCTGGGAGTATCTTCAAAGTAGTCAAATCTTAAGCCAGTTGCTTTCAAAGACTGTTGATGAACTTTTGGTCATTGGGCTTGCATTCTAAAATTCCTGAAAGTGTCTGTTTCACTGTAATTTATCTAATCACAGCACCCTGCATTGACTCTAAGCTCCCAGAATAAACATTATAAATGCAAAAATAAATAAATAATTCCATGATCTTTAAGAGAAAAAGACAAGAAATTATGACAGACTCTAGTCTGTAATATGAAGTTCACATCAAGAATGTTAATGATGTCATAATGCATTGATCACATTCAGTGTAATTAACACTGCCCTGCCCAAACATACACACTTGTCTGTCTTTTGTCATGCTATGGTGGCTTGTGAGTTGCTATGATGATGGATGCAATGCCACTGGTGCTTAAAATACCAGTAGGGTCATCCATGGTAGACAGGTATCAGTGGACTTTGTGACAAAGAATTGACTAGAAAGGACTAGGCAGTCCAATCTGAGGGTTAGTCAGTGAAAACCTTATAAGCAGAAGTGAAACATTGTCTAACATAGTGCCAGAAGATGGGGTCCTTGAGTGGGAACGTACTCAAAATGAGACAGATGAATAAGTGCTTCCTCATAGTAGAGTCAACCTTAAAGACATGAATGGAACAAAGCTTTCAGGACCTTTATTTGCTGATGGGACACAACTGAAAATGAGAAAAAAATTGCAAACATCCATTAATGTACAAATTATGAATGTAGAACAATTAGAAATTATCAACAATGAAATATAAAGATAAATATCCTAGATATCAGTGAACTGAACTGGATGGATATTGACCATTTTGAATCTGACAATCCTATGATTTACTATGCTGAGAATGACAAACTCAAGAGGCATTGGGTCACATTCATCATCAAAAACAACATTTCAAGATCTATCTTAAAGTACAAGGAGCCCTGGTAGCATAGTGAATTATGAACTTGGCTGCTAACTGAAAAGTTGAAATATACTGGTCACTTTGTGGGGAAAAGATGAGGCTTTTTGCTTCTATAAAGATTTACAGCCTCAGAACCCTATGCAGGATTGAAATTAGTTGGATTTGACTTGGTGGCACACAACCACCACCACTACCGCCATGAAGTACAATTTGTGTGTGTGTGTGTGTGATAGGATAATAGCTATATGCCTACAAGAAAGAATAGTTAATTCAAATATTATTCAAATTTACATACCAGGCACCAAAATCAATGATGAAGAAATTAAAGAATTCTACCAACTTTTTCAGTCTAAAACTTCTCAGACATACATTGATACTTACTGGTGATTGGAATGTGGAAATTAGAAACAAAGAAGACAGTTTTGTTATTGGAAAATGTGGCCTTAGTGATAGACATGGCACTGGGAATTATATGATAGAATTTTGGAACACCAACAACTTGTTCATTGAAAATACCATTTCAACAACATAAATGACAACTATACACTTGGATCTCACCAAATGGAATACACAGGAATCAAATTGACTACATCTGTGGAGATATCTATCTCAGTATCCCCAGTATCCCCAGCTAAAACAAGTAACAGTATCCCCAGCTAAAACAAGTACAGGCATTGACTGTAGAACACATAATCAATTGCTCCTATACAATTTCAGGCTGAAGCTGAAGAAAATTAAAACAAGTCCATTAGAGCCAAAATATGATCTTGAGTATACTCACCTGAATTTAGAGACCATCTCAAGAACAGATACTATTCATTAGACACTAATGACCAAACACCAGAGAAATTATGGGATGATATTAAGATATTAAGGTGCGTCTGACCAAAGCCATGGTATTTTCAATAGCCTGTTATGGATGCAAAAGCTGGACAGTGAATAAGGAAGATTGTAGAAGAATTGATGCCTTTGAGTTGTGGTGTTGGAGGAGAATACTGAAAGTGCCATGGACTGCCAAAAGAACCAATAGATCTGTTTTGAAAGAAGTGCAGCCAGAGTGCTCCTTGGAGGCCAGGATGGCTAAGCTTCGTCTCTCATACTTTGGACATTGTCCGGAGGAAACAGTCGCTGGAGAAGGATGTCATGCTGGGTAAGGTAGAGGGTCAGAGAAAAAGAGGAAGACCCCCAATGAGATGGATCGGCCAGGTGGCATCATTGATGGCATCAAGTGTGGCAGCGGTAGTGAGGTTGGCCCAGGATCGGACATTGTTTCGTTCTGCTGTGCATGGGGTCGGTTCCGACTCGATGGCACCTGACAACAACAACAACATTAAGATATTATTCTTTTAATGAATTCCTTCATCTATGATGTTCTTAATGTTGTTGTTAGGTGCCATTGAGTGGGCACCTAACTCATAGCAGTGCCGACTCAATGGCACCTAACAACAACATTAAGAACATCATTGTTGTTGTTGTTGTGTGCCGTGGAGTCGGTTCCAACTCATAGCGACCCTGTACAGAGTTTCCGAGGCTGTAAATCTTTACGGGAGCAGAACGTCTCATCTTTCTCCTGTGGAATCGTTGGTAGTTTCGAACGGCTGACCTTGCGGCTCACAGCCTGATTCGTAACCACTACGCTACCAATAAGAACATCATAGATGAAGAAAATTCATTAAAAGAATAAGAATCATCAAAAAACCAAAACAGATGTCAGAAAAGACTGTGAAATTTGCTCTTGAACATACAATAGCTAAAGTGAATGGAATAAATGGTGAAGTAAAAGAGAAGAACAGAAAATTTCAAAGGAGAGTTCAAGAATACAAAGCAAAGTATTATAATGGAATCTACAAAGACCTATAGTTAGAAAAACAAAAGGAAGGAACATGCTCAGCATTCCTCAAGCTGAAAGAAATAAAGAAAAAAATCAAGTCTCAATTTACAATATTGAGAATTTTTTGGACAAAACATTGAATGATGCATGGGCATCAAAAGAATACTGAAAGACTACAGAGAGTCACTGTAGCAATGACATTCAACCATTTCAGTAGGTTTGTGTTGTTGTTGCTAAGTGCCATCAAAGAAGCGACTTGCAGTTCAAACTGCCCACCTTTCAGTTCAAACTGACCTAGCATCTGAGTGCTTGTCCCACAGCACTGCACCAGAACTCCGTTTCAGTAGGTAACATATGGTGAAGAACCTTAAATAGGACTTTTACCTGTGATTCTGTTATTGTTGTTAAGTGCTATCATGTCACTTCCAATTCATTACAACCCTACGCACAATAGAGCAAAGCATTGCCAGGTCCTACACCTTCTCCCAATTGTTGTTATGTTTAATCCCATTTTTGTTGCCACGGTGTCAACCCATTTCATCTCATTAGGGATCTTCCTTTTTTTCCTTTTTGTTTTTTTATCTGATCTTACTCTTTACCAAGGATGCTATTCTTTTCTAGGGACTGATCTCTCCTGACAACTTGTACAAAGTATAGAGACAAAGTCTGACAATCCATGCTTTTAAGGAACATTCTGGTTGTACTTCTTCCAGGATAGATTTGTTTGTTCATCTGGTAGGCCATGATGGATTCTCTAGTTATCATAAATTTGAGGAGAGCCTTTTCCAGCTGTAGAGAAAATTAAGCTGCTACCAGGAACCCTTTTCTCTCATTCACTTCTGTTCAAACAGATACATAAAGTCTTCTCAAATACCTCAGTCCTAATCACTGTTTCGAAGAAGCTCTGGTAACATAGTGGTTACAAGCTGGCCTGCTAATCTCAGGGTCAGCAGTTTGAAACTACTAGTGGTTCCTTGGGAGAAAGACAAAACTTTCTTTGTCTGTAAAGATTTACAGCCTTGGAAACTCTACACAGGGTATCTATAAGTTGGAACTGATGCCACGGTATATAACCACCGCCACCACCATCACTGTTTTGAGCCCTGTTGTGGCACTTTAGGACAAGCATTGGACAGGTAACCATGAAGTTGGTGGTTCAACCCACCAGCTGCTCCTTGGAAACCATATACAGGATCACTGTGAGCCAGAACCAATTCAACATCCGTTAACAACTACAACAGTCACCTTTTCAGCTCAGTCATTGTCAGAGTCCTTGCTGACTGGAATTTTCAAAACACAAGAGCAGTATAACTTAGTACTAGACAGAAGCAACCAGCCTTGCAGATTTCTGTGAATATTCTTCAGGATCACTGCTATGGGTTCATTTCAAGGATGCTATTTAGATGGACACTGTTGTTGTTGTTCAGTTCAAGGGTCCTATTTGGATCAACATTAGAGGTCTACAATGCCTACCCTAACTATATTCCATGCACCTATACATCCATATTTAGCATTGGCACACTACAAAGATATTTTTGGTGAAGGATTTCCCAGAGAAGTCATGTGAAAGATACCTGGCATTATCAGCTTCATGGTCATGATGGATATGAGCCAGATAAAGAGGAAAGAAAACAAGAAGCAGAGCTAATGGAACTTACTGCCTAGAGGAAGGTCAGGCACATTAGGAGAGCCTAAGAAGAGAATCGCTGTTGTTCCCCATTGTTTCCTCCTTCAAACCTTCCTAGAAAAACACGAGTGGGCTTCCCAATGTATGTGGATGAGATCCAACAGCTTTCATATCAGCTTCTGTAATCCATCATCCCACAAAATGCTCTGCATTTAGTTGCAGGGATGCCCCTAAGCCTTGAGCCTATGATCAATTTAGTTCTTGTATGGCACTGTAGGATAAGCACTTTACCACAAGGTCTGTTTGATCTGCAAGGTTGGCATTTCAAACTCACAGGGGCTCCTCAGAAGCCCTTTACAGGGTTGATATGAGTTGGACTGACTTGACAGTGCTAAACAATAACAACAACAACATTATCTTTAAGGAATCTACCTTGCTAAGAGAATCCAATGACATATATCTTTTAAATTGGGCTTTAGTCTCTTGCAATTCATCTCCTTTTCCTGGAAAAAATAGACAGTGTTCTAAATGAGGTCCCCCTTTTAATCAGCACAGGCATTAAGGCTAAGTAGACAAAATTTATGTCATCTCCAAAAGCACGCAACCCCTACCCCACCACCTGAGGAGCGAGCAAAGACATAGCTTCACAAACAATCATGCTTCTTTCACACCACACATTAAAGTTCTGTCATGCTTGAAAATTTGAAAATTCGGACTGCATAGGATTGTTGTAACATGCACATTCATACACCTATATGCACATACACGCATGCTGGAAGACTCAAGAGCTTGACTTTGTACTTATTTCTTCTTTTACACACACCCCTTCTTAATTTTGTCATGTTTTCTTACAGTTCCATATTATATTATACAGTAAGTCTTGTTAAGGGCAGTTGAGTTGGTTCTGACCATAGCGACCCTGTATAGGGTTTCTGCGGAGCAGCTGGTGAACTTGAACTGCCAACCTATGGTTCAAATGACTTTGCAGTCCAGTGCATTAACCCACAATGCCACACCAGTCTTATTTGTTGTTGTTGTTATGTGCCGTGGAGTCGGTTCTGACTCATAGCGACCTTCTACAGGGTTTCTGAGGCTATAAATCATTATGGGAACAGAAAGCTTCATCTTTCTCCCATGGAACAGCTGGTAGTTTTGAACTTCTGACCGTGATATTAGCAGCCCGATTTGTAACCACTATGCTACCAGAGCTTCATACACCAGTCTTATTAGTAGCATTAAAATTAGACTTTAGGAAATCAAACAGTACGTGTATCATCTGAAGTGCCCTTATAAGTGTATTGTCTTCAGAAACTGGCTAGATGTGACATCTTCAAAACACATATTCTTTGTGTGTCTTAAATTTCACAATTAAAAATTATTATTATTTTTTAAATGACATAAATATTCACATTCTAATCATAGTAAGAAAATAAATGAAGTGCTCAAATCAGTCTGGATTAAAATGTTTACTAAATCTATAATATTAACCTTTATAGATTATATTTCATTGTTCCATCTCAAGGATAATTTTAAGTCTAAAGATCTCAACATAGGCCTCATTATGAAAGGTATCAGTATTTAATCATCACCCTTACTATAAACAAACCTCCAGCAATTGTACAAATTGGTTAACTCCCAAAGCTGCTTCACACCAAATTTCACCCTCACTAGACTTGTTCAAGTCTAGTGATGGGAACTTACTGCCTCCTGAAATTGTTAGATAAGCTTTTAAATACTGCAACTGTAAGAAACTTATTATATTGAGCTTGGTCTTCATCCTTTTTTCATATGTATACTTTAGTTAAAGCCCCTCAAGCAAAGGCACACAAGTCAGTGACAGCCCCTCCAGTATTTGAAGAATGTTTCTTCTTTAGTCTCTCTTGTCCTCACCTATACCCAACATGCAGTAGTTGGATATTCTCACCATACTTGTACCTATGCATCTCTCAAAGTCCCTCTTAAATTTTATAGTTCTAAAAGTCCTGGTGCTATAGGATAAGCACTGGCCTGCTAACCACAAGGTCAGTAGATGAAATCTACCAGTCCCTCCTCACAAACCCTATACAGGGTTACTATGAGTTGGTACTGACTTGACAGCACTTAATAACAACAAAAGTACTATAAAGAACATTTGTGGCCCTGTGGGTTAGGTACTGGACTGCTAACTGCAAGATTGGTGATTCAAACCCAACAGTCACTCTGGTAATAATGAGTGATGAAAGATGAGGCTGTCTACTCCTGTTAAAATGTACAGGGTCACTGTGATTCAGAATCAACTCTATGGTAACTGGTATAATTTATTAACTTTTCTGAATCTGGCTTAAACTTCTGACAATTCCCGATGGATATATAACTGCAGCTATTTTAAAAATATATTTATTTTGTTACTTTGGCAGCCACGTCTCAATTTTGATTCAGATTGAGATTATTGTCAACTAAAACAAGACTTCATAGTGAGATTGGCCCAGGATCGGGCAGTGTTTTGTTCTGCATTGGGTGGCTATGAGTTGGTACTGACTTGATGGTACCTAACAACAACAACAACAAAACAAGGCTTCAAGAATTGATGGCCCAGTAATTGAAATGTTTCAACAAATGGATACAATGATGGAAACTCCCACTTTTCTAGGCCAAGAAATTAATATCACACACAAGAAAAATTTTGATGCATATAATTCAAAAGTGATTATTATAGTACATTGATAGGGAACTACTAGAAATTTAAACTGGATTCAGAAGTTAATATGAAACAAGAAATATCATTGCTGATGTCAGATGGATCTTGACTGAAAGTAGAGAATACTAAAAAATGTCTACCTGTGTTTGATTAACTATACAAATCACTAGATTGTGTGGATAATAACAAATTATGGATAAAATTGTGAATAATGGGATTTCCCAAAATACTTAAATGTGCTTATTTTGAACATGCTCATAGACCAAGAAGCAGTCATTCAGACTGAAAAAGGGATTTAAAATTAGGAAAGGTGAGCATTAGAGTTGTATCTTTGCATCATGTGTATTCAATCTGTAAGAATCCCTGGTGGCACTATAGGATAAGCACTATACTGCTCAAGGTCAGTAGTTCAAACCCACAAGGCACTCTGTGGGAGAAACATGAGCAGAAATCTTTCTGTCTTCATAAAAATTTGTGGCCTTAGAAACCTTATACAAGGTCACTATGAGTTGAAATTGATTAGATGGCATTTGGCATTCAATCTGCTGAACCAATAATCTGAAAAACTGAATTTTTCATTAAAAAAGAATGTGGCATGAGGACTACAGACTCATTGCCAACCTGAAATATGAAGATGACGCAACCTTGCTTTCTGAAAGTGAAGAATAGTTGAAGCACTTAATGATAAAGATCAAATATTATGTACTACACCTCAGCATAAAGAAAACAAATATTAGAACAACTGGACTAATAAACAACATTATGCTAAATGGAGAAAAGATTGAAATTGTCAAGGATTTTAATTTGCTTGTATTTAGAATCAATGCCTATGCAACCGTGGTTTGAAAAATCAAACTAGTTTTTGCAGCAAATCTGCTTCAAAAAGACTCCTTTAAAGTGTTCAAAAGCAAAGCTGTCACTTTGAAGACCAATGTATATTTTATCCAAGCCATGGTATTTTCAGTCACTTCTTATGCATGCAAATGCTGGCCAATGAATAAGGAAAACCATAGAACTGATGTTTTTAAATTATATTGTTAGTAAAGAATGTTTATATACCACGAACTTCCAGAAGAACAAACAGATCTGTCTTGGAAGAAGTACAGTGAGAATGGTCCTTAGAAGTGAGGATTGCAAAATCTTATCTCACATACTTTAGACATGATATCAGGAGAGACCAATCCCTGGAGGAGAACACCATGCTTGATAAAGTAGAGGGATAGTGAAAAAGAGGAAGATCCTTAGCAAGACAGATTGACACAGTGGCTGCACAGTGGGTTTAAATATAGCAACAATTGTAACAATGGAGCAGAACTGGGCAGTGTTCCATTCTGTTGTGCATAGGGTCTATATGAGTTGGAGCCAACTCAATGAAATCTAAGAACAACTGCATGGAGTAGCAGATTATTCGTTTTCATTGTATTGCATGGTATAATAGGTAACAGAAATTTATCCATTCTATAGTTGATGAACAAAACCATTGCTATTGAGTTGTTATTCTGGCTCATATGAACCCTATAGGACAGACTACAAATGTTCCTTGGGGTTTCCAAGCCTATGGTGGCATAGTGGTTACGAATCAGGCTGCCAATCTCACGGTAAGCAGTTTGAAACCACCAGCTGTTCCGCAGGAGAAAGACGAGGCTTTCTGCTCCTGTAAAGTTTTACAGCCTTAGAAACCCTGTAGAGGGTCGCTATGCGTGAGAACCGACTCCACGGCACATAACAACAGCAACAACAATCTTTCTCTTAGCACAACTGTGGGTTCCAGTTGTTTATCTTTTGATTAGCAACTGTGCCAACAGGACTCTTTCTGTTGATGGCATTTGAATAATTTCTAGTTTGGGCTGTGATGATCAATGTTACTATCAACAAGTTGTTGTTAAGTATTGCTATTTGGTTCTGATTCACAGAGACCATGAATAGGGTTTCCAAGGAGCAGTTGGTGAGTTTGAAATACTGACCTTGTGGTTCACAGTCCTGTGCTTATACTACAAAGTAGTATATGTCTTTTGGTGAACACATGTATATATTTCTCTTTGATATAGTTATCAAAATGTGATATCATTGAGTCATAGGTTAGTATAAGTTTTGTTTTCCAGTGCAGCTATATCAATTTAATTCACATCAGTAGTGTATAAATGCTCTAGTTGCTCTAATTTTTTGCCACATTTGGTATTTTCCATTTACTTCATTTCACATGTTGTATGTTGTGGTATCTCAGTGTGTTTTACTTTTTATTTACAAGTTATTTATAAAGTTGAATAATTTTTTGGCATGATCATTGATGATTTCTATATCTCTTAATGTGGTACTGTTGTTTAAGCATTGTACTTCCAAACTGAAGGTCAGTGGTTCAAACCCACCAGCTGTTCCTCTCCTCAGAAACACTATAGAGGGTCGCTATGAATCTAGAAATAGCTATATGTCTATATCTATGTTTATAGCTGTAAGACATAACCATACCTATGTCTATACCTAGCTATATCTAGATATATGGATATATATAGATATATCTCTATCTATCTATCTATCTATCTATCTATCTATCTATCTATCTATCTATCT
>NW_006408740.1:5325602-5326900 GCF_000296735.1 Chrysochloris asiatica
GAACAACTGCCTCTTGGTCTATTTACAGGTTCCTCATGTTTTTGTTGTTGTTGTTATGTGCCGTGGAGTCGGTTCCGACTCATAGCGACCCTGTACAGGGTTTCCGAGGCTGTGAATCTTTACGGGAGCAGAAAACCTCATCTTTCTCCTGCGGAACAGCTGGTAGTTTTGAACTGCTGACCTTGCGGTTCGCAGCAAGCACTATTAAGTGTTCAGGAAACTCATACATCACAATGTGGTCCATAGCCTGTCATGATTCACACAGTCGAAAGCCTTTGCATAGTTAATAAAGCACAGGTAAATATCTTTCTGGTATTCTCTGCTTTCAGCCAAGATCCATCTGATGTCAGCAATGATATCCCTCCTTTCATGTCCTATTCTGAATCTGGCTTGAACCTCTGGATGTTCTCTCTCAATGTATGCTTGCAGCAATTTCTGTATTACTTTTAGTAAAACTTTACTTGCATGGGATATCAAAGAGATTGTCCGATGATTTCAGCATTCCGTTGGGTAACCTGTCTTTAGAATGGGCACAAATACAGATGTCTTCCAATCAGTTGGTCAGATAGTTGACTTCCAGATTTCTTGGCAAAGATGAGTGAGTGCCTCCAGAGCCACTTCACCTTCTTGAAAGATTTCAATTCATATTCCATCAATTCCCGGTGCCTTGTTCTTTGCCAATTCTTTCAATGCATCTTGGCATTTTTCCTTCAGTATCATTGGCTCTTGATCGTATGCTACCTCTTGAAACAGTTGAACATTGACCATTTCATTTTGGTACAGTGACTCTGTATATTCCTTCCATCAACTTTTGATGAATTCTGCATCATTCAATAATTTGGCTTCAATAACAAAAATCTAGACTTGAGTTTTTTCTTCAGTTCCTCAGCTTGAGAACTGCTGAGCGTGTTCTTCCCTTTTGGTTTTCTAACTCCAGATCTTTGCACATTTCTTTATAATATTTGATCTTGTATTCATGAGCTGACCTTTGAAATTTTCTGTTCAGCTCTTGTACTTCCTCATTTCTTCCATTTTCTTTAGCATCTCTACACTGGAGAGCAATTTTCAGAGTCTCTTCTGATATACTTTTTGATCGTTTCCTTCTTTCTTGTTGTCTTGTCGACTTTTTGCTTTCTTCTTGTATGATGTTCTTGATGTCATCCCACAACGTATCTGGTCTTCAGTGTTTTGTATATAATGTATCAAATTTGTTCTTTAGATGATCTCTAAATTCAGGTGGGATACATTCAAAGTCATATTTTGGCTCTTGTGTACTTGTTTTCATTTTCTTCAGCTTC
>NW_006408741.1:0-1260 GCF_000296735.1 Chrysochloris asiatica
ATGAGTGTCTACCAATTCTTTTTGGTACAGTGACTGTGTGTACTTCTTCCACCTTCTTTTGTTGTTTTCCACATCGTTCAATATTTTGTCTGTAAAATCAGATACCAGAATGCAATTTAGTTTGCATAATTCAGAGAAGCAGAGTTCTGAATGATGTTCTAGTACATTTATTTCCTACTAAACTTGATCACAGAGCTATATGTTCAAGAAAAATTGTACCCACGATAAAATAGCAGAAGAAATAATGAAGGGATGATTTTAAATTCTTATCTTTTTTTCCCTAGGGGTATCCTTTTCTCTCATTCCCTGAAATGTAACAGAAACATTGAAATGTGCAAAACCTTTATGACTAGTTTACCTAGTAGTTATAAAGTAAGCACCTGTGTAAACTCCACCTTGCTCAAGGAATCCAGCACTGACAGGTGCTTATCCTCTCCCTCCCTTATCACACCCTTTTCCCTATGTTTAGAAAGGTCACCAACTTACTTTCATGGTATCATTTCCTTGCTTTTTTTCCCCCTCATAATTTTACCACCTATATATGCACACCAAAATGATATAGGTTAGTCTTTCCTTATTTTTGAACTGTATATAAATGAAAATTTACTATACATATTCTTTTATAAAGACAAAGTTTTTTGTCATTCAATATTATAGAATTTGTCTGTATTGCTTATTTAGCTTACAGAGATGATTCATGCTCATTGAGATAAAGTATTCCACTGTATAAATACACCACACTGTATTTATCCACTTTATACTTGATGAGCACATGTGTCCAGATTTTGGCATTTCCCAATAAGGCTGTTACAGTGATTTGTGGTTTTGTATCCTGCTATACTAAGGAGCTCTGGTAGTGTAGTGGTTATGACTTGGGCTGTGAACCACAAGGTTAGCAGTTCAAAACTACCAGCTGCTCCATGGTAAAAGATGAGGCTTTCTGCTCCTGTGAAGATTTACAGCCTCGGAAACCCTGTTCAGGGTTGCTATGGGTCGGAACCAACTCGATGGCACTTAACAACATCCTGATATACTAGTCATGTGTCTTCCCTTGCTTTTATTTGAAAATAACATAGACTATCATAAAAGAATTATCATTTTTTTCTGGTGATTTTCCACTGTTTTTATTAGTGTGCCTGTGTTTGATTTGAAAGATCAAGTTGTGTGTTCCATATTTGCAATGTGTATTTGCTTCTTCTAGTGGTCGTATTCAACATTACTCAATGTGCACAGATATAGGCACACATATGGAAGACAGGA
>NW_006408741.1:3775-9127 GCF_000296735.1 Chrysochloris asiatica
CCCCTTATATTAATTATGGATCTGTCCACTGAATTTCACTGTCTCAGACTTCGGACAAAGGAGCTATAAAATAAAAATAGACAACAAATGGGCTCAAGGGAACTTTCTGGAACGATGGATGTGCTCTGAAACAGCATGTGGGCATGATTGCACAAGTGTCTAAATTTACTAAAAATCATAAAAATTGTACACCTAACAATAGATGAATTTTATGATCTGAAAATTGTACTTCAATAAAGCTGTTTTTAAAAACCTAATGAGAGTTATCTGCCAAGAAATTACATTTCTATTACAAGCAAAATTGGAATGCTGTTTCTCCTCCTCCTAACCCTTCTCCATCTTCCTTTCTGATTTTTCCATTAAGTAGTCCTAGAGTATTCAGATCACAGAGCTGTCTGCTAGAAAGTGTGTCTTTGCTAAGGATGAACCTTTTCAGCTGATTGTACTGAAGGGCCACCATCTGGTAATGATTTCATAGAAATGTCTTTGATCAGCACTTGTTAGAACCAACACTTAAGTGAACTGTGTAGAGTGTCTGTCAAGGTTCTTTATGAAGAACAGACATACTCTGCTTATAAATCTCAGAGCTTGGGTGTCTCAGTTACCTGTCGTTTTGGTTACGTACCACAGAGGTGGTTCAGACTCACAGCAACCCTGTATAGGGTTTCCAGAGCAGCTTTGGTTACCAGCCCAGTGCTTGTTGTTGTGATTGTTAAGTGCTGTTGAGTTGGTTCAGACTTACAGCAACCCAGTAGGTTTTCCTGGGAATAGCTGGTGGGTTTGAATTGTTGACCTTGTGGTTAGCAGTCTAGTGCTTATACCACAGTGCCACACCACAAATCCTGGTCCAGTGCTTAAGCTGCTTTAATAGAAATACCACAGTGGATGGCTTTAATAAACAGAAATTTATTTTCTTACAGTTTAGGAGGCTAGACATCTGAATTCAGAATGCTGGCACTCTAGGAATGCTTTCTATCTCTGTTGGTTCTGAGGGAAGGTCCTTGTCTCTTTTCAGGATCTGTATCATGATTCCTTGGAGATTTCATGTGGCATAGTATCTATCTTGCCCCATCTCTGCTTGCTTGCTTACTTGTTTGATGCTCAGTCTGCACTTTAATATCTCCAAAGATATCTAAGACACCAGCTTCTCCTCGGAAACCCTTTACAGGGTCGCTATGAGTCAGAACCAACTCCATGGCACTTAACAATAACAACACACTAATCATTAACATAACAGAGAAAGCCCATTCCAAAATGGAATTACAACCACAGTATAAACCAAAAAACCCCTCACTACCATGGAACCAGAGTCCTGGTGTGGTGCTGTGGATTAATGCACCAGATTGCAAAGCTATTTGAACTGCAAGGTCGGTGGTTCAAACTCACCAGCTGCTCCTTGGAAACCCTATACAGGCTCGCTATGGGTCGGAACCAACTCGACAGCACTTAACAACAATACCATGGAATTGATTCTGACTCATAGTGACCCTGTATAGGGTTCCTAAGGTTGTAAAGAAAGTCTCACTTTCTTCCACGGAGAGACTGGTGGGTTTGAACTGCTGACCTTGTGGTTATCAGCCCAGTGCTTCTCTTACAGCACTCCATGGCTGCTAACAGGTATAGAGTTTAGGATTTGCAACACGTATTTTGGGGGTGGGGGCACAATTCAATCTACTGATTGGCAGGTCACAACCAGAATCTGGCACATCTTGACCTGGAGGTCATGCCCTGACCTAAGAGGTAATGGGCGAAGCTGCCATGTGAAGTCTTGAGAGAGAAAATACACCTCACAGTTTCGTTCACCGTACCCATTGCCCACTGCTTTCGTTCACCATTGCCCACTGCTTTCCTTGTCTTGCTTCTACACTCAGAACATACCACATCTGAAACTGGATCTAGGACTTGGAGTCCTGGTGTGGCACTGTGGGATAAGCACTGGACTGCAGACCACAAGGTCGGCGGTTCAAGCCCACCAGCTGCTCCTTGGAAACCGTATACAGGGTCGCTGTGAGTCTGAACTGACTCGACAGCACTTAACAATAATGGTTGGCACAGAGTAAACCTGGTGACACATCGCTTAAGTGCTCAGCTGCTAACAACAACAAAAATCAACAGTTTGAATCCATCAGTTGTGGCAGTCTGCTTCTGCAAAGATTTATGGCCTTGGAAGTTCTACTCTGACCCCTAGGGTTGTTATGAGTAGAAAGCAACTTGATGGCAATGGGTTTAGGTTTGGGCAGCACAAACAGTCAGCTGCTAACTGAAAAGATGGCAGTTCAAGTTCAACCCAGACTCCAAGGTATGCATACTTAGTGGAGTTGCTCACTTTGGAGTGTGAGCCATCTCTGACACTTATCCAACTTTGTCTCTAGTGCCTACAATGGAAAGTTCTGGTAAACAGAATTGTAGAACACCAACACTGACCTCTAGGACGAGGCTATTAAACCAATCCAGAAGGAGATCTATATATGGTAGTGGTCAGCGCTGTGGTTCTACAGCTGGATCTGTCACTAACCAACCCTGTGACTCTCCTGAGAAGTTACTTTATTTTTCTGTAACTCAGTTTCTTATCTGTAAAGCTGAATAATACTGGTCCTGCATGCTTCACTGGTTTTGCGTCTCTTCTTATTGGCACAGTGTAATTGCTTAGGGCCAAAGTTTATAAATTTAAATTTACTTATAAAATATTTTAGACAAACAAAATAAGGAATAATAGAACAACACCTAAGTACACACCAAAGCTTCACACAGAGTTGAAGGTAGGTCTTGTAGAGCCTCATTTATTTATTTTGTTGTATCTGCATTCTTACCATGTTTCTACATTGAGAATATGTCTGTATTTCTAGCGCTTCATCAGTCTCTTAATAAGTAATTAATTTATTGTTATTAAATTCTATCGAGTCGGTTCTGACTCATAGCGACCCTGTAGAGGGTTTCTGAGGAGCAGTTGGTGAGTTTGAATTGCCAACCTTGCAGTTCAAACTGACCATGCAGTCCAGTGCTTAGCCTATAGTACTATACCAGGACTCCTAGTAATAACACCAAGGAAAATACTCCAGCAGAAATGAGAAACAGTTCTTGCTAATTAAAAAAAAAAAAAAAACTTCATTGTTGTTCTTGTTGTTAATGCCATCGAGTCATTGCCGACTCATAGCAACCCTGTACAGGGTTTCTGAGGAGCAGCTGATGGTTTGAACCGCCGACCTGGTGATTCAAACCAATCTTGCAGTCTAGTGCTTCATCCTACAGCACCACCCCTGGTATACTCGTTAATGACAGGGAATTCACATGCACTTCCCTATGACTGTGGGAGTCTCTGGATGGTGTATATGGTTAAGCGCTAGGCTGCTAACTGAAAAGTTGTTAGTTTGAACCCACCCAGAGGTGTCTTGGAAGAAGGAACTGGTAATCTGCTTCTAAAAGATCATAGTCATAAAAACCCTATAGAGTGCAGTTCTATTACAAAACACATGGTATCACCATGAGCCAAAATGGACTCATTAGCAACTGGTATTTTTGGTCTCCTTATGGTTAACTGTGTTTATTAGTTTGGATACCTTCGATACAAATGAAAGTATGTCTCAAACTGGCTTAAACAATAAAGGGAATTTATTGATTTACGTAACTACAAAGTCAAGAAGGAGACTTTCAGGTTAGGTTTGGTCCCTTGATTTGACAGTAGATCCAAGTTTCCGTTTGGTTTTCTCTGCTTCCTTTGTGACTGTCTCCCAGATGGGTGCCAGGATAGGGCAGTTCCTTACTCAAGCCTTAGAGGGAAGAGACATTGTCTTCTCCCATCCTTCCCTGACAGGGTCCTGAAGCCCACTCAGCTTAGAGCACCTTGAACCATAAGTAACCAACACTTTTAAATCCACTAACTGACTTAGTGTGGGTTGAATATTTCACCACTGGAGCTGGGACAGAGTTAACTTCAGCAGAACCAAATGGATCCCGAAACAAAAATAGTGGCTATAGGGAAGTGGTGAGTGGATAGAACGAAAGTAACCAAGAAGTGTGCAGTATAGGGTTAGGGTTCAATGATTAAATAATTAGGGTTAGGGTTAAACAGATTGTTAAACAATCTCTTCAAATCTTGGTTTCTAACCAACATGAAACAAATTAAATTTTACATTCAACTTCAAAGTAAAATCTAAATGCTTTTCAATCCTAACTACTCATATTTAAAGTATTTGATATTTTAAAAGAATAACTTAAAAAATAGCAAGATGATAAACTTAACATATGGTTTAGTAAGTGTGCATTAAAAAGAAAAGCTTCATTACCATCAACTCCAAAAATTAGAAAGGTAGAGGGAAAATCTACTGAAAACAAGTATGGAAAGATAAGGAAATTAAAGGCATCCAAAATGGCAAAGAGGAAATAAAACTCTCTCTATTTGCAGATGATATGATCCTATACATAGAAAACCCCAAAGACTCAGTAAAAAAGCTACCAGACATCATTGGAAGATTCAGCAAAGTGGCAGGGTATAAGATCAACATACAAAAATCAGTTGGATTCCTCTATAGTAACAATGACAGCACTGAAAAAGACATTAGGAAAGCAATACCATTTACAATAGCCACCCAAAGGATGAAATATTTAGGAATAAATGTAACCAGAGAAACAAAGGACCTATACAAAGAGAAGTATAAACACTACTACAAGAAACCAAAAGAGACTTACAAAAGTGGAAAAACATACCATGTTCCTGGATAGGAAGACTTAACATTGTGAAAATGTCGAATACTACCCAAAGCAATTTACACATATAATACAATCCCTATCCAGATTCCAGCGACGTTCTTCAAAGACATGGAAAAGACAGTCACAAACTTTATACGGAAAGGAAGGAGACCCAGGATAAGCAAAGGACTGCTTAAGAAGAACAAGGTTGGAAGCCTCTCACTCCCCGATTTCAAAACAGCCTGGTACTGGTATAACGAAAGATACATTGATCAATGGAACAGAATCGAGAATCCAGAAATTAACCCATCCACATACAGCCAACTGATTTTTGACAAAGTACCTGGGTATGTTACATGGGGAGGACATAGTCTCTCTAACAGATGGTGCTGGCAGAACTGGAAAACAATATGGAAAAGATTGAAACAAGACCTTTATTTCACACCCTATACAAAAACCAACTCAGCATGGATTCAAGACCTAAATGTGAATCCCAAAATTATGAAAGTTTTCAATGAAAAAATAGGGACAAATGTGAGGGCTCTAATACAGGGAATACACAGACTACCAAACATTTTGAAAAGTACACAAACAAAAGTAGACAAAATAGATGAGTGGGACATACTAAAAATTAAGAACTTATGTGCATAAAAAAGACTTCACCAG
>NW_006408741.1:10427-11284 GCF_000296735.1 Chrysochloris asiatica
TCCATTTGCTTTAGCATCTCTACACTGGAGAGCAAGTTTCAGTGTCTCTTCTGACATCCATTTTGATCTTTTCCTTCTTTCTTGTCTTCTCAATGCTTTCTTCATGCTCTTGATGTCATCCCACAACTCTTTGGTCCTTGGTGTTTAGTGTTTAATGTATCAAATCTATTCTTCAGAGGATCTCTAAATTCAGGTGGGATATATTCAAGGTCATATTTTGGCTCTCATGAACTTGTTTTCATTTTCTTCAGCTTCAGTTTGAATTTGTACATGAGCAATTGATGGTCTGTTCCACAGTCTGCCCCTTGTCTTGTTTTGACTGATGATATGGAGCTTTTCCATCATCTCTTTCCACAGATGTAGTCAATTTGATTTCTATGTATTCCATCTGGTGAGGTCCAAGTGTATAGTTGTCTCTTATGCTGTCTAAAGAAGGTATTGAAATGAACAAATCATTGGTTTTGCAGAATTCTATCATGCAATCTCCAGCATCATATCTATCACAAAGGCCATATTTTCCAACTACTGATCCTTCCTCTTCCAATCACCAGTAATGATCAATACATCTTGATTGCATGTGTGATCAATTTTAGATTGAAGAAGTTAATAGAAATCTTCTATTTCATCCTCACTGGCTTTAGTGGTTGGTGCATAAATTTGAATAATAGTGGTATTAACTGGGCTTTCCTGTAGGCGTATGGATAGTATCGTATCACAGACAGCATTGTACCTCTTGACTGATCTGGATATGTTCTTTTCGACGATGAATGCAACACCATTCCTCTTCAATTTGTCATTCCCGGCATAGTAAACCATGTGGTTGTCAGATTCAAAATGGTCAATACCAGTCCATTTCA
>NW_006408741.1:41524-43051 GCF_000296735.1 Chrysochloris asiatica
GGACACAGAATCCACAGGGCTCTACAAGACAGAGTGAAGGGTAATGTAAACTATGGACTTTAGTTAATAATCATGAATCAATAATACAAATATACTACAGGAGGCACGTTGTTCAGAACAGGAGAAGCAGTGTACAGGGAGGGAACTCTGTACTTTCTCCACAATTGTCTGTAAACCTAAAACTGCTCTAAAAAACAAAGTCCGTTAAACATTGCAACATTTATTTGGAATGCAAAAGCTAAGTATTTTGGTAGCTGTCCTAAAAAATGTTACATTTTATCACTTTTTTTTTTAACTTCAGTGTGATTTGCTTCTGAAATCATAGGAAAAGCCATCCAGGCAAACTTCCAACCCAAAGCTGGCTGACAAGCTTAAACAACATCCAGAAAAGAGTCAGTAGGCTGGTTGTGCCTTAACCCCAAACTAAATCCACTGCAGTCGAGTCCATTCTGACTCATAGAGACCCCCTAGGACAGAGTAGAACTGCCTGGTCAGGTTTCCAAGGCTGTAAGTAGTTAGGGAAACAGACTGTCTTATCTTTCTCCAGAAGAGCCGTTTTCAGTTCACTGTAATCACTGCATAGCCAGAACTCCTTGGCTACACCTTAAAGAAAGGTTAAAACTGGGCATAGACAAGGCCATTCTGGGAATTCCCCCAGGAGATGACAGGGGAGCAGGGCTCAAGGACCCCAACCAGTTCCATCAGAGCAGCTCTGCGTATATCTACATCCTGTATTTATGCTTCAAATTAACACAGTATTTGGACGGTTTCTCTATAGAAACAAAGAAACCAGGAGGGAAGGGGAAGCAGAGTAATTGCTCAGGGGACATTGCGTTTCTGTTAAAGGTGATGAAAAATTGTGGAAATGGGTGGTAGTGATGGTGATGGTTGTACAACATGATGTCACTGAATTGTACATGTAAAAACAACTTGAAATAGTAATTGTTAAATACATACATACATATTGTTGTTGTTAAGTGTTGTTGAGATGGTTCTAACTCATAGTGACCCTGTATAGGGTTTCCAATATGCGGCTGGTGGGTTTGAACCTCTCACCAACGAGTCCCTGAGACTATGGCCCTGAGTTACCCTTCAAACCTTGAGTTGAAACTATTCCTTTAAGTCATCTTTAAATAACAGCTTAGCATACAAAGTACAGGTTTTTGTCACCCTTGAGTATTACACACACAGATACATATAAAGACCTATATAAGACAGAAAGGACAACAGCTATTTTTAGCATAGAACAGAAAGTCGCAGGGCAAAGAATAAATTAACACAATGAAACAACTAGAACAGAAATAATGAGAACGTTGATACAATGGGAGAATGTTATCATTGTTTCTATCCATTGTTGTTGTTGTTAGGTGCCATCGAGTTGGTACCGACCCATAGCGACCTTATGCACAGCTGAACGAAACACTGACCAATCCTGGGCCAACTTCACTACCATTGCCACGCTTGTGTCCATCGATGCTGCCACTTGGCCAATCCATCTCGTTGGGGGTCTTCCTCTTTTTCTCTGAC
>NW_006408741.1:43750-47134 GCF_000296735.1 Chrysochloris asiatica
GAACCCAGCTTCTCAGATTATTTGCTCAGCATACAGGTTGAATAAGTATGGTGAAAGAATACAACCCTGTCACACACCTTTCTTAATTTTAAAACTGTTTCTATCTAGAAACGGTTAAATAAGAATGGGGTTTGCTGTGTGTATTTTCACCAAAAAATAAAATAAAATATTAATGAGAAAAATAAAACCACTGGAATCCTGTATATATTATATATTGAGAAATCTTTAAAAGCGAGTCACATGGAAATATGGAATGCGGAGATGATCAACAGTTTTGGAGTAATCAGTAGTTCTAAATCCCACTTCCATTAATTAAGCATCTTTATGACCTTGAACACAATCTGTAGCTAGAGGTAAGAATTGGTATTTTCAGTAAAATGGATAGTTGACATTTCAGCCAAACTCTGAACAAGGCGAAGAACTGAGCCAAGCAGATTTCTGGGGAAAACATTTCAGGCAGAGATCCCAGTGGACACCGAATAAAGATGTGCTGGGTGTGGTGCTGTGGGTTAATGCGCTGGACTACAAGGTCAGTTTGTACTACAAGGTCAGCGGTTCAAGCTCATCAGCCGCTCCTCAGAAACCCTATACAGGGTCACTATGTGTTGGAACTGACTCTTTAGTACTTAACAACAACAACAACAAGGTTTGTCCAGAAATCATGAAGAGCCTGGGGGCAAGAGCAGAGAACAAGAATGAAGGATTAGGGATGAGATGCAGGGCAGGGGGTGGGGGCGCAGCATAAGGAGTATTTGGTCTTTAACTCAGAATAGGATGGAGTAAGACAGAAGCCATTGGAGGGTTTAGGGCAGTGACATCTAAAGGAGCCCTGGTGACACAGAGGTCAAGCACTCAGCTACTAACTAAAACGTCAGTGGTTGAAGCCCACCAGTCGCTTGATGGAAGGACGATGTAGCAGTGTATTTCTGTAAATATTTATAGCCTTAGGAAGCTATGGGGCAGTTCTAGCCTGTCCTATATGGTCCTGATGAGTAGGAATTGACTTGGCAGTGGCTTTTCATTTGGGGACATGGTTTAGTTAGCAAACAGACACAACTCAGGTGCTTGAACATCACCCTGGTCATCTGCTATGGAGGGATTGCTGTTCCCCAAGAAGATGCATTGAAGTGGTAACTCCTAGGACCTGTGAATGGGACCTTGCTTGGAAATACAATCTTTGAGGATGTTATAAGTTAACATGAGTTTGTAAGAGAGTGGGGTGGGTCATACTCCCATCTGAGTGGTATCCTGTGAAAGAAAAGAGACATGGGTGGTGGTTGGGGTGGGGCAAACAGAGAGAAGATGAACTTAGGGTCCAATTTTAAGCCAGAGGATGTCCAGGGCTAGCAGCAGTTGGGAGAGACAAGAAAGGATCTTCCCCTAGAGAGAATTCAGGGAGTTCATGGTCTTCTAATTCCTTGAATTGAGACTTCTAGCCTCTAGAACTATGAGACCATGTTGTTGTTGTTAAGTGTTGTTGAGTCGGTTCTAACCTATAGTGACCCTGTATAGGGTTTCCTAGGAGCAGCTGGTGAGCTTGAACCGCCGACCTTGCAGTTCAAAGGGCTTGGCAGTCTGGCACATTAACCCACAGCACCACACCCCCATAAATCCCTGTTATTTAAAACTACCCAGTTTGTGGACCTCTACTGAAGCAGTCACAGAGGCACACAGACCTCAACATTCCTCAAAGTTTTAGTCACAAGACTTTAGTCAATAAGCAGTTCATGCTTAACTCTGACTTCTATCCCCCTCCCTTTATTTCCCCCCTGTCTCACTAGGAATCTTCATTTCACCTTCGTGCAGATAGTCTGGTCCTAGAATTGATGTGGCAACTTTGTTTTTATCTCACATAGACTGCCAAGCGTCTCGTGCCTCCATTTCCAGCCTAGAAAACTTGGCTGAGCATCTTAGTCCTATCCATTTCTAGACTCAATCAAAATAGAAATGTCCTTATCTTGCCAAAACTTTTTTTGACCATTTACTTGAGATACAAATGATCCAGTCTTCACTAATTTTAGTAAAGTTTAATTCTTCACACTGTTGCTGATCTTGGGTGCCACTGAGTTGATTCTGATTCATAAAGACCCCATGAGACAGAGTAAATCTGCCCCATAAGGTTTTCTTCACTCTAATCTTTATGGAAGCAAATTACCAGGTCTTTCTCCTGAAAAAAGTGTCCTGTTAGCATGTTGTTGTTGTTAAGTGCTGTGGAGTTGGTTCCCACTCATCGTAACCCTGAATAGAGTTTGAACTGCTGACTTGATCTTTGGCAGCTCCATGTTCATCCTGGTCATACCAGAACCAAGCGAAAATAACTTTTTTTTTTTTAAAGCTTTTATTGTTAATTGAGTGAAGTGATAGTTTACATGGGAGAACATCGGTTTTACACTCATCGTTTCATTGCAATGATTACAATCCCCTCTGTGCATCATCATTCAACAGTATTTGCTTCTATTTCCTCTGTTTTGTTTTGTTTTTTAATTGGATGTACATAAAAGCACTCAGGAAAATATTATCATTTAAACAACCAAAGGGCATATTCTGCAAGCCTGCCTCTTGGCTGCCAGCACACAGCTTTTCTCTTTCCATGAGTCTAGGGTCCTCAGCTCTCTATTTCTCCATGTCCCCATCTCTGCCTCTATCTCTGGTGTTGCTGCTTCTCTGGAGAGGGTCCTGCATTCTACTTGTGCTCTTCTCCCTTGATGGTCCTAGGGCCCACTGTCTCTGGACTGTAAGTTTAACTACGCCCCATTTTTGTTACAAAACTTCTTTCTACCTTTACAGTTGTGACAGTCACAATTAGTCATGATAACTATTACTCACTATTGAATCATAAGAATCTTATCCCCATCTCCTTTCACCAGCTCTGTCTAGACAAGATGAAAACTATTCGGTGGGGATTCTACCTTCCCCCGCACACTCTGAAACGAAACTTCCTCTTGAAAACTTGTAAGCCAGTCATTTCGTGCCTTTATAGCTCCCCCATTTAGGTAGCCAAAGTCTAAGTTGCTCATCCCTATCAACCCTGTACACAGAGGGGATAGGATTGATTCTTGATGTGAAGACTCCTTCCCTCTTAGTTGGTATTGTGAGCTACTACATCTATAAGTATATGTCAAGTTTATCAAATTGTAGCAATTTACGCTTGTTTCCTTTATTGAAAAAAATTTTTTTTTATCTCCCTCTAGAAGAGCCAAAATAACTTTGTATATACTTTAAAACAAAACAAACAAAAACAAAATCAAATTTATAATACAGTTAAACCCACATTTGCAGATAATACCTACTTGACCTGGCTTCAATGGCTGGATGATCAGAGCTCAACTAGAAGAAGAAAGAAGAGGGAAAAAAGAGTAATCTGATACAATTTGATGAACTTGA
>NW_006408741.1:48039-52633 GCF_000296735.1 Chrysochloris asiatica
AAACAGTGATGCCAGAGATGGAGGGAGAGATGATGACGTGGAGAGATGGAGCAGCTGGGGACTTTAGACCCAGAGAGGGAGAGGGGCTGTGTGCTGATGACCCGTGGGGGTGTGGGGGCAGGCTTGCAGGGTATATATACCCTTTGGTTGTTTGACGATGCATGGAGGGGATTGTAACGATGGCAATGAAACGATATACAATAAAAATAAATAAATAAAAATTCAGTTAAACCCTACTCTATAACCCTAGTAGCATAGTGAGTTTAAGTTGGGCTGCTAACCACAAGATTAGTAGTTCAAATCTACCAGCCATGTCACAGGAGACAGATGAGGCTTTCTGCTCAAAGATTTACAGTCTTGGAAACCCTATCAAGTTGGAACCAACTCAGCAGCATACAACTAACACCACCCCCTCTGTAAATTGAAAAAAACAAACAATGATTTTAGACTAAATAATGAGACATCAGAAATGCTTTTTAAATCTGTGGGTCAATTGTTGTTAGTAAATTATTATTTATATTGCATATTGTGGTATTTGTCATTTTATAGACATATGGTTGCAGGGTAGCTCTTTTAAAGTCTAAAGTCTATTTTAAATAAATTCTGGTCCATTTCTGCCAGATCCACACTTGTTTTTGTTAAATGCTGTTGAATCAGTTCTGACTCACAGCAACCCTGTATAGGGTTTCTCAGGCTGTAAATCTTTCTGGAAGCAGAAAGCTTCATCTTTCTCCTGCAGAGCAGCTGGTGGGTTAGAACTGCATATCTTTTGGCAATATACAATAAGAGGGAGGTTAACAGAGGAAAGATGAAGGTGTTGGGAGACACAGTGAGGAATGCAATAGTTAAAATGAATAGAGGTAAACACTGTCAACTGTTGGTACATGGAAGGGATTGTAACCATGTCATGAAGTAAAGTATATGATTTGTTGAATGTAAAACTGATGATCAGCTCTGAAAATCTTCATTCAATTCACAATAAAAGTTTTTGTTGCTTTGTTTAGTTTTAATTTAGCCATTGAAAACTCTATGGTAAATTGTTTGAGATGGCATTCTGTTTTGTTATGCATATTTTCACCACAATAAAATACAAACTAGAAACTCCTATGAAGCACAGGTTGGCCTGTTTTCTGGTTACCTTCTATACAAGCAGCCAGATAATAGCTGGAGAATTCAAGGAAGAAAGCTGTAAGTTCACATGCCACCATTGGGTTGGGGCTGGGGAGAAAAGTAAAATATCAGAACATCTGCTTTTGGGAAAATACGTATGAATTCCTTCTTATGAATAGGAAAAAGAGAAGAAATAAGACAGATGTTAGTGTGTCCGTCTGAATCTGGTTAGCTTAAGAAGTTTGAGACTTTGCTACTTTGGGTTAATATAAGGAAAGGCTTAGAGATATTAAGCACAATGCTGTTTCTACCATTCAAAATACAGATGGGGAAACTGAGGCCCAGTGCCAGATGATGTCAGGCAGAGTCAGGGCAGAATCCAGGCCTCCATACTCAAAGGACAACTTGTCACCGATTGTCACAAGTGTTCAGAACAGCATCATGTAGGGAAAGCATCTGGCACAACACTGGGTATTAACCTCCCTCCCTCCCAGTCTGAATAAGGAGTCCTGGTACTGCAAAGTCAGTTTGAACCGCAAAGTCGGTGGTTCAAGCTCACCACCCACTCCTTGGAAATCCTATATAGGGTCGCTATGGGTCGGAATCAACTCAGGACACTTAGCAACAACAATCTGAAGAAGGAGACTAGAATTCGTACACAAGATTGCTATTCTACCGTCATGGCAGGAGACAGACTCAGAGACTCCTTTGAGAAATAAGGACCAGAGGAAGAGCGAGACTTCGTTCCCTTCCCTTCCCACCTCTAGAACGATGTGCAAATGTCTCAGCGGTGCCTGGTATGGCTCCAAGGCGCCATTCTAGACCAAGCTGACCCACCTTGGGCGGACTTGGCGTCTCAGGCAGCAGGAAGGGGTCTCCAGAGGTCTGGGTTTCCTTTCCTTTCCCCTCCAAGCTCTCGACAAATAGGGAAGTCAGACAACATCTAAAGATTTTAAACAGCAGTTCTCTAGCGGACCCCAGCATCACCCCCAGAGCCCGCTAGCGGTCCCGCACCCGGAACCCGGACTCTGGATGCTGGTTGGCACCGGGAATCTGCATTTCTGAACCAGTGTGCCCAGGTGAAGCAGATGTTGCTGGTCAGGGAACTGAGCACGCCGCTGGACAGACAGAATCCAGAGCTGGGGACGAGTGTCGCTGGGCGTGCTTCCCCGTTCCCCATCGCATAGCCAGCACCGCACCTCCGCCCCCTTCAGAGTCCGCGGGGAGCACTGGAGAGATGGACAAACAGACCCACAAGCCGACTGCGGTCCCTACCAGGACCCTTTGGCTGAAGGCGCGACCCCGCCTACCTAGGGCCACCATGTAGCCCTCGAAGTTGTCGCTACTGAGCAGGTTCCAGGTGCCGCTGAGGTCGGTGGGCATGGCGGGTCCGGGGCGACGTGGGCAGGCGACAGTGAGGACTCCGCCTTATATGGGGGCCTAGGGCGGGGCCAGGCGGGACGGGAGCGGGGACAGCAGGCTAGGGGCACTTCGGGGTACCGGACACCTCTCCCAGCAACTCTCTTCACTACAGCTTCCTGGTGGTCTGTCCGCTCAGTTCTCCTGCAGGCTTCCTGCTCTAATGAAAAACAAGGGTGTATCCCAGACTCGACAACACTTAACAACAACCCAGAAAGCACACTTCCACACTTTACCCGCTCTGTCTACTTGCTCAGGAGTCCCCGTGCGGCACTGTAGGGTAAATACTAGGCTGCTGAACAACCACAAGGTTGGAAGTGCTCCTTGGAAACCCTGTTTAGGGTTGCTATGAGGAGTCCTGGTGTGGAACTGTGGGATAGAGCACTGGACCACCATGTCAGTTTGAACCACAAGGTCAGAGGTTCAAATCACCAGCTGCTCCCTGGAAACCCTGTACAGTTGGAACCCACTAGAAGGCACTTAACCACAAAATTAGTTGGGAATCCACTCTGTTGGACACTTTAGAACAGCTACCTGCTAGTGACCAGGTGATCTCATTCAAACTCACGACATTAAACACATGTCAGAAATGCATTCAGCTTCAAGAAACAGTAGACCACTAAAACCAATTCCAGTGGTTTCAGTAAATGGATGTTGTTACGTGCCATACAATACATGCTGTTGTTGTTGTTGTTATGTACCATAGAGTCATTCCCGACTCATAGCGACCCTGTACAGGGTTTCTGAAGCTGTAAATCTTTATAGGAGCAGAAAGCCTCATCTTTCTCCTGCGGAACTGCAGGTAGTTTCGAACTGCTGACCCTGAGGTTAGTAGCCCATTCGTAACCACTGTACTATGTGCCATTAAATAGATTCACAGTGACCCTGTGTGCCAGAGTAGAACTGTACTCCACTGGGGATTTATTGGCTGTCATTTTTACAAAAGCCGGTGGCCATGTTTTTCTCCTGCAGAGCCGCTGGATAGGTTTGAACCACCAATCTATGGGTTAGCATCTGAGAAGTTTATTTTTCTTCCTTATCAAGAGTCCTGCAAACCACAAGGTCAGCAGTTCAAACCCACCAGCTGAGAGTTGGAAATTCTATATGGGGTCGCTATGAGTCGGAAGTGACTCGATGGCACTTCACAACAACATCAAGAGTCTTGAAACAAGCATCTGCTGGTGATGATTTAGCAGTTCCAGAAAGATAAAGTCATCCCTGAGATTCTCTTGGTCTTTTATTCTTGTTTGTTACATGATTTCCATGAGTTCAAGGTGGAAAGAAGAGGAAGAGCACCAATTATGAGGATACCAAACCTTCCCAGGAGTCATCTGTTTGCACACTACTGGCCCAAACTGGCATACACCACTTATTCGTAACTGCAATGGCGCCTTAGGAATTTTGAACATTTCACTTTCACAAACATGGCATTGTTTCATTCTGTTGTACATAGGGTTGCTATGACTTGGAATTGACCCAACAATACACCACAGTTGCTGTTGTTAGGTTCCATTGACTTGGTTCTGACACATAATGACCTCAGGCACAACAGAATGAAACACAGCCCTTCCTGCACCAGCCACACAATTGTTACGTTTGAGTGGAAAGTTACTGCCACTGTGTCAATCCACCTCATTGGGGGGGAGGAGGTTCTTCTTTTTCTCTGACCTTCCACTTAACCAAGCCTGATGTCCTTCTCCAGGGACTGATCCCTCCTGATAACATTATCTAAAGTATGAGAAATGAAGCCTCATTGTCTTGACGTCTAAGAGCACTCTGGCTGCACTTCTTCCAAGACAGATTTGTTTGTTCTTCTGGCTGTCCATGGTATACTCAATATTCTTTGTCAACGCCATAACTCAAATGCATAGAGTCATCTGTTGTTGTTAAGTGCCGTCGAGTCGGTTTCGACCCATAGCGACCCTGAATAGGGTTTCCGAGGCTGTAAATCTTTACAGGAGCAGATCGCCTCATCTTTCTCCTGCGGAGCAGCTGGTAGTTTCGAACTGCTGACCTTCTGGTTCGCAGCCCGATTCGTAACCACTACGCTACCAGAGCTCCTTAT
>NW_006408741.1:86008-87266 GCF_000296735.1 Chrysochloris asiatica
CTCAAAAGAGGGAACAAATCCTTACAGCAAGAATCATTCCCACCCCCTCCATACACAGAGTAGATAGGGATGGGCAACTTGGACATTGGCTACCCAAAATGGGGGAGGCTACAAAGGCAGGAAGTGACTGACTTACAAGCTCTCAAGAAGGAACCTAGATTCAGAGGGCGTGAAGGAAGGTAGACTCTCCACTGAGTAGTATCCAATCTGTTTTGGCGGGGCTGATGAATGAAATGCGGATGGGTATCTTGTAATACAATAGTGAATAATTGTTATCAGGACTGCTTGTGAGGGTTGGAAATGTAAAGGTAGACATTTTGTAGCAAGGAGGGGAGCGATTAACTTTTCAGCCTAGGAGCGGAGGTCCCTGGGACCATCAAGGGAGAAGAGCAGAGAGCAGGACCCTACCCAGGGAAGCAGTGATGCCTGAGATGGAGGCAGAGACGATGACGTGGAGAGATGGAGCAGTTGGGGACTTTAGACCTAGAGAGGGAGAGGGGCTGTGTGCTGACGACCAGGGGTCAGGCTTGCAGGGTATACCCTTTGGTTGGTTGATGATGCATGGAGGGGATTGCAATCATGGCAATGAAACGATATGCGATAGGATGAATGTAAAACTAATGTTCTCCCATGTAAACTATCACATAATTCACAATAAAACATTAAAAAAATTTTTATAGCCTCCAAAACCCTGTACAGGGTCACTATTAGTTGGAACTGACTCCATGGCACATAACAACAACTACATAGATTATTTGCTTCTATGACATGATCTTGGACGTGAGGAATTTAAAGGACTGTGCTGTTTTAATCTTTAAGACAATTCTAAATGAACAAAAAATGAAATTGTTAAAGGAATAATTTCTAACATTCAGCAAAGGAAGGTCTTCTTTGGAGCAGATATTGAAAAGTTGGTTGTCTTGGTTATCTAATCTAGGGTAACTACACACATTAATAGTGGGGTTGGAGTTTGTATTGTCAGGGGAATTTCATATGTTGTTGTATTCAATGCTCACCTTGTTGTATTGTCCTTTGCTGCTTTTCACGACCTAAATTTAGTTCTTTTAATCCAAGGAACAATGGCCAGGAGCAAAGTAACTATATTCATCTGAAGTGAATTTCATAGAAATGAAATCTAGAAAAAAGAGTGGGGAATGAAGTTTTTGTTGTTGTCAGGTGCCATCAAGTCGGAACCGACTCATAGCAACCCCATGCACAGCAGAACGAAACAATGTCCGATCCTGGGCCAACCTCACTA
>NW_006408741.1:87366-92325 GCF_000296735.1 Chrysochloris asiatica
AACCTTAAATTAAAAAAAAATATATATATAAGAGTCCTGGTGTGGCACTGTTGGATAAGCACTGAACTGCTAACCACAAAGTAGGTAGGGTAAAGACCTACACAAAATGGAGTTGGTTTAGTCATTAGGTTTTGAAGTTAGCTAAAGATCAGCAAAGATGGAATGTTTGAGAAGGATTACTGCCTGTTAGTTTTCCTTTTTCCTAAAAGATAAAATGTGTGAAGTTTATCGCTTTATTGTTTCTTTTTCCAATGTTAATGTTAAACTAGATTATATATCCAAATGTAATTTATCCTATATAGTGTGCCCACTCTTCACGATGGGCAGGACAGGCTTGAGAAGCTATTCTTACTGTCCTCCAGACTTCTGGCTTTCTGTTAATAAAGTGTGGATTGGATCTTTCCCTGTCTCTCTGATTGACTACAGTGACAGGCAGCAAGCTCTCATTTCAGTTTGGCAACATTTCTGGTGACCATGAAGGTATATTGCGGACTTCTCTGGTAAGTAGTATTACTAGCAAAGGAACCTGGTCTCCTTTGTGGGTGACACAATGCTTGCTGAGAAGCCTGTTGGCTACCTGGACAGGTGAACCCAGGAGCACAGTACCCAAACACTCCAAGCAGCGCTGCCAAGAATCTGTTTCTTGGGAGTCTTCGGTCCTGTGTCTCCTGCACTCACTGTCGCCTTCACTTCTGAGCTCCTCTTGCTTTATTCTGAGTGTGCACATTGGGACATGGTAGGCAGGAAGTCATTTCCTAAAAGTGTCCTTTGTGTTTCTGTTAAGGTTAACCTCTGTATCTGAAAAATGGGAGTATAGGCCTCAATCCCAAAGAAAAGCCTTGTAGGGCGTAATTCTGTCTGTCTGGTTTCTGTATGGATACCCTCCTATGATATCAAAGGAAATGGTGTTTTCCTGTAATACAGCTTGGCCAATGTATGATCCAGATTATGGAAAAACAACCTTTGAATGGATCCTTAAATTATTATACCATCTTACAGCTTGAATTGTTCAACCACTGTGTCAGATTGCCTATCTATTTATTTGTAAAATTAGTTTGTTTTTGTCCTGTATTTACGTTTACAAAACTGAAAACAACCTGGAATTCCAAGAGTATGTAAGTTATATCATGTATAGGTACTATAATGCATTTATATTGTCAGTATGAAAACCATGCAGAGGAAAATGAATACAGACAAGTGTGAGATGACAAAGTGAAAACAGAGCTCTAACCAGGCCTATATGTGAATACACAAAGAGATGAATGGTTGCTTTTTTGTGAAATGCTGCTTTTGATTGTAGAATTGTCTTATTATGACTCCTGTTTCCCTAGTAACTGCTAGTAGGGAAAAGTATAGCCTGACCTAGTAAAAGCTGCCCTGCCATATTCAGCTGCTGAGGAAAGCAGTTTGGATGTTATTTCTCTTTCCCATACCCTTCAAGGGACCCATTTCAGTTGAGGGCTACCCGGAACAGAGGCAGGGCAATACCCCCTCTGCAGATGCCCATAGTATTGAATACAGAAGGGCAAGCTATAGGATATTACTGGGCACATACTCCTTTTTCTACCTTGGACTTGTGAAATAGGAAAAAATCAAATCCTTCTTATTGAGATGTTAAGTGCCATCAAGTCAGTTCTGATTCATGACAATCCTGTGTGGGGTTTCTGAGGAGCGGTTGATGAACTTAAACTGCTGACCTTGTGGTTCGGATGGACTTTGTGGTCCAGCACATTGACCCACAGTGCCACACCGGGATGACCCAACCAAAATGACAGATTTAATAACCATTGTTTTTGCTACCCGTCACCCTAATTGAACAGATATTCAGGCTCTGCTAACCCTGCTCCTGATCAGTGATGAAAGAAGGCTGGTCTGAGATAAGGCATGCGAGGAAGCAGCACACATCCATAGAGAAAATCACGAGTGGGACCCTGGCAATTCCTCTAAAAAAGCCAAATTAAAATCTCAATGGCAGGGCCTGCTGCAGCTGGAACAATATAAAAGGTGCATTCTTAGAGGTCTGAAGGAGGGAGTTCCTAAAGAAAAGAACTTGAACATGGTAAAGGCAGTTCAGCAGATGCCAACTGAGGATCCCTCTGAACTCTTTGAATGAATCTATGAGACTTACTGTAAATACACAGACCTTGATCCCAAGAACTCAGCAAATACCCGAATGGTTAACATGACTTTTATCTCCCAAAGTGCCCTGTATATTAGAAAGAAACTGCAGAAATTCGACAGGGCAACTGGCATGAATCCTTCCCAGCTAGTCAACATTGCTTTTGAGGTATTTAACAGCCGAGAGCACAAGAAATCTCAGGCTGTTACTGTCTTCCTAAAGACCACTGTGGGGCCTCAGGGAGGACCCCTGAAAGGAAAGAGGGTCTTAAGCAAGGATCAGTGAGCTTATTGCAAAAACCGGGACACTGGAAAAATGAATGTTCAAATCTCAGGGGAGGATCTGGCAGAAAAAGCTACCCTCCAACTCAACAGATGGTTGAACACACTTCATTGTCTGTGGAAGACTGACAGTGCTGGCGGGGAGGGGGTCCAGCATGATTTGGCATCAACCTCTGCTATTCCTATTGCTTCCTCCTCCCTGCCCCCAAGAACCTCAGCTGAAAATAACAATGGGGGGGGCAGATTTTGGTGGACACTGAGGCTACTTATTCAGTGATCAGTACTCCTCGGAATTTTCCATTGTTCTGTTCGGTGATGGTGACTGAGATCTCAGGGAGGCCTTAGGACCAGTTCTTCCTGAAACCCTGAGACTGTTTCATTGGAGAAAAAAAAAGACACACCATTTCCTACAAATGCCTGACTGCCCAGTCTCCTTACTGGCCAGGACCTGATTCCAAAGGTGCATGTTCAAATAACCTTTCTTCCTGACACCAAAAGTCTGCAGATGGAGGTTCCTCATGAACATGCCTGGCATTTACTGATTCAAACTCCGGAAACCGATCACATTGGCCTAAGGAGATCGACAATCAGGTAAACCCCTCATGTGAGCTAGCTGAACTCCAGGGAGAGCCAAGAAGCATCCCCTGTTTAAGGTCTGATTGAAGCCTGGAAGCTGACCATCCCACAGAAACCAATATTCTCTCAGGAAAGACACAGAGAAATTCACTCTTGCCAAGCCCATCACCATCCCCATCAGGTCGTCTCCCTGCTGCAACAGAAGAGAAGCCTATGCTCATGACAGGACACTGGAGGTGATACCAGGTTATTTTACTAGACAATCAGAATATCACCTTGAAAATTAAGCCCGCCATCCTCCTCTCTGATGTGACAACTGAAGGGCTGAACCATAATTGTATGGAAATCATTGACCAAGTATTTCACAGCCAACCTGACCTGTTTGACCTGGTGGACTAGATGTTGTTTGTGGATAGGATACATGGAGAAAGGGACTGGGAGAACAGGGTGTGTGATAATAACCTTACAAAACCCAATGGAGGCAGTACACCTCCTGCCGGGGATCTCCACTCAAAAGGCAGAACCAGTTGCACAAAGGAGAGCATTAGAAATGTTGGCGAGAAAGACTGTGAATGTATACCCAGAGGGCTTGAGTTGGACTGAGGCAGAAGGATTTGAGAGAGAGGTTTAAGGATGAAAAGTGAAAGACAATGGAATTGGTCTGATTATGAGAGGTTTAAAGCTAGAAAGTGAAAGGCACGAGAATGGTTCTGATTCTGTGAAAACTAGCCCCTGCTCTGTATCTTAAATGAGTCTATGAAATGACCCACTATGGGAAAGAGGCCCTGGCTTGATTCATTAGGCCCTGGCTCCATGGCAAGAAATTTTTTTAAAAAATCATTCAGGATGTTAGCTCTGTTTTACTGCCTCAAGAACAATTCCAAGACAGGCTGTCCTGCACCATTATTAAGGTGAACAATCCCCAAACAGGCTGTCCTGCACCAATATCAAGGTGAACAATCCCCAAACAGGCTGTCCTGCACCAATATCAAGGTAAAAAAACCCTGGAAAATTGGCAGGTTGATTTCATGCAGATGTCCTCAAGCTGGGGAATTAACTAGTTGTTGGTTTTGCCTTTGTAGACTTCTTTTCTGGTTGGGTAGAGTTTTTCCCCACTCGAACTAAGAGAATTTAAGAAGTAGTAAAAATCCTCTTGAAGGAGATTATTTCTCAAGTTTGGATTTCCAAAAAGTGTCCAAAGTGATAACAGAGCAACAAACACCTACAGATGAAATGGAGATTGCATTCAGCATGGAGGTACCCACTACGGGAGAGTGGAGAAAATGAGCCATACTCTAAAGAAACAAATGGCAAAACTGTCAGGAAATTCATCTACATTGGGACCAGGTGTTTCCTTGGCCCTGTTTCAAATTCAGGTAGCCCCCAGAAGCAGTCTTAAATAGAGCCCTTATGAAATTGTATATAGTAAACCTTTCCTGGCAGCTTTCCTCAACCCTCCACCTGACCTCAACCAGGATTTGAAGGTGTAGCAGTATATACAATACCTCCACCACGTACTTTCTATTTTTCTTAAAATTTGCTCTACCCAGGCTTGCTTCCTCCCCTACAGGTAACCTGCACTCCTTCCAACCTAGAGATCGTGTCCTGCTCAAAATGTAGACAAAAGGGCCTGACTCTCAGAGGAGAAGTGGATCAGACTTTGGAAGAGCCTACTGATGACTCCCACAGCTCTGACTCCTGGACCTCAAGACCTAGACTCACCACACCTGTCAAGTCATGTCCTGGAGAACAATGGGCCGTGAATTCTTCCTCAGATCTCAAGCTATGATTACGACAGTGTTAGTCTTCTCTCTCCTGCTATGAGTTGGACTTTCAGATGAAATGTTTGAGTATATTTAGCAAAGCATGTAATGAATGTGTCTTGATTTCTGTTTAAAGGGAGATTGTATGTTGAACAAAACTTTACCTTCTGCCTTATTTGGGTGGTTGTTGTGTGCCATGGAGTGGGTTCTGACTCATAGT
>NW_006408741.1:96332-102795 GCF_000296735.1 Chrysochloris asiatica
CAGGTTGTTAATGAGTCTTCCTCCAATGCTGACGCCATGTTTTTCTTCATAGAACCCAGCTTCTCGTATTATTTGGGGAATGACAGCATGGATAAACTGAATGGAGTCGGTTTAGTCATTAGGTATTGAAGTTAGTTAAAGATCAGCAAAGATGGAATGTTTGAGAAGGATTATTGCCTGTTATGTTCCCCTTTCCCAAATGATAAAACATGTGAAGTTTTTTGATTTATTCTTTTTCCAAAAATGCTATCTTAATGTTAAATTAGATTAAGTGTATATCCAAATGTAATCTTCCGTATATAGTATGCCCAGTCTTCAAGATGGGCAGTATGGTCTTGAGACGCTGTTCTCACCGTCCTCCAGACTGTTGGCTGTTAATAAAGTGTGGATTGGGTTTCTCCTGTCTCCTGTCTACAGTGACAGGAGGTAAGCCCTCATTTTGGTTTGGCAACAGGTTGGCAATTCAAGCCAATCCTCGGGAATGCTATACAGGTTTGATGAGTTACAAGTCACTTGATGGCACTTACAACAGCCACAGGTTGTATGAAATAGCTTAAGGAGGCAAAATATTTGAAAATGGATAGTGTTAGGGGTTGTACAGATTGTACACACAAAAAATGTTGAAACGGTAAGTTTTGTTACAAATATTTTTTATTATGATTCGCAGCCAGGTGCTGAATGTGCCTCTAGGGCTCCTTCCTTTGACCTACTATATTTGCATTCAGCTGAGGAGTCCTGGTGTGTCACTGTGGGGGGGGGTTAATGCGCCAGACTGCAAAGCCCTTTGAACTGCAAGGTTGGTGGCTCAAGCTCACACACCGTTCCTTGGAAACCCTCTACAGGGTCACTATGGGTCGGAACCGACTCGATGGCACAACAAAATCCAGCTGAAGACCGGAGGCTTGAGTGATTCTATCCTGCCTGCCCACCCCTATTTGAAATTTCCATCTCTTTTGCTCTCACTGCTTACCTATCTTTTTGCTCGCTCACATTTTGATCTGCTGGTGATTTGAGCTCACCAGCTGCTACTCGAAAACTCTGTACAGGGCCACTATGGGTCGGAATTGACTCAATGGCACTTAACAACAACTCGTCTAGGCAAGGAGACCTGCTGGCACAGTGGTCTAGTGCCCGGCTACTAACTGAAAGTGCTGGTGACCTGGAACTTATCAGTGGCTTCGCAAGAAAAAAATATGTGGTGATTGACTCCAGTAAAGATTGCTGTTGTTAAGTGCCATGGAGTCGGTTCCGACTCATTGGTCCTGTACAAGGTTTCCAAGGAGTCACTGGTGGGTTTGAATGACCGATCTTGTGGTTATTAGTCAAGTGCTTATAGCAGCCTAGGAAACCCTCAGTTCTCCTCTGTCCTATAGGGTCACTATGAGTGGGAATTGAGTCCACAGCACATAGCAGCTACTTGCCTAGATGTCTGAACCGTGAGAAGTATAGAGTTAGTTTTACATGCCCTTAACAGTCTGCTCTCCGTGTGACCTGTAAGTCAGTCAAAATGCATGACAACTGCCTTGTGTCTTTCTCTCTGCCTTTTGTTTTCTGTATAGAAAACCTTTCAGCTTTCTTTTGTTTGGAGGGTGGGGGGGACAAGGCAGGAAATGGGGGCTATTCTGGGTCCCACTGAGGCCAGGCTGCCTGATTCACCAATCTATTTGAAACCAAATAAATTTTAAATTTTGTCAGAATTTTCTTTCAATGCATCTAAATCATTCCTTTGGCTCAATCTCTATATCGTGGTCACCAAGAACTCAATCCTCTACTGAAAAGGTTTGTTGTTCCTATTTTTTCACTAAATAGGTCAACACCAGAAAAGCCCTGTGGATGCTATGTGTTCACCTGGAAACGATCTGCCAGTGAAGGGCTTGTCAGCAGGTTATTCCACCACACTCAAGTTATACAAACAATGGAAGGGGTGAAGGGGTACAACACATAGAAAACACCAGCGTCACACATTTTCCAAACTCTACATTCACATTATAACAATACACTATAAAAAGGATGTGGTAGAGAACACACAATGGCATGATTTCTTCCTCTTTAAAGGAAGCCATTAGTGTTCACTCCCCTGTAAAGTTCATTGTCTGAAGTTCCATTATCCAAAGAGGAAACTCTGTCCTTGAGGACAACAAACTGCTATTAGGCGGGGGCATTAGCAGCATCCTTAGTACTGGGTCAAACAGCCAAACAGCTTGTTCTGTGTACAAAGTTGCTGGCCCATAAATAGTATAACAATAGGTTATTTCACCACTAGCAGGCCTCCTGGGAGAATCCTGACCTGCTTTCCCCAATGGGTCATGAAGTCAGCATACTCAGAGCTAAGCTAGGGATGGGCACTTCTAGATAGGAAGGAACCAGGGTCGTTTCCAGCATTATATTTTCCTGTGGTTCACACATCACATAAACAAGGTCTATTTTTTTTTCCCAAGAAGAAATCAAAGTTGTGTTTATTTATCTTTTTGTTTATTGTTGCTCTGGCTCTTAAACTCAAAAAAAAATAAGGGGAAATTAACCCTTAACCTGAGATAGTAAAAATTCATTTGTTCAGCAGTTCAGTAGAGGAACCTACTAGGAGCCAGACTTCACACCCTTCACTCTTTCAGAAGCGGGCCTTGTGGCTTTAGAAAGAATAATTCTGGAGCTGTCGTGCTGACACAGTGGTTAAGCCCTCAGCTGACAACTGCAAGCTTGGCAGTTCAAAACCACCCGGTGGCTCACTGAGAGAAAGACCTGGCCACCCGCTTCCATAAAGAGGGGCTCACTATGAGGTGGAATCAACTCAACAGCAGCCAACACAAACAGAACACATACACGCCAGCTTTAATATACTCCTTTTTTAAATTACAGATGCACGTATGACTTTACAACTGCATCATTTTAAGTATTTTTTCCTTCTGCAGAATTATAAACCCTGTATCTGGAGTGGATTATGTATGAAATACAAGAAGCCTTTGAAAAGTTCCAGGAAAATGGAATGAAAAGATAATGGAATTTTCCACAAAACTTTCTGAAGCCCCCTCGTATACATTGCAAAAAAGTAAATTCTTCTATTATTTTCCTTAGAAATTCAACTTTAGTCCTGGGTCTATGAAAAACTAATTTCAAGAACCATAAAACTATTCTATAAAAAAACCATTTTTGATTTTCTTACTTTACCAATAAGTATAATTTTAATCAATAGCAAACCAAAACAACAACAACAAGAAGCTTGTATTCTTAATATAAATCTGTGACTTTAACTTCTGAGAGTTCAACTTCTGTTAGAATTCACCCAAAAAGTCCAGAGGAGGCAGTCTGTGAGAAACCTGCAAATGGCAGGTTCACAGAGGGCTGGACCAAGAAGGCAGGACACTCCAGAACCCCCAGGGAAGTTCTGATGGAGATGACACAGAGTTTCTCCTAACATCACCTTTCTTCTGTTCTTAGGCTCTCCACTAGGCTTCTGATGATGAGGCTTTCAGTCAAGGCTAAGAGCAGTCATCATACTTCATATAATCTTTGAAGGAGACTCCCTTCATTCTCTGTGGTTCTTTCTCTCCAGGTAGTATGATGTTGTCTCTTAGGGTGTCCCTAAAGATAAAGGACTGTGGATGGCCAGACAAGCGTAGGATCCACAAGAAGGCAGTACTTAGGGGAGTGTGTACAGCATGTGTAAGGCAGAGACTTTCTACCTCTGGTGGGCATCAGAACCACCTGTGCACCCTTCTAACCACTCTGGTGCTGGGACCCCAAAGGTAGGGCTCCAGGTGGGCGTATCTTGGCAAAGTTTAACGGGCCATTCTTGTGTGTGCCAGCGACAACGATAAGCAAGGTGCACCCACATCGTCTCCTCTGCACAGCTGGTGATAGCTGAGCAGTTTATACGATCATCACTTAAAAAATTCACCCTGGGTGAAGACTGTCCAGCAATAGCTACCCATAAAATGCCTGTGCCCTTGTAACTAAAGTTAGGATTTTTAATGGATTCTTGTTTTTTACACTTTGCTTATCCTATGTGTTAAAGCCAGGATGTCCTGTTTGACTTCTTATTTGTAGTCAGTTTGATTAAATATTCTTCTGACTTGAGTGTTGCTAATCACTTGCTTTGAACATAAAGGGATTTATAAATTTTAGAAAAAAAGACCATACTGAAAATACTCATCTTACTAACTTCTGATAAAAAGAAAAGAAAAATCACCTGGTTTTAACTGTTTGCTGACTTTTACCGAACTTTCGAGCCTCAGTTTATGAAGCAGGGTCCTGATTCTTTCCCCAGTTACTAAGAGCAGACTAGCTCACAGCTGCACAGCATGTCACCCTTCGGGATTTTTTATGACTTGGCTTCCGCAGTGTTTTTCTGCAGAGGAGCCAGGATAACCCCAGCATTCCTAGCTTCACTCTCTGAGCTGTACAGATCATGCTTCTCAATGTATTCTTGGACGACATCTGGCACCAGGTAGCGGATGCTCTGGCCCCTTCGGAGGGCTCGCCGGATCTTCGTGGACGAGATGTCGTTGGTGATCCACTCGTTCACCAGGTGAATGTTGCTCCGGTGTTTCCACAGCACATCTGATTCATAGATGAACTTCTGAGCATCATTCCCAGCCCGAGTAACACAGATGAGCCCATAGCCTCCCACGATTTGGGCAATGTCCTCACTCTTCCACAAATTGGGAACACCAAAGGACTCCAGTAAGTCTGCCCCACACAGTAACTTCACCTCTGGTATACCTGGTGAGGATAAAACAGAGTGTCAGTGTTTGCTTTGCTAAGACCTCCCTACCTCAAAATGAATGTGTCGTGTCCACAGCTTTTATTAAAATCAGATTCCCAAAAGAGACTGTAGACTCCTCAAAAGTTAAGAACTACTGTAAGAGTAGTACGCTCAGAGGGACTTTTGCTCCCCCTTCCTTCAGAAAACGGACAAGGGGCATTTCCCAGGCATCCACATCCATATGAAGTGTAAATACACAGGGGTTTGACTCAGCCCATGTTATTGTTGTAGGAAGCTGTAGGTTGATTCAGACTCATAGTGACCCCATGTACAGAACAGAATTGCTCCCGAGGGTCTTCTTGTCTTTAGTCATGGTGAAAGCAGCCGGCCAGGTCTTTCACATGCACGGCTGCCCTAGAATCTTAGCAACTTTACTCTGTATGTCCTGGTAAAACATACAAACCTTTTGTTTTCGGCTCAAGGGATATCTTTTGACTAAAATCTTGTCTTTGTTCAGCCCACTTCCTCTTTCGTCCAGGCTTTTGCAGAGTGGGCGAGTCCTGCTGGTTATCACAGACACTGGCCTCCAGTTTCTCTTGATGGTGTCTGTAAAACAACAAAACCACCACACTCCTCTTTCTCACAGTGCTCAGATGAAGTGTGGTCCCTCTGGAGACACCTAATGTTAAAGGAGGAGCAAGACTCAAAATGTTTAGCCACTAGGACCCCCCAAGCACCCCACCACCTGATCTGTCACCTTGTCATGTTGTGGTGCCTTGCATGTTGCTGTGATGCTGGGAGCTATGCCACCGGCACATAACATACAGGCAAAGTCATCCATGGTGGACAGGTTTCAGACTAAGGTAGACTAGGGAAAAAGGCCTGGCTATATACTTCTGAAAAACAGTCAATGAAACTCTATGGATCAAAACAGAATATGGACTGATACAGTTCTGGAAGATAAATCTCCTAGGTTGGAAGGCACTTGACAGCTGCAAAAAACAACTTGAGCACAACTATCGTCAAGGTGGTGCAGGACCTGGCAAAGTTGGTTTCTGTTGTATAGAGGGTCCCCATGAATCTGAGGTAACTCCATGGCAACTGACAACAATCCCTGGGTCCTAGTCAGGATGGATGCTGGTTGTACACTGTACTGCTGAGCGCTGCCTATCTGGGATGGAAAGCAAAGTAAATCTTGGAAGCACAACAAATGGTTGCTAGGATTGTTTTAAGCTTTATGAAGAGATGGACTCTGTGTGTATGTCCTAATTATTAATTATGTACCAAGCACTACACTATCCCATTCATATAGATTATCTGACTACTTGTTGTTGTTGTTAGGTGCCATCGAGTCGGTACCTACTTATGCAAAGCAGAATGAAACACTGCCTGATCCTGGGCCGACCTCACTACTGTGGCCACACCTGAGTCCATCGATGCTGCCAACTTGGCCAGTCCATCTCGTTGGGGGGTCTTTCTCTTTTTCTCTGATGCACCTCCTTACCAAACACGATATCCTTCTCCAACGACTGGTCCCTCCTGACAATTTGTCTGAAGTATGAGAGACGAAGTTTGTCCATCTTGGCCTCCAAGGAGCACTCTGGCTGCACTTCTTCCAAAACAGATCTATTGGTTCTTTTGGCAGCCCATGGCACCTTCAATACTTTCCTCCAACACCATAACTCAAAAGCATCAATTCTTCTATGGTCTTCCTTATTCACTGTCCAGCTTTCACATGCATATGTGGTTATTGAAAATACC
>NW_006408741.1:102895-104254 GCF_000296735.1 Chrysochloris asiatica
GTAAATCTTTACGGGAGCAGAAAGCCTCATCTTTCTCCCATGGAACAGCTGGTAGTTTTGAACTGCTGACCTTGTGGTTCACAGCCTGATTCATAACCACTACGCTACCAGAGCTCCTTTATTTGGGTTAGTACTTCTATAACTCAGCTCCAGCACGGTGTGTCCTACATACAGAAAGATAATGAAAGTGGACTACACCTACAATGATCTCTGGAGATGAGTCCAGGACATTACTGAGAAGTACCAAGAAATGTTCGCCATCACCCTAAGAACAGTAATAACACCCAGCACCCATTGTTGGACCTATTTTAATGGTGGCTTGAAAGACAGAGATTTCCCACATAACAAGCTGGGCTATCTACCCCTTCAAGTGCAGGTCCCCTAAATGTGTGAATGTAACCAATTTGGCTCTGAATTATTGTGAGAGTCAGGTCCTGCCAGTCCAATGCACCCACAGCAAAGTTACCAGCTGGTGGTTCCTCCTCTGTGGAATTAAGGCCTTCTCCTACATTCCTGCTAACTCTTCTAGGAGAAGGAGGGAGAGGGGCTGTACTTTTGGAAGACTCATCACCTCTCTACCCCAGAGACAGGACCTGACTGATAGACCTCATGGCCAAGTCCCCTGGGAGCTTGTGCTCCCCCATTTGACTTCCACATTGATCTACATCTGCTCAGCCCATCTGAACATGTGACCTTATCCCCCCCCATTTTTTAAATGCCTGCTGTAGTTGTGACTCTAAATGTAGAAATCAACAAATTTGCCTGTATAATAGTAAAGACCCTTAATGCCACCTCCCAATCATTGCTCTAAGTGTAGAACTGAAACAGGTCAGGGAAGCAATGTAGAAAAACAGGGCTACTACAGATTATTTAAAGGAGCTCTGGTAGCATAGTGGTAGCGAATTGGGCTGCTAATCTCAGGGTCAGCAGTTCGAAACTACCAGCTGTTCCACAGGATAAAGATGAGGCTCTCTGCTCCTGTAACAATTTATAGCCTCCAATGAAAGAACAAAGCAGATGGGAGAACAATTAGGCAGGTTTGCATGAGCTAAGTGGGACAGAGGTAAATAATGATGTATGCACAACCTTGGAACAACAGGACTCTGGGATACAGAGATTGAGACATGGTTGGAATGGGGAAAAGGGGGGAATAATGTTAAGATGCTTTGTTGTCTTTTGAATCTTGGCTTTCCTTGCATTGTATTATGAAATAGACACTGGAGGTGGAGAGAGAAAGGAATAGCCAGCAACATCACCATAGAAAGTTTGTAAGTCCGTCTTCTGCCTATAACTGATTGGAATACCTAAAATGGGGCTATAACGTGCCCAGTGAAGGAGGCTTCCTGTGGAGCCTCTGCA
>NW_006408741.1:114104-125081 GCF_000296735.1 Chrysochloris asiatica
CTGCCATCAAGTCAACTTGGACTCACAGTGACCCTATCTAGAGAACAGAGTTAAAGTTCCTTAGGGTTTTCCAGTCTAAATCGTTACAGGAGCAGACAGCCTCATCTTTCTCCCCAGAGCAGGTGGCACGTTTCAAACTCTGCCTTTGAGGTTAGCAGCCCAGTGGGTATCCCAGAGCCAGCAGGGCTCCTTGTTGCTGTTGTCAGGTGCTGCCAAGTCAGTTCTAACTCTTACTGATCCTATGCCATCCTCATAGGGGGATATGATGTTTGTGCCCATTGCTGCTGCCACGGTGTCACCCCATCTCAGAGGGAGGTCATTGTCACCCCATCTCAGAGGGAGGTCGTCTGGCCTCTTTTTCACTGACTCTCCACTTTTCCAAGCATGATGCCTTTCTCCAGGGACTGGTTCCTCCTAACAACACGAAGAACTGCAAAAGATGAAGTATCACCATCCAGGCTTCTAAGGAGCATTCTGGTTGCATTTTCTTCCAAAACATATTTGTTTGTTCTTGGTATTTTCAATATTCTTCTCCAACACAATTCAAATGCATCAATTCTTCTACCACTGTTTTATTCATTGTCCAACTTTCATATGCATATGAGATGACTGAAAATATCATGGCTTGGGTAATGACACCTTAGTCATCAAAGTGACAGCTTTGACAATTTTCTCTGTGCTTTTTTATTGCCTCTTCTTGTTCGGGAATTCTGATCAAACATGAGTTTTTCCTCTTTATTGTTATCCCACATAATCCTTAGGCTTTCTTCTGATTTTTTCAATCTTTTTTTTCCTGAATGTTCTTTTAGCATACTAGAATTGAGAAATTTATCTTCAAGCTTAATAAACCCTTGATTTTTTGACTGCTGCTTCCATGAGTGGTGATTGTGGATCCAAGCAAAATGAAGTCTTTGATAACTTCAATGTTTTCTCCATTTATCATGATGTTATTTATTGGTCCAGTTGTAAGGATTTTTGTTTTCTTTTTACTGAGGTGCCATCCATACTGAAGGCTGTAGTCTTTGATCTTCATCAGTAAGTACTACTTCAAGTCCTCCTAGCTTCCAGAAATCACAGTTGTGTCATCTGCATATTACAGGTTGTTAATGATTTTTCTTGCAATCGTGATGCCATATTTTTATGCATACAATTCTAAATTCTTGGATTCTTTGTTCAGCATACAGATTGAACAAGTATGATGAAAGGATATAACACTGATACGTGCCTTTCCTGATTTCAAACTATTCAGTATCCCCTTGTTATGTTTGAAGTACTGTCTTTTTGGTTTATGTATAGGTTCCTTATGAGCCCAATTATGTGTTCTACAATACCCATTCTTCTAAAAATTATCCAGTTTGTTTTAATCCACACAGTCAAATGCCTTTGCATAGTCAATAAAGCACAAGTAAATGTCTTTCTGATATTCCCTGGTTTCAGTAACGAACCATCTGATGTCAACAATGATATTCCTCATTCTATGTCCCCTTCTGAATCCAGCTTGAATTTCTGGAAGCTCCCTGTGGATGCACTGCTGTAACTGTGTTTGAATTACCTTCAGCAAAAATTTACTTGCATGTTATAATGATAATATTGTTCAATGATTTCTACATTCCATTTGGTTACCTTTCTTTGGAATGTGCACAAATATGGATCTCTGGCAATCAGTTGGTCAGGTAGCTGTTTCCCAAATTTCTTGGCATAGATGAGAAGTATTTCAATTTGTAGTCCATTAATTCCTGGAAGCTTGTTTTTTGCTAATGCCTTCAGTGCAGCTTGGACTTCTTCCTTTAGTACTATTGGTTCCTAATCATATGCTACCTCTTGAGACGACTGAACATCAATCAGTTCTTTCTAGTACAAGGATTCCTGAGTATTCCTTCTTTTCATGTTTCCTGTGTCACTCAATATTTTGCCTATGGGGATGGTGATAGTGTTGGTTATGTATTATAGAGTCGGTTCTAGCTCACAGAGATGAGTCTATAAATCTTTACAGGCCCAGAAAGTCTCATCTTTCTCCTGCGGAATGGCTGGCAGTTTTGAATTGCTGACCTTGAGGTTAGCAGCCCGACTTGTAACCACTAAGCTATCAGAGTTCCTTATTTTTGCCCATAGAATCCTTCAATATTATAACCGGAGGCTTGATTTTTTCTTCTTTCAGTTTGAGAAATATCGAGCTTGGTCTTCCCTTTTGGTTTTCTAACTCCAGATCATTGCACATTTCATTATAATACTTGACTCTGTCTCATTGAGATGCCCTTAGAAATTTTCTGTTCAACTCTGTTACTTCATTATTTCTTCCCATCATTTTAGCTTCTTAAGTTCAAGAACAAGTTTCAGCATCTCTTCTGACATCCACTTTGGTCTTTTCTTTCTTCCTGTCTTTTTAATGATCTTTTGCTTTCTTCCTGTATTATATTCTTGGCATCACCCCACAACTCTCTGGTTTTTGATGAAAGGATTATAACACTGATAGGTGCCTTTCCTGATTTCAAACCATATACTATCCCCTTGTCCTGTTTGAAAGACTGCCTTCTTGGTTTATGTACAGGTTCCTTATGAGCCCAATTATGTGTTCTACAATACCCATTCCTCGAAAAATTATCCATAGTTTGTTTTAATCCACACAGTTAAATGCCTTTGCATAGTCAATAAAGCACAAGTAGTGTCTAATGCATCAAATCTGTTCTTTAGATGGTCTCTAAATTCAGGTGGGATACGTTCAAAGTTATATTTTGGCTCTCATGGACTTGCCTTAAATTTCTTCAACTTCAGCCTGAATTTGCATATGAGCAATTGATGGTCCATTTTTCAGATAGCCCCTGGACTTGTTGGGGCTGATGTTATTCAGCTTCTCCACAGTCTCTTCCCACAGATGTAGTCAATTTGATTCCTGCATAATTCACATGGTGAGGTCTATTTATAGCTATCATTTATGTTGTTGAAAAAGGTATTTGCAATGAATACCTTGCAAAATTCTATCATGTAATCTCCACAACTGTTTCAATCACCAAGGTCTATTTTCAACTGCTGATCCTTCCTCTTTGTTTCCAACTTTTACATTTCAACCACCAGTAACTATCAATGCATCTTGATTGCATGCTTGATCAATTTCAGACAGAAGAAGTTGGTAGAATTCTTTAATTTCATCATCATTGCCTTTAATGGTTGGTGGATAAACCTGAATCATAGTGATATTAATTGGTCTTTCGTGTAGGCATATAGATATGCTATTACAGACACCACTGTACTTCAAGATAGATTTTGAAATGCTCTTTTGATGATGAATGTGATGCCATTTCTCGTTCATTTGTTATTCCTGGCAAAGTAAGCCATATCATTGCCTGATTCAAAATGGTCAATACCAGTCCATTTCAGCTCACTAATGCCTAGAACATTGATCTTTATTCATTCCATTTCACTTTTGATGGCTTCCAATTTTTCTAGATTCATATAGGAATGAATATGCTATGTTTTGATTATCAATGAATGTTTGCAGCTGTTTCTTCTCATGTTTGAGTTGTGACCTGTGATAGTTAGATTCCGGGTCAACTTGATTGAGCCAGGATTCCCAGTTGTTTGACAGTTGATTGTTACTTCTAAGATGATTGGCTATGACCAGCCAATCAATTAAAAGGATGTTTCCTTGGGGGTGTGGCCTAGTCCCACTATAATGAACATACTGGCAAGACTTGCACTACTCTTCCCTGCTGGATCTGGATTTCATTAATGCACAAAGTAGTCATATAGTATATTTTTACTATTTTTGTAAATACAAAATGTCAAATAACAAGACAAGGTGTCTTCTGCTTTTTTAAAGCTCCATTTACACCACTTCACTTTTATCAAAGACCTTTATCAGTGCCTGTTTTCACTAACTGAGAGAAAGCCAAAGGGGACTTTAGCTTTTATGTAAAAAGCTGAAAAGCAAAACTAGTGTTCAATGTTTACTTTGTAACAAGTCACTAAGGAGGCAGAGCCGCTGGAGTGGCATCAACAAGCTTGGAAATTACACTCAGCATCAAGCTACCCTAGCTTAGAGCAGAGTCTGTGAACACTATCTGTTTGTGTGATTTTAGGTTTTACATGTTATTTGGTATGATTTGCTAAGTTATTTTTGGGGTCTAGGAATGCTCAATGATGTTTCCCATACAAATTAATAGTAATTGTATCTTTGCTTTACACTGTAATCTGCTGAAGAAAGGTTTCAAGAGAACACTTTACTTTCAGAGAGCAGGGGAAACCTGTTGTCAATAAGTGAGGAGTTATTGTTAAGTGCTGTTGAGTCATTTACTACTCAGAGCAACACTATATATGGTTTCTGAGGAACAACTGGTGCATTTGGTGCCATACTAGGACTCTTAAGAGAGGAGTTGTTGTTGTTGTTGTGAAGTGCTGTTGAGTCGGTTCCAACCCATAGCGACCCTGTATAGGGTTTTTGAGAAGCAGCTGGTGAGCTTGAACCACCAACCTTGCAGTTCAAATGACCTTGCAGTTCAAACGACTTTGCAGTCTGGTGCACCATTATATTAGAATGATTTATCATCCCCATTTAGAAAGCAAGACAATACTCATTTGCTCAAACAATAAAGCCAGGATTTGAACTCAGACAGAGTGGTTCCAAGAGAGAATGATATGGCAGACTGCTTTCAGCAAGTTCACACCTTGGAAACCTTACAGGGCAAGTCTACTTTGTCCTAAAGGGTGACTATGAGTCAGAACCAACTAGATGACAATGTTTACTTGTGCTTATTGACTATGCAAAGACATTCTACTGTGTGCATCATAACAAACTATGGATAACATTTCAAAGAATGGGAACCCCAGGACATTTAATTGTGCTCATGTAACATCTATATATAGACCAAGGGGCAGTCATAAGAATAGAACAAGGAGATACTGTGTGGTTTAAAATCAGGAAAGCTTGCATCAGGGTTGTAACCCTTCACCATACTTGTTCAATATGTATGCTGAGCAAATAATCCAAGAAGCTGGATTATATGAAGAACACTGCATCAGTATTAGAGGGCAGTTCATTAACAACCTACGATATGGATTACACCTCAACATAAAGAAAACAAAAATCCTCATAACCGGACCAATAAACAACATCATGATAAATGGAGAAAAGATTGAAGTTGTCAAGGACTTCATTTTACTTTGACCCACAATCAATACTCCTGGAAGAAGCAGTCAAGAAATCAAATGATGTATTACTACATTGGGCAAACTGCTGCAAAAGACCTATTGAAAGCGTTAAAGAGCAAAGATGTCACTATGAGACCTAAGATGGGCCTGGCCCAAGCCATAGTGCTTTCAACTGCTTCATATAATGTAAAAATTGGACAATGAAATAAGGAAGACCAGAAAAGAACTGATGCAATTGAATTGTGATACTGGCAAAAAAATATTCAAAGTACCATAGTCTGGCAGAAGAACAAACAAACATATCCTGGAAGAAATACAACCAGAATACTCCTTAGAAGGGCAGATGACTTCATTCTCATGTACTCTGGCCATGTTATCAGGAGAGACAAGTCCCTGGAAAAGGACATTATCCTTGGTAAAGTGGAGGGGTCAGAGAAACAGAGCAGACCCCCAGCAAGATGGATTGTCACAGTGGCTGCAATAATGAGCTCAAACATAACAACTGTGAGGATAGTGCAGGACGGGGCAGTGTGGTTTCTGTTGTGCACAGGGGTGCTGTGAGTTGAAGCTGACTTGACGGCATCTAACAACAACAATAGTCTGGTTCCAGAGTCCCCACTCTACTGAGGAATGTGGCTTGACCTGGTAATGAAAAGAAGAACAGTAAAATGAACCACAATGAAAGGAGTAAAGTCCTAGAGACTACAGGCAGGATTTGTGTATGACTGTATTCTGGGCTGGTGGCAGGAGACCCCACTGCTTTACAGATGCACAAAGTTACCTCAGGAACACGAGCTACACTTGTGGGATCCAATGTGAGTCCTTTGTTCCCCTAAATCACTTCCCTTTTGAATGTTGGAGATGAACATGTAAGGGACAATAAGAATACCATGGAGGCAGAGAAGGCTGGGTAAGGCTGGGATCCAGGAGCCCAGTCTCTAATGGGAGAATTGAAGGCCACCAGCCAGGGGAGACACTCTTCTCTCTGCCAAGCCTGGAAAATGTGTCCTCTTGATAAGTCACTCACTGATCTACTTACATGTTAGATGCTGTCTTCTGGCTCAGTGTCCAATCCTATACTAAACACACTTCCCAGGAGTCCTGCAGACAAGTTCTGAGTGTGCCTGAGGTTCTGCCAATGTGATTCACTCCGGAGAAATTTGGAAGGCTCAAGGGTGGCAGTGAATGCTGATAAGCATCCTTACAGCATGAGTGTGGAGGCTGAACTCAGTAGTTCATTGTCTAGTCACCATTTTTTAGGAACTGAGACAGAGTAGCAGGAACTGTGCTTGCAGCTGAAGCAGGAATTTCCTGAATGCCAACTGCAGCTAAGGAGGTGTGAGCTTGGAACAGAAAGCCAGAAGCAGGACCTGCTTCTACTTCTCCAGCATTTTAACAATATGTATAAGCTCCCAAATTCCCTTCTTTTCAAAACACTCAGAATGGTTGGTTTCCTACTCTGAACCTTGGCAGATACAGTCAGTAACCGGAAGTTTCAGAGTTCTAAGGACACACATTAGAAATGTCTTTTCAGAAAGCTCTTTTATTTTATACTCAAGATAACACTAAAGTAATTACACCTTACTTGCTCTGGTTTCAGAACTTTAATTGTGGAGCCATTTCCAAGATTGAACAAAGAGTTATGGCATGCTCCAAGGGCTGTCATGGGAGCAGTAACAAAAGCAGGTTTGTCTGTGGCCAAGTATCATGCTACTCTTCTCTAACTGTCCTACTTCTCTTTTAAACCTAAAAAAATGATGAGGGTAACATCCTATGACACCTTTTCCTTTCTTACTCGGGGCACAGATGGACAGGCCATGCAGGCTTCCTCTGTTCTCAGAGAGATCACATGGTAGCAAGCATGCAAACATCTCAAAACATAAGATACAAAGGCTAAGGAACACCCCATGCTCTTATTTTCCTCATAATAACCTTATACAGGAACAGGGCCACCTAAGCCTGTCCAATAGTGACGGTTCTACAAATCCGTATGTTCACAGAGGAGCCCCTGGGTGGAGTAAACTATTAATGTTAAAAAGGCTGGTGACTGCAGTTCACCCAGAGGTACCTTGGAAGAAAGGTCTGATGATCTTGAAAATCCTCTGGAGCCCAGTTCAACTCTGACACACATGGGATCATAATGAGTCATAGTTGATTTCACAGCAACTGATTTTATGTTCATAGACACAGCAGCAATGAAACATGACAAAAAGCCAAGGAGGTCCCCACCCCATTTCCGTAGAAGTGATGATGCTGACCTCATGATAAATACCTTAGTACTTTAGCAGTCTCTATCCACTCGTTTTGAAGACTTTCCCACGTGTCAACTTCCACCCATTTTGAATTCTTAGTGGCAAGTTCGGCCATGATAACCCGGTGATGGGCAGGGATGAGTCCTTTCTTCTTATATGCATCACCCACGGGAGAAATGATGCCTCTGACAACTCTATATTTTCCTGGGTAAAGAATTGAGTTGGATATAGGGATAATAAATCATTAGGCTTTGTGCAAAGTAAACATTATGATCAATGCTATTTTAAATCATAGACCCCCTTTTCCTAACTGTTTAGTTCTCTAAAAGTAATTTCTATATTAAGTTAAAAAGAATCAGGAAGGAAAACAAACAAGATGGCGATTCGGTAGAAGTGCACTGAGGAGCTCCTCTGGCAACAACACAGAATACAGGACCAAGCAAGTTCAGGGGTTGGTGCCACAACTCTGAACCACATATAAACAAATATTTAGAAGGTTGGAAGGCTTACAGCTAGGGGAATTTGTAGCAGAAGCAAGAAATCCATTGCTTTTTAATTAAAAACACTCAGCTGCTCCCAGAGCCACCATCTTGTACGAGACCAAGACGGGGAAGGATCAGAGCAGTCACAGACGCCTGACAGAACTGCGGAGATAAAGCTGTGGACATTCTTTTTTTATTGGTATCTGTTCACTGGTCCCTCGCTATCTGTGCACCTCCATAGGGGTGCCTGAGCGAGTAGACACCGCTGCCCCACCCTCAGAGGGTTCTACTACACATGTGCACAGATCTCCTCAAAATTTAAAGAGACAGTTTCCACTTAAAACCAAACGGCCACAGCCGGCCCTGAGCTGTTTATAACTAGAAAAAAGGCCTGAACGGGGAATGTGGAGTAGGACAGGCACACTAAAAAGGAAATAGGACAAAAACTAAATCCTAAGTTACGTCAAAACGACAAACAGTGGCATCTTGAAATTTCCCAGGAAGAAGAGTGAAAAGGGAAGCCAATTTCCTGATCACATCTACCTAAGGCAATCAGAAAGCATAAAAAATACCAAAATACACAACCATCTACGTATTAAAGCCACAGATAATTCCTGAATATGCCCAAAAAACAGAAGCAGATGACCATATCTGCACATGTCCAGAAACGAGATAAAGTGACTGAGGCAAATGAGCTGGAAGTAGACCTACACTCCATACTGGAAGATGGGCAGGCTTTGGAAATGCCTGAGAGGGAATTCAGAAAAATGATTATAAAATGTGTTAAAACACTATACAATGGAGTTGAGAAAAATAAGGAAGAAGTCAGGAAAGCACTACAGGAACAATCAAATAAGATAGACACAGCATTGGAAACAATTCAAAACCTAAAGAAAGAGGTCCAGATGGTTAATAACAGAAGATCAGAAATGGACAATACACTGAAAGGGCAAAAGAGTAGAATTGAAGAGATAGAAGCCAGAACTAGTGAGCTAGAAGATAAATCTCTCAACACTACTAAGACAGAAGAACAAACACAAAAAAGGATTTAAAAAAATCTGAAGAAGGCCTAAGATTCATGTTGGACAACATGAAGAGAAATAACTTAAGAATTATTGGCATTCTGGAACAAGAAGAATCAGACAAATCCACAGAGGAGATTGAAGAGCTTCTGGAAGAAAATTTTCCTAACACCCTAAAAAGTGAAAAGATAAGCATTCAAGAAGCTCAATGAACCCCAGGAAGGATAGGCCCTAAAAGATAATCACCAAGACATATAATAACCAAGCTCTCCAAAATCAAAGATAAGGACAGAATCCTGAAAGCAGCTAGGGAAAAGAGAATGTAACATACAAAGGCAAGCAAATCAGATTAAATTCTGATCTCTCAACAGAAACCATGCAGGCAAGAAGGCAATGGGGAGGCATATAAAACCCTGAAAGAAAAAAACTGCCACCCAAGAATCCTCTACCCAGCAAAGCTGTCAATCAAATACTATGGTGTAATCAAAACATTATAGGATAAACAGAAGCTAAGGGATTTTGCCAAAGCCAACCCTGCTATGAAAAACATCCTAAAGGAAGTTCTGCGGACTGAGAACCAACAAGAACGGACAACAACTACAGAATGATGTACATGGCAGCATCACCCTGAACTCAACAAATGGAAGAGTCAAGAACAGAATAAAATTATAGGAACAGAGGATCTGGAAGGTCAGTCTATGATTAAAACAATTACAATAGGAAATAAGGTAAACACAGAGGAACAGAGATCCAGGTGGTGGGAAGGTCAGGTAGATTACAGGATAAATAGACTGTCTTAAATGGAGGGAAGAATTAATGGAATATAAGGTAACCACAATGGGGTTGGGGTGAGGGTTTAGTTTGGGTGTTGGGGAGGGCAATACAAGAATGGGGGAGGAGGCAAAAATAGATAGGGGAACACTGAGACAGGTTTGCATGGCCTAAGTGGGACAGAGGTAAATAGTGATGCATGCTCAACCTTGGAAATACAGGACTCTGTGATACAGGGATCTAGGTATAGCTTGAAGAGGGGAAATAATACTAAAATGCTTGACTATCTTATGAATATTAGTTTCCCTTGCCTACTATTGTAAAATAGACACTTGAGTGGGATAGAAAGGAATGTTGGGAAACATGATTACAGAAAACTTGTAAGCCTATCTTCAGTCTATAACTGACTGGAATACCTAAAAGGGGTTCTACAACTTGCTCAGTGAAATAGGCCTCTTACAAAGCCTTTGTAGCGGGCAGGACTTTAGGTGGAAGGAATCCTGAGTCCCATCAAGAACCTTATGAGGTGGGACATTCCCACTAGCAAGGACAAGCAGACCAGCCTGGAACAGCTAGAGCAACAGAAGATACATCTTTCAAGAAAGATCATCAGGAAAAAAACAAAACAAAAATGTCAGCATGACTGGCTACTACAAGAATAAGCAAGCTGTTCACCAGGAAGACATCAAGGCTAGCTAGCAATGAAGTGCCTTCAGGACAAACTCCCCTCTAAGACTGAAACTCAAAGGGAACACACAAACAAGCATGTAAGGTTGCTGGCGACCACATTGGTCTACTGGTGAGTGGAAGAGGGGAAAGGCATCAGTGAAGAACTGGGCTGAGTTCAACCACAGTCCATTGAATCCTGTTGACCTGGAGATGAGAGAGAGACGAGGAAGGGCTGGTTGGTCCAAAGTGTGGTGAGAACTGAGAACACTTAGCCGATGTACAAGGACATAGCCACAGAGAGCTAGAGCTGAGAGTGAAGCATCCAGCTAATATGAAATGAGGTGAGATGCACAAGAACACCCAAACTTGCAGACAGTACCCTTTTGACCTAGCCTCGATGGCTCGATAATCAGAACTCGACTAGAGGAAGATTGAAAAAAAAATTTTTTTTTTAATAAAGGAAACAAGGGTAAATTGCTACAGTTTGATGAACCTGACCTATACTCAGAGAGGTTGTTGTTGTTGTCAGGTGCCATCAAGTCGGAACCGACTCATAGCGACCCCATGCACAGCAGAACGAAACAATGTCCGATCCTGGGCCAACCTCACTACCGCTGCCACACTTGAGTGCATCAA
>NW_006408741.1:126371-126910 GCF_000296735.1 Chrysochloris asiatica
CGAAGTGACTGGCTTACAAGGTTTCAAGAGCGAGTTTAGTTTAAGAGCATGGGGGGAAAGAAAGAGTCCACACTGAATAGCTGTCACCTTGTCTAGATGGGTCTGGTGAAAAGAGATGGGGATAAGATTCGTAAGATTCAATAGTGAATAATTGTTATCATGACTAATTACGACTGTCACAATTGTAAAGGTAGAAGTTTTGTAACAAAAACAGGGGAGTGGTTACTCTTACAGTTCAGAAACAAAGGACCCTAGGACCATCAAGAGAGAAGCGCACAAGCAGAATGGACCTTATCCAGAGAAGCAGCGATGCCAGTGATGGAGGCAGAGATCTGGGCTAGAAGAGGGGGAGTGGCTGAGGACTCCAGATTCATGGACTAAGAAGAGAGGGACTAAGAGCTGGTGGCCAGGAGCTGACTTGCAGACTGTGCCCTTTGGAGATGTAATGATTGTATATGCCTGAGTGGGGTTTTTCGTTCTTGTTTGTTTTTAAAAAGCTAAACTGCGGTGAGCTAAGCCCTACAACGTTCAATAGACTT
>NW_006408741.1:128328-134199 GCF_000296735.1 Chrysochloris asiatica
TGTAATGAAACAAGATGTATGATTTGTTGAATGTAAAACTAATGATATGCCCTGTAAACTTTCACTCAATCCACAATAAAAAAAACTTAAATAAAAAAAAAAAATCAAGAATAAATTGTTTGCTTTTAATAATAATAATATTTGTTGTTGTTGTCATTTCCAACTGTTGTTGTTAAGTACTGTTGAGTCAGTTCTGACCCATAGTGACCCTGTATAATGTTTTTAAGAAGAAGCTGGTGAGCTTGTACCATTGACCTTGTGGTTCAAACTGACTTTGCAGTTCAGCGCATTAACTCACAGTACCACACCAGGACTCCTTCCAACTTACAGTTACCCTATATGGGGTTTCTGAAGAGCAGCTGGTGGATTTGAACTGCTGGCCTTGTGGTTAGCATTGCAGAGCTTATCCTACAAGATCACTAGGAGAGAGAAAAACTCAGATTTATAATTCTTATTTGTTTAAAGAGCTATTGAGATTCTGGCCTTGAAGGAATCCACAGGGAAACTCAGTCCAGGACGATAAAGGACACAGATACACATTGATCCTTTGGTATGGCTGAAGTAGAAATAAAAGCCGTACGTTAAACACTGGGCTGCTCACTGTGAGGTCGACAGTTCAAACCTACCAGCTGATCTTAAAAACCTTATATAGGGTTGCTATGAGTCAGAACTAACTCAACAGCACTTAACAATGAGATTATCAGAACCATCTTTCTTTGGACAGAGAACCAAAAACAGCAGATAATAACCTAAGACTAATATTGCCATTCCTGACATAGTTAACCATACATGACAATATCACACAGAACTCAATCCAGATATGTTATTGTTATTATGTGTCGTGGAGTCGGTTCTGACTCATAGCGACTCTATACAGGGTTTCAAAGGCTGTAAATCTTTACGGGAGCAGAAAGTCTCATCTTTCTCCAGCAGAATAGCTGGTAGTTTCAAACTGCTGACTGTGAGATTAGCAAACCAGATACAGATGTATTCAAAGTAAAAAACAACAACAACAACAACAAAAACCCTACAAGGCTGAAAACAGGGATCCAGAAATAACAGTTTGCAGCAACAAGAACAAAAAAGCAAAGTAAAATGAGGGTGTTACAGAATTTCCAAATGAAGGGAAATCAAGTATATTTCAAGAAAAAATAAAACCTGACTGTAACCCTACAACTAGATAAGCTATACTCCTAACCCTAGCCCAACCTCTATCCCTAACATGAACTCAAGTCCTAATTATAACTCTAACACTAAGTGAAGTCCTAGGTCTTGCCTAGACCTAGCTACAGCTCTAACCCTAACTCCTTGGTCCTACTCACATCTACTCTCCAATCCCCCCAAAATAAACAAATTTTAACAATTAATATGTATAATGTGTTTTTAGAATCATTAAGAAAAAGGAATTATTCAAAAATAGTTAAAAATATATCGACAGTCAAAAGAAGTATAAGTTGTGATTATTCTCTAAATATATGCCCTATACCCTTAGTTATACTCATACCACTCCTTTTTCTCTCTCTCTAGAATATACTCCCACAAGTGAAATTGCTGGATTAAAGGGTATGCACAGTATCGTGGTTAAGGTCAGTTTGAACTGCGAGGTCAGTGGTTCCAATACACCAGCTGCTCCTCAGAAACCCTGCATAAGGTTGCTCTTAGTCGAAACCAACTCGAAGGCACTTAACAGCAACAACATAGTGTGTTTTGGTTGACATTGCTAAATTGTCTTGTAAAAACCTTTATCAATTTGTGATGTTCATCTACAGTGTAAGTGACAGCCCATGTCTCCCCGACCTTAGATACTTGATGTGGTACAGTGAGTTCATATGACCCTTTTAGCAATAGTCTTCATGACAATCATACAGTGACTGCGAGGAAGCATGCAAATAAGGTATGTGATGAACCAGTGATGGCTGAGATTATATGTCAGCTTGGCTAGGCCATGATTTCCAGCATTATATGGGTGTCTTCCATTTTGTAATCTGATGTAATTATCTTCCATTATGTATGTTGTAAATCCTAATTTCTATGTGTGAACAGTGGACAGCTGGTGGTGATGTGGGATAAGCACTTGACTGCTAACAACAAGGTTAGCAGTTCAAACTCACTAGCTTCTCTGTGGGAGAAAGACGAGGCTTTCAGCTCCTGCAAAGACTTTTGGAAATCCTATACAGGTCACTCACTATGTGTCAGAAGCAAATTGACAGCACCTTACAACAATGACCTAGGCCATTGTGTTTTCAATAACCTCATATGCATGCAAAAGCTGGACAGTGAATAAGGAAGACCGTAGAAGAATTGATGCCTTTGAGTTATGGTGTTGAAGGAGAATACTGAAAGTGCCATGTGCTGCCAAAAGAACCAATAGATCCGTTTTGGAAGAAGTGCAGCCAGAGTGCTCCTTGGAGGCCAAGATGGCCAAACTTCGTCTCTCATACTTCAGACATATTGTCAGGAGGGACCAGTCGCTGGAGAAGGACATCATGTTTGGTAAGGTGGAGGGTCAGAGAAAAAGAGGAAGACCCCCAACGAGATGGACTGGCCAAGTGGCAGCAATTGTGGGCTCAAGTGTGGCAACAATTGTGAGGTTGGCCCAGGATCAGTCAGTGTTTCATTCTGCTGTGCATAAGGTCGCTATGGGTCCGTACTGACTCGATGGCACCTAACAACAACAACAACCACCTGAGTCCTGGTGTGGCACTGCAGAATAAGCACTGGATTACTAACCACAAGCTTGGCGGTTTAAACCTACCAGTTGTGCCTTGGAAACCTTGTACAGGGTTGCTATGAGTCAAGGATACTTAACAAGAACAAAAGTGTTAAAGAAACAGAACTAGGTTATGTTAATGAGAATGCGTGTTGTGTTATGTTAATGAATCAAGATTAGGGTGGGATGGACTCAAGTCACCACCAGACCCTTGCTTGAGGCACACCTTTTATCTTACAAGCGATCAAAGGAGAGAAGGGACCTGAACACAGCAGGAAAGAAGAGCTGGGAGAGGAGCATGTCTTTTGAACCCCGGGATCCTGTGTTGAGAACTTTCTAGACCCAGGAGAGAGAGAGAGAGAGAGAGATAGAGAGATGTGTAACACTGGAGATGGCAAGAGCAAAGGCAGAAAACTAATGGCAGGAGAACCAGGACACCAGCAGAAATGTTGCAGTAGGGTTTCTGGCCCATGGAGTGGAAAAAACTGAGGGCCTTTGGGCAAGAGGTTTGCTGGTGAAACGGGGTGCCTCCAGGTACTTGTCAGAGTCAGGCACTCCAACCCACAGAGCTCAAAAGAGATTTCCTGATGGAGTGGGGTAGCTCAGGCACTTCTTGTTGTTAAGTGCCACTGAGGTGGTTCCAACTCAAGTTGTTGTTGCTAGCTGCTGTTGAGTCTTCTGCACGACAAAACACAACCTGGTTCTGTGTGGTCCTCACAAATGTTGTTTGAGCCCATTACTGCTGCCACTGCATCAATCTATCTTGTTAGGCATCTTTATCTTCTTCATTGCCCCTCCACTTTCAAAGCATAATTTCCTTCTCCAAGAACTGTTCTTTTCTGATTACATGTCCAAAGTATGAGAGATGAAATCTCACCATCCTAACTTCCCAGGAGCATTCTGACTGTACTTCTAAGACAGATCTGTTTGTTCTTTCTGCATGCACTCCATGGTACTTTCAATATTTTTGGTCAACACCATAATTCGAATGCATCCTTTCTTTATCTTCCTTATTCACTGTCTTTCACATGTATAAGAAGCTACTGAAAACTAACATGACTTGAGTCAGGCACACCTTAGTCCTCAACATTACGTCTTTGCTCTTGAACACTTCAAAGATCTTTCGCAGCAGATTTGCCTAATGTAATGTGTTGTTTTGATTTTTCGACTGCGACTTCTATGAGCATTGATTGTGGATCCTAGCAAACTGAAGTCTTTGACAACTTCAATCTTTTCTACATTTATCATAATGTTATTTACTGGTCCAGTTGTGAGGATTTTAATTTTCTTTATGTTGAGGTGCAATCAATACTGAAGGTTGTAGTCTTTGAGTTTCACCAGTAAGTATTTCAAGTCCTATTCACTTTCAACAAGCAAGGCTGTATCATCTGTATATCACAGGATGTTCATAAGTTTTCCTCCAATCCTGATGCCACATGCTTCATCATATAGCCCATCTTCTCAGATTATTTGTTCAGCATACAGACTGAATAAGTATGATAAAAGAAAACAACCCTGGTGCACACATTTCCTGATTTTAAACCATCCAGTATCTTCTTGTTCTGTTTGAACATATGCCTCTTAGTCTAAATATAGGTTCCTCTGGAGCACAATTAAGTGTCATGGAATACCCATTTGTTGCAATGTTATCTATCCATAGTTTGTTATGATCCACACAGTTAAATGCCTTTGTGTAGTCAATAAACATGTAAACATCTTTCCAGTATTTTCTTCTTCCGGCCACGATTCCTATGACTTCAGCAGAGCTATCCCTCATTCTAAGTCTCCCGAGTCTGGCTTGAGTTTCTGGCAGCTCCCTGCCAATGTACTGCTGCAAATGCTGCTGAATTATCTTCAGAAAAATTTTAGTTGGGTGTGATATTAATGATACAGCTTGATGATTTCTGCATTTCTTTGGGTCACTTTTCTTTGAAATGGGCTCAAATATGGATCTCTGTCAAATGGTTGGTCAAGTAGCTGTCCTTCACATTTCTTAATGTAGATGAGTGAGCACCTCCAGCTCTGTCTGCATCCATTTATTGAAAGTTTTCAATTTGTATTCCATCAATTCCTGGAGCCTTGTTTTTTGCCAATGCCTTCAGTACTGCGTGGACTTCTTCCTTCAAGAACATCTGTTCTTGGTCATATGCTACTTCTAGTAATGAATGAATATTGACAAATTATTTTTAGTACAGGGACTCTGTGTAGTCCTTCCATCATCTTTTGATTTTCCCAGCATCATTCAATATTTTGCACATAGAATCCTTCAATATTGTAACCTGAGACTTCCATTTTTTCCTTCAGTTCTTTTAGCTTGAGAAATGCTGAGTGTGTTTTCCCCTTTTGGTTTTCTAACTTCAGGTCTTAGCACATTTCATTATAATATGTGACTCTGTTGGTCTTGATCTGCACTTTGAAATTTTCTGCTCAGCTCTTTTACTTCATCATTTCTTTCAGTTGCTTTAACTTCTCTGTGCTCAAGAGCAAGTTCCAGAGTCACTTCTGATAATGCACTTTGTTTTCTGTCTTTTTAATGACCTTTTGCTCTCTTCACATATGATGTTCTTGTTGTCAGGTCACAACTCTTTCGATCTTTAGGTCATTAGTGTCTAATACATCAGATTGGTTCTTGAGATGATCTCTAAATTCAGTTCAAACGGCTTGAGTAAGATATACCCAAGGTCATTATTTTGACTCAATGAGTTGTTTTAATTTTCTTTAACATCAACGTAAACTTGCATGTGAGCAAATGATTTGTTGCACAGTTGACTACCGGCCCTGGTTTGGCTGATGATATTGGGCTTCTCCATTGTCTCTTCCCACAGATGCAGTCAGTTTGATTCCTGTGTATTGCATCTGGTAAAGTCACCTATTATGAAGTTGAAAAAAGGTATTTGCAGTGAGTAAGTCATTGGTCTTGCAAAATTCTATCATGTGATCTCAAACATAGTTTCTATCAACAAGTCCATATTTTGCAACTACTGATCCTTCTTCGTTTATAACTTTCAATCAACGCATCTTTGAGTGCACATTTTATCAATTTCAGCTGGAATAAGTTAGTAGAATTCTTCAATGTCTTCATCATTGGATTTGATAATTCATGGGTAAATTTGAAGAATGATTATATTAACTGGTCTTCCTTATGTAGTTATTATTGTTAG
>NW_006408741.1:136091-144693 GCF_000296735.1 Chrysochloris asiatica
TTATCATGATTTAAATATCTATCTATAATGCATACTGCATGATTCCTTTATGTAACAAAATAAAACTCAGTGTATATACAAAAATTCACTTGTAAATTCATAGGAAAAAAGACTAAGAGGATACATATTAAAGTGTTAACAGTGGTTGCGGCAACCTCCAGAGTGGGAAGAGGTGAATATTACATAGCCACATGTGTACTATTTTATGCATATACAAATATACATATTCAGTCTTTTATATGAACACAAATATCATGACCACAAAGATGTCAAGAAACAGGTAAACAGACATAAATGGTTTATTTTACATTGTAGCATATGGAAAATAATATTGTTTCCATAATTGCTGGTCATCCTCATTCATATATTATTTATGAAAATATTTTAAATTTGACATAAAAAAAAAGGTCAGAAGCAGCCTGCTCCTGAAAAGCTTATGTTTGCCAAATTAAAAGTTTTTGCTCCCTGCCTTAAGTAGTAGGAAGCCCTTGGAATAGGGTATGACAGAATCACATTTCTGTTTTCGAAAACTCACTGGGAAATGAGGTAGAAGAAAAGCGAGTAGAGGGAAGGACAAACTGAAGACAGGAAGATCGGGCAGGACACTGTTGCAACAGTCCAGCTCGATGTACACTGACTGCCAGGCAGCAAAGTGCTCACTTTGTTGTAACTTGCTGCACTACTGACACTCCCTTACTCCACTGCATACACAGACGGCTGAGAAACAGACACAGTGCTCCTTTACACACACAGATGTCAACTTGATACATAAGTGAATCTTTGAAAAAACTGAAATGATATAAAAAAAATGAAGATAAAGCCTTGTGAAACACAGGGATTAGTTTTGAGGGTTGAAAAATCATTATTGTGCCTTCTAGTCTAAAAATACACATTTTTTTTCTTTTTTTCATTATACATCATTAAGAAGCTCTGGTGGTGCAGTGATTAAGCACATGGCTGCTAACCGAAAGGTCAGCAGTCTGAATGCGCTAGGCACTCACTCTGCAGGAGAAAGCTGGGGCAGTCTGCTTCCACCAATATTATAACCTTGGAAACCCTGTTCTGTCCTATATAGTTGCTATGCATTGGAATTGACTTGATAGCGATTTGAGCTTCAACTCAAAATTAGGAGAGATAGTCAAAAACATCCATTAATAATCCACACATGAAATGTACAAAGTATGAATCTAGGAAAATTAGAAGTTGTCAAAATGAAATGTGGAATGCATAAGAATTGATATCCTAGGCATTAGTGAGCTTGAAATGGACTGGTATTGGTCATTTTGAATCTGACAGCCACATGGTTTACTATGCTGGGAATGACAAATTGAAGAAGAATGGCATCACATTCATCATGAAAAAGAACATTCCAAGATCAGGCTTGAAGTAACAGGATGCTGTGTGTAACAGGATGATGTGTGTAACAGGATGATATCCATAGGCCTAAAAGGAAGACCAGTTAATACCACTATTATTCAAATTTATGCACCACCCACTAAAGCCAGCGATGAAGAAATTGAAGAACTCTAACAACTTCTTCAGTCTGAAGTTGATCAAACATGCAATCAAGATGTATTGATAATTGCTGGCAATTGGAATGCAGAGGTTGGAAACAATGAGAAAGGAAGTCATGGGAAAATATGGCCTTGGTCATACAAACAATGCTGGAGTTTGCATGATAGAATTTTGCAAAACTAATGACTTCTACACTGCAAATACCTTTTAAACAACATAAAAGATGACTGACTATACCCATGGACCTCATCAGATGGAATACACATAAATCAAATTAATTACATCAGTGGAAAGAAATGGTGGGAAAGCTCCATATCATCAGCCAAAACAAGGCCAGCGGCAGACTGTGGAACAAATGTATCAATTGCTCCTATGCAAGTTCAGGCTGAAGCTAAAGAAAATTAAAATAAATTCACGAGAGACTACATATGACCTAGAACATAGCTCACCTAAATTTAGAGATCATCTCAATAACAGATTTGATGAATTAGACACTAATGACCAAACCCAGAAGAATTGTGGAATGACACTAAGAACATCATACAGGAAGAAATCAAAAGATCATTAAGAAGAAAAGAAGGAAGGAAAACACCGATATGGATATCAGAAGAAACTCTGAAATTTGTTCTCCAGCATACAGATGCTAAAGCAAATGAAGAAATGAGCAGGTAAAAGAGCTGAACAGAAATTTTCAAAGGGCAGCTTGAGAAGACAAAGACAAAGTTAGAAAACCAAAAGGGAAGAACACACTCAGCATTTCTCATGCTGAGGGAACGGAAGAAAAAAATTCAAGCCTTAATTTCAATATCGAAGGATTCTGTGGACAAAACATAAATGATGCAGAAGGCATCAAAAGAAGATGGAAGGCACAATAAAACATTTAAGAAAAAAAAAGAAGATGGAAGGAATATAGAGTCACAATACCAAAAAGAAATGGTCAATGTTCAACCATTTCAAGACTTAGCATATGATCAAGAGTCAATGATACTGAAGGAAGAAGTCAAGGTGCACTAAAGGCATTAACAAAGAACAAGGCTCTAGGAACTGATGGAATACAAATTGAAAATTTTCAGCAAATTGATGCAGCAATGGAGGCACTCATTCACTTATGCCAAGAAATTTTGAAGACATTTTCCTGGCCAAATTATTGGAAGAGATCCATATCTGTGCCCATTCTAAACAGAGGTGGCCCAATGTAATGTAGAAATCATTGTACAATTATCATTAATATTGCATGCAAGTTAAATTTTGTTAAAGATAATTCAAAAATGGCTGCAATAGTACATTGACAGAGAACTGCCAGAGGTTCAGGCCAGGATTAAGATGAGGATATGGAATGAGGGATAGCATTGCTGACATCAGATGGATATTGAGTGAAAGCAGAAAATACCAGAAAAATGTTTGCCTGTGCTTTATTTACTACGCAAAGGCTTTCAATTAAGTGGATATTGACAAGCTATGGACAACCCTGCGAAGTATGAGTATTCTGGAACACTTAATTGTGCTTATGAGGAACCTGTACAAGGACCACGAGGCAGTCATTCAAACAGAACAAGGGAACACTGAATGGTTTAAAATTAGGAAAGATGTGCACCAAGGTTATATTCTTTCATCATGCTTAATCAATCTGTATATTGAGCAAATAATCAGAGAAGCTGAATTACACTAAGAAAAATGTAGCATCAGAATTAGAGGAAGACTCATTAGCAACCTGCAATATGCAGATGACACAACTCTACTTGCTGAACGCAAAGAGGACTTAAAATACTTACTGATGAAGATCAAAGACCACAGCCTTTGGTATGGGTTGCACCCTAATGTAAAGAAAACAAAAATCCTTCAACTGGACCAATAAATAACATCAAGATTAATGGAGACAAGACTGACGATGTCAAAGACTTTGTTTTGTTCAGATCCACCATCAACACTCTTGTAATCAACAGTCAAGAAATCAAATGATGTATTGCATTAGTCAAATGCTGCACAAGACCTCTTTGAAGGGTTGAAGAGCCAAGCTGTCAGTTTGAGGACTAAGGTGCACCTGACGCAAGCCATGGTATTTTCAATAACTTCATATGCATGTGAAAGTTGGACAGTGAATAAGGAAGACCACAGAAGAATTGATGCATTTGAGTTATGGTGTTAGAAGAGAATATTAAAAGTCTCATGGACTGCAAAAAAAATAAACAAATCTGTGTTGGAAAAAGTACAGTCAAAATGCTCCTTAGAAGCCAGGATGGCCAGATTGCTTCTCTCATACATCAGACATACTATTAGGAGGGACCAGTCCCTGGAGAAGGACATCATGCTTGGTAAAGTGGAGGGCTAGTGAAAAGAGGAAGACCCCCAACGAGATGGATTGGCACAGTTGAATCAGCAATGGACTCAGGCGTAGCAACAATTGTGAGGTTGGCACAGGACCAGGCAGTGTTTTATCCTGTTGTGAAAAGGTTGTTAATAGTTGGTACCAACTCAATGGCAACTAACAACAACAACAGGCCATTAGCCCAATACTTAATTCTTAACTGGACATATTTCATCCTCTTTCTTGGTTAATTCTCTGAACAAGGAATCAGGGCAGCATATTTTTGCTCATTTGACCAAACATATACTAAAATTGATCCCGTCATATTGGCTCTCTAGTTTTAAGTTGCATTTGGTTACCATTCCTACCTGTTCCATTCATGTAGTCCTTGGCCAGTTCAAACAACCTGAGGTGCATGTTGGTGATGGGATTAAAGGAACCACAAGCAACGAGAACCACCTCTGTCTTCTCTGAATTTTCCATGGTAAGATTTTGAAGTTGCTGATCTAAATTTAAAACTCTGACATCTCCCTTGTTGTCTACAAAGGAAAAAGAAAACAACTTCAGTCATTGATCTTTTGATGTCTTTCTATATTCTTATTCCAAACTGATGGATAAACGTATTTGGCTTCAGTATTTGATTTGTTGAATGTATAACTGATGATCTGCTCTGTAAACCTTCACTCAATTCACATTACAAAGTTGGAAAAAAAACACACCACAAACCATATTTGGCTTCAATGATGTGCCAGATCAACTGCAGAAATAGCCCAATCCCCCATGTCTTGTTTTCAATGTGAGTTTTCAGATCCTATCATAAAGAACAAAACACCACCACCACCACCATAAAGGGAGGAGTTCTGGTGTGGTGCTATAGGATAATACATTGCACTGCAAGGTTGATTTGAACCATAAGATCAGCAATTCAAACCCACCAACAACTCCTCAGAAACCCTATACAGACTTGAAGGCATGTAACAACCACCACAATACCTACATCCCTACTCTTTGTGATTTTTTTTTTTTTCATGTCTATGATCCCATCTGAACCTCCTACAATACTAATGAAAAGCATCTGAGTTAATTTTTAAAAAAATAAACAAATTCTTGTCTATACATTTTTAAAGTATAGGGCAACAAAAGGCCAAATGTGAAAACCAACAGGCATCAACCACACACCTCTCACCAACCAACCTGTACAGCTCCCTGAAGACAACCACACTTAACTCTTTCAAAGATTTCTTCTAGTAGAGTCTGCCATAATTCTAAATGATATGCTAATATTATTTCTTAATTTATCCAATTTAAACAATGTCTAATAACTTTTTTTATGACCTATGAGGATTATCTTTCATAGTCTTCTACCTCCTCTTCCCCAAATTTCCAATATAATTGATCTCTGTTGCTGTTGTTAAGTGCCGTCGAGTCTCTGTTGTTGTTGTTGTTAAGTGCCGTCGAGTCGGTTCCGACCCATAGTGACCCTGTACAGGGTTTCCGAGGGTGTAAATCTTTACGGGAGTAGAAAGCCTCATCTTTCTCCCGCGGAGCGGCTGGTAGTTTTGAACCGCTAACCTTAAGGTTCGTAGCCCGATTCGTAACCACTACGCTACCAGAGTCTCTAGTCTATGGTAAAATCATCTTCTCCCAGAATTTCAAAGCAAAGCATCTAGATGTCAGAGTTAATACCAAGTCCAGTTACTTCAATACCAGGTCTCTCTATGTGACTTTTCTCTTCCGTCTCCCTTTAAGCTTATAAGATCTTGTCTTTGCCCCCTATACTCTAAAAATTTACAATATTCCCTACTATTTTACTGGACATTCATCAAGCCTTTTCAGCCTCAAAACTCATATTTTCATTTCTGTAAAACATCCTTGAGCTATTTCCCAGATACCCACACATCTGTTAGTTTGCTGTACTATGGTGGCTTGCATGCTGCTGTGATGCTGAAAGCTATGCCACTGTTGTTTCAAATACCAGCAGGGTCAACCATAGTGGATAGGTGTCAGTGGACCTTCCAGATTAAGAAGAAGGAATAGGAGGTCTACTTTTGAAGGATTAGCTCCTAAAAACTTTAAGAATAGAAGCTAAATGTTGTATGATATCATGCCAGAAGATGAGCCTCTCAGGTTGGAAGGCACTCAAAACACAACTGAGGAAGAGCTGGCTCCTCAAAGTAGAGGATGTGGATAGAGCAAAGCTTCTGGATCCTTTATTTGCTTGTGGGGCACAACTCAAAAGGAGAATAAACCATTGCAAGCACCCATTAGTAACTGGAATGTGGAAAGTATGAATCTAGGAAAATTATAAATCTTCAAATAAGAAATGGAACACATAAAGATCAATATACTAAGCATTAATGAGCTGAAATGGCAACGTATTGGTCATTCTGAATTTGACAATCATATGGTTTATTATGTGGGATGTGATAATTAAGATATTGTGTCAACTTGACTGCTCCAGGATTCTCAGTTGTTTAGCAGTTAAGACGTAGTAATCTACCATGATGATGTGCAGTATGATGTAACTGTCTCCATTATAAGATCTGCTATGAGCAGCCAATCAGTTGAAAAGAAGTTTTCTCAGAAGTGTGTCCTGCAACACCTTTTATCTTCGAGAGACAAAAGCAGAGCGAAGTGAGCAGAGAAAGAGGGACAACTTCCAAGGAAGAGCCATGAGTGGGGTGTGACCTTTGGACCTGGGGTCCCAGCACTGTGAAGTTTCTAGATCTAGGGAAAGATTGATGCCGAGATGCACGAAGATCTGCAAGAATGCTAAGTCTATGGCTCCTGAAGAGACAAGGACCTTTCTCCAGAGCCTGTGCTCTGAATTTGGACTTCTAGCATATTAAACTGTTTGTTAGTGCCATCCATTTGTGGTATTTCTATTATAGCAGCACTAGAGAACTAAAACACCGGGAATGACACACTGAAGTGGAATGGTGTCACATTCATCATCAAAAAGATCATCTCAAGATCTATCTTGGAGTATAATGCTGTCTTTGGAAAGCCTTATGGTTCTCCATGGAGCGTCTGGTAGATATTAACTGCTGACCTCATGGTTAACATTCCAACTCACAACCACTACGCTACCAGGGCTCCTAGAAAATGCAAAAACATTACAGAAAGTGAAATAAATCACAAAAGGACTAATATGGTATGATCTCACTTATATGAAATATCTAGAATAAGCACAATCAGAAAGACAAAAATGTAGTAGTGGTTATAGGGTAAGGTGGAGTCCTGCTATAGCACGTGGGATAAAGCACTGGACTGAAAAGCTGGTTTGAATCACAAGGTTAGCGGTTCAAACTCACCAGCCACTCCTCGGAAACCCTATACTGGGTCACTATGAGTCGGAACCAACTAAAGGGCCACTTAGCAGCAGCAACAACAAAAGTGATGAAAATATTTGGAAATAGATAATAATGAGAATTTTACAACATTGTGAATGTAATTATTATTACTCAACTGTTCTCGTAAGATGGTTAAAACAGCAATTTTATTAATATTTTGCCACAAATTTTTTTTCTCAAAAGTTCATCATAACATTTAAAAGATAGTTCATAGTTTAAAGATATTTAAATGTCCTAACTGAAATGATGGAAGTTTAAGTCTACCCAAAGTTACCTCGGTAGAAAAGCTTGGAGATCTACTTTAAAAAAATCAGCCATAAATAACTCCATGGAGTACAATACTACTACGACATGCAAGAAGTTGCCCTAAGTCACAATCGACTCTACAATAACTGTTTAGTTAGAAACCATTTCAGTTATCTTAAGAATGAGATTAGACTCCACTTCTCCCATCTCTTTATTGCAATGGTGCGAACAGAGTAAGCTTTAGGGGCCTTCGTCTGCTGATGGGAACCAACTCAAAATGAGGAGAAACCACTGCAAACATCCATCAATAATCGGAATATATGAAGAATGAATCCAGGAAAACTGGAAATTGTCAAAAATGAAATGGAACCCATAAAAATTGATATCCTCGGTATTAGTGTACTAAAATGGACTGGTACTGGTCATTCCAAATCTGACAGTCATATGGTTTACTATGCCAAGAATAACAAATTGAAGAAGAATAGTGTAATTTGACGATTCATCAGCAAAAATAACATTTCAATACAGACAGGTCTCTTGTGATACAATAGTGAATAATTGTTATCAGGACTGTTTGTGAGGGTCGGAAATGTAAAGGTGGATGTTTTACAGCAAGGAGGGGAGTGATTAACTTTTCAGTCTAGGAGCGGACATCCCTAGGACCAAGAAGAGCAGAGAGCGGGACCCTACCTAGAGAAGCAGTGATGCCTGAAATGGAGCCAGAGATGATGACGCGGAACGATGAGGCAGCTGGAGACTTTAGATCCAGAGAGGGAGAGCAACTGTGTGCTGAAGACCTGGGGGTACGGGGGAAGGATTGCAATGGAGGGGATTGTAACCATGGCAACGAAATAGAATGAATGTAAGACTGATGTTCTCCCATGTAAACTATCACATAATTCACAATAAAACATTAAAAAAAATAATAACATTTCAAGATCCATCTTTAAGTGTATGCTGTGTGTGGTAGGATAGCATCCATACACTGACAAGGCTTACCAGTTAATATTACTATGATTCAAATGTACACAACAATCACTAAACCAGTGATGAACTTCTTCTGTCTGAAATTGACCAAACATCTAATTAAGATATGGTGATTGGTATGCAAAAGTTGGAAACAAAGAGCAAGGAACAGTAGTTGGAAAATATGGCGTTGGTGATAGAAATGATATTGGAGATT
>NW_006408741.1:145376-152612 GCF_000296735.1 Chrysochloris asiatica
AATACTGAAGGATTACATAGGCAAAATAGTGAATGATGCAGAAAAACATCAAAAGAATATGGAAGGTGGTGTACACAGAGTAATTGAAGCCCCCCCAAAAAAATGATAAATGCTCAAACTTTTCAAGAGATAGCATATGATCAAGAACCAGTGGTACTGAAGGAAGAAGTTTAAGCTCTGCTCAAAGCATTGGTGAAAAACAAGTCTTCTGGAATTGATGGAATACACATTGAAATCTTTCACAAACTGATGCAGCACTAGAGGTACTTATCTATGCCAAGAAATTTAGAAGACAGCTACCTGACCAACGAATTGGAATATATCCATATTTGTGCCCGTTCCAAGGAGATATGACCCAATGTAATGCAGAAATCACCCAACAATATCATTAATATCACATGCAAGTAAATTTTTTTCTGACAACTAAAAAATGGCTACAAGTGTACATCTTCAGGGAACTGAATCTGGACTCATAAGAGGATATACAACTACAGTTATGACAGCTGACATCGGGTGGATATTGTCTGAAAGAGAGAATACCAGAAAGATATTTGTTGTTGTTAAGTGCTGTCAAGTCAGTTCCCATTGATAGTGACCCTGAATAGGGTTGCCAAGGAGCAGCTAGTGAGCTTGAGCTGCTGAGCTTGTGGTTCAACCAAACTTGCAGTCCAGTGCATTGACCTGCAACACCATACTGGTGAATCAAGACAAGCTGTGGATAACACTGCAAATAATAGGTATTCCAGAACACACACTTGTGCTCATGAGAAACTTGTACATAGACCAAAGAGGCAGTTATTCAAACAGAAGAAGGTTATACTGAATGGTTTTATATCAGGAAAGTGTGTGCCAGGGCTGTATTCTTTAACCATACTTATTCAATCTGTGGAGTCCTGGTGTGGCACTGTAGGCTAATGCGTCAGATTGCAAAGCCGTTTCAACTACAAGGTCAGTGGTTCAAGCTCACCAGCTGCTCCTTGGAAACCCTACACAAGGTCGTTATGGGTTGGAATCAACTCGACAGCCCTTAACAACATTCAATCTGTATGCTAAGCAAATAATCTAAGAAACTGGATTATATGAAAAAGAACATGGCCTCAGAATTGGAGGAAGACTCATTAAAACCTGTGATATGCAGAGGATATAGCCTTGTTTGCTGAAAGCGAAGAGGATTTAAAATACTCATTGATGAAGATAAAAGACTACAGCTTTCAATATGGATTGCGCCTCAATGTAAAGAAAGCAGAAATCCTCACAACTGCACCAATACATAGCATCATAATAAATGGACAAAAGATTGAAGTTTTCAAAGAATTCATTTGCTTGGGCCCAAATAACATTTTGGAAGCAGCAGTTAAGAAATCAAATGATGTACTGCATTAGGAAAATCTGCTGCAAAAGACCTCTTTAAAGTGTTCAAGAGCAAAGATAAGTTTGATGACTAAGGTGTGCCTGACCCAAATAATGGTATTTTCAGTAACCTCATATGCATATGAAAGTTGTCAAGGAATAAGGAAGACTGCAGAAGAATAGATGCATTTGAATTATGGTGTTGAAGAATATTGAAAGTACCATGGGCTTCCAGAAGAACAAAACTGTGTTGGAAGAAGTACAGTCAGAATGCTCCTTATAAGCCAGGATGAGCTGACTTCATCACTCATACTTCAGACACACTATCAGGAGGGACCAGTCCCTGGAGCAGGACATTATGTTTGGCAAAGTGGAGGGTCAGCAAAAAAGTAGAAGACCCGCCCTCCCCACAATAAGATGGACTGGCACTGTGGCAGTAGCAATGGGCTCAAGTGTAACATTAATTATGAGGATGATGTAGAACCAGGCAGTGTTTGCTTTGTTATGTATATACTGCTGCTATGAGACACAACTGACTCTATAGCACCTAACAACAACAAAGCAGTACCCTTAATCCTTTACAACCCTGATCCAATATAGGGATTTCCCAGGGGTGAGGCCTGCAACAAGAAATAAAAGGAGAGTGAAGTAGAGAGAGGGAAAGTCCTACTACCACCAACAAAGAAGAGTCAAGAGTGAAATGCGTCCTTTGGCTCTGGGTTGTCTACACTGTGAAGCTCCTATGTGTAGGAAAGGATTGATACCAAGACTCGTGGAGATATCAAAGAATGCTGAGCCTACTGATGCAGAAAGGAACTTTGAGATTACGCGCCAGTGCTCGAGAATTTGGACTTCTAGTGTCCTAAACTGTGAGAGGAAAACTTCCTGTTTGTTCCAGCCATCTACTTGTGGTATCTTTGTTATAGCAGCACTGGAGAACTCAGACACCATGGCTCTGTCTACTCTGCTGATTCTGATAATTCAATGTAATGGGCACACACAACTCACAGGCAATACTCAGGATTATAGGGCTTATTAGGACTGTAAAAGTGACAGTTTTTCGATTGTGACTGTTTCTTCTTGCCCTCTGCTACTGGGCCCTGCTTGGGGACTTATCAGGCAAATGCCACAAAGCTGCTTGGTAGTGGTGGTGGTGGTATGCCGTGGAGTCAGTTCAAACTCATAGAGACCCTACATAGGGATTCCGAGGCTGTACATCTTTACAGGAGCAGAAAGCCTCATCTTTCTCCCATGGAGCAGCTGGTAGTTTTGAATTGCTAACGTTGAGGTTAACAATCTGACTCATAACCACTACACCTTAGCACCACTGAAAGTGCCCAGAGGTATCCCATACTACCACCAGGCTTTGGCCCAAAGACGCTCAGCTCTCCAGTTCCATGAGTGGGCAAGCCTAACCCCACCATCAGGTGCCCAGAGGCACTCCATTTTGCCAGCAAGTCTCATGACTGAGGCGCTCCTCTCCCTTGCTCCATGGGCACCAGGAAGCCCAGTGCACCATCTTCTGCTGGTCTTCTGATTCTGCTGCTATCCTTGCTGTTGCCCGTGTCATCTCTGCTGTTACAGCTGTATCCTGGGTCTAGGAGGTTCTCAATGCAGGAGATCTGGAGTCAAAGGCTGTGCTCTGCTCCCAGTTCTTCTTTCTTGGTGTTGTGATCCCCCCATTCCACCTTTGGGATGGCTCATTTTAAGCCTAGTGGAATGACAAAACTGACTAATTTCTTCATTAGAGTTCCATGTACTATATTAGCATGTTTCCACCCTCACGTTCCTGGTGTAGCACTATATGATAAGCACTGAATTGCTAATTACATGGTTGGCAGTTCAAACCCACCAGTTGCTCCTCAGAAACCCTATATAGGGTCCCTGTGAATCGGAACAGAATCAACAGCGTTTAACAACAACCGCCACAAAAATGGTGTCAGATACCTTATTTGTAATATTAGCAACCTGTCCAATACCCTTAGTGGCCCTTAAGCACCTTATTTGCATAGACCCATGAAGTCTTTTGGTGAGAGTTTTAAGACACAGCTAGAAAGGCCATATGAAAGTCATAATGAACCCTTATTCCCAAGTAACGTGCCTATGGCATTTTGAGGTAATGGTGAATTCAACATCCCCACAGTACCCTGGGCCCTACAGGGGAAGTCCGTGTATCTGCCAGCCACTGAGCATGTTCTCAAGGGCTGGGTTGGAGGGCTGGGTTCCAGAGTCAAGCCCAGCTCTGGTCATCTCAGGTTCCAAGAACCATTTCCTAAGGGACAGTGAGCTGAAAGAAAGGTAAAATTAAGATCGAGAGATACTAGTCCCCAAGGGAACCTCAAGCAGGCTGGAAACAAGAGTTCAAGGAAGGGGAGAACAAGGAGCTTCACATTTCTCCCTGTCCTAGGGGATGAGCAGTGTCTCAGGTTTCCAGTCCTCCCTAGGGGATGGGGAGGAGTCATGGGAAGCAGTCTCAGCAGAAAGAGAGCTATCTTTCCCTTTTGTCACATCTATGCCCTGTGTCAAATATCCAACTCAGCCTCATTAACACATCATGAACAGAGCAAACCTGAGCTCACTCTGGACTTTAGACCCTCACAGCCAGAGGAGAGTTACATTATAGTGAGTGCCTATCTCAGCCCAGGGTCTGTTCCTCTTTAAGGAAAGTACTTCCTCAATATCTTTGCAGGGGTGGAGGTGCATGTGTATGGAGGGGGTGGCACGGCAGGGGACATATGGGTATAGAAAGTTTGGAAGCTTTAATAGGACTGTTCTGAACCCTTTGTCTGCCCACAGGTACACCAGGGTTGGTTCACCATGATTCACTTCTGCCTAGCCCACACCGCCCATTATGTGCATTGCTGGCTGCCCAGATCCCATCGGTTCCGGCTGTAAGTGTGTCTGCTCAGCCCACCACAAGAAAAAGGAGTTAGTTTCCACTTAGATCTAGGATTCTACAGAAAAACCCTAATCAAAAGGGGGATTAAATAAGGAACAGAATTTCAAATTCTCATAGAAGCCAGACTTTCTTGAGCCATTAGGATTAGATAACTCCTCCAAACTATTAACTTTTCCCTACATTTAAGACACTCTATTGTATTCTGCAATCTACCTGACCTCCTCACCACCTGGATCTCTGTTCCTTTATTTTTCCCTTCTTTGACACTGTTACTATTTTGATCTTTGATTGGCCTCACAGGTCCTCTGAATTCATTGTTAAAATTTTGTTCTGTTCTGAACTCTGCTGTCTGCCGACTGAGTTCCAGGTAGTGTTGCCATGTCTGTCAATCTCTGGTGGTTGTCTGGAAAAGGCTATCATGCTTGGTAAAGTGGAGGGTCAGTGAAATAGAGGAAGGCCCCAACCAGATGGATTGATACAGCAGCATCAGCAATGGGCTGATGAGGATGGTTCAGGAAAGGCAATGTCTCACTCTGTTGTGCATAGGGTCACTATGAGCTGGAACAAAGGTGTAGGCACTTAGCAACAACAACATGACACACACATAAAAGGACAGCTAGTTTCTTCCTGAAGCAGTCCTGAAGTTTAAGATTTAAAACTTACTTCATATTTAAAATCACTGAGCTTTCTGAAGTTTTGAAAACACAGAGGTGTACACATTATGTCAACTTTAAGCTAGTTTTTAAAGCAATAAATTTTCAAAAGAAAAAACTAACTCTGTTTGGCTTTCCCTGTCCTATTTTATGATGTTCCAAGTAATGAAATACCTGTTGAAAAGTCACAATGTCAGATTACCCAACAAGCAAGATATAAATTTAAGTTTATACAATTAAGTATAAACTTAATTGTACTTATTTACTATTCTGTGGTGAACATTCAGGGTAAGCAAAAGCTTACTGATACTTACTAATCTACAGTGGACTACTGTGGTGAAACCCATGTGAAATTGTTCCCCAGAGGTAAGTAAGTAAGCTTATGCTTACTTTGTTTACTGGGCAATCTACCCCTGGTTGGTCAACTGGTAAATAATGTGAATTTTCACCTCAAAAAGGATGCTATTTCTTTTAAGATAAGAACTTTAGGCATATAACTATATATTTATTTTAATACTGTTGTAATTGCTTTAAATAGCCTGGGAGTATACTTTGAAATTACTTATTCTTTTGGATACCTTTAGTGCAGATAGAGATTTGTTTTTGGAAGGTAGATTTGACTTCTACAAATACTCTGAAGTCATTAAATACTAAATATAATCAATAAAATAAATTATCAGTGTGCATAATATAGTTTGGTGGTGGTGGTGGTGGTGGTGGTGGTGGTGTGCCACTGAAGTCGGTTCCTACTCACAGTGACCCTGTACAGGGAGGGTTTCCGAGGCTGTAAATCTTTATGGGAGCAGAAAGCCTCATCTTTCTCCCGTGGAACAGCTGGTAGTTTTGAACTGCTGACCTTGAAGTTCTCAGCCCAACTCATAACCACTACGCTATCAGCTATTAGGATAAGATGCTTATCTTTCTGAGTCTCAGTTTCCTTATTTATAAAATGAGGCTGTTATTTCAGGTTTTATCTCAGAAGTTTGTGCATATTGATTGAAATGATGCATATAAAATGTTGAACTCATAAAATTATGAGTATTACTGTTACTATTAGTTGTGAGCTGCTTTATACCATTAATTTTCCGTAATGGTAAAGGAACCAGGCCAGAATCAACAGGACTTGCTTATAAGGAGACCTGGTGACACAATGTTGCTAATCACAAGGTCAAAGACCTGGTGACACATAGGGTTGCTAATCACAAGGTCAAAGGTTCAAACCCAGCAGCCACCACATAGGAAGAGACTGTCTGCTCACATTAAGATTCTGAGTCTTAGGAACCCTAAGGAGCAGTTTATTCTACCCCACAAGTTTGCTATGAGTAAGAATCAACTTGACAGCAGTAAGCTTGGTTTATTATTATTATTAAGCATTATTAGACATATATCTATTATAAAGGATCTCAGTTTGTCTTTGCTATACGAAAAATGTTACCCATGTGCTTTAGTGTAACATTATCATGAACAGAATCTTAATTTTGTTTCTTGAACCTAGTTTCTCATTAAATAAGAAATATGAAAATTCAAAATGTCTGTGTCCCATGCAGCCTGGTGACCGTGTTCTTGTTGGGGCTCGCTGCTCTGGCTCTCCAGTTCTATGTTCTGCTAAGGTGAGTTCTTTCGATGGCCAACCCTCTCACCTTACCTGTGGAGATGGTCTCAGTGCCTGCTGGGATTCCTGTTACGTGCTTAATTGCTGCCTGCCCCATTGGGTTTGACCCTGTTATCAGTCTCAGTCACCTATTTCACCTCTTTGAAAAGTCAAAATTCTCAAGGTCAGTGAGGACAGCTGGGATTTGAGCAGATTCACTTTAACTTATAAGCACCACTTAGTCCTTCTAGAAGTCATTCTGTGGGAGACAATGAGGGTACCCATCTTTCAAATTACAGACCCCTAGACCCAACAGGCAAGCACTAGCTATAGTCTGCCAACAGAGGATTATGCCTTGAGACTTTATTGCAGAAATCAGTCCTGGGCCAGAAAAAAATCAGTCATGACAACAATCTGGCTATTGGGCAAATGAAGCCAATGCAGTTTGATACATTCGGCGGGGGAAAAGGGGTACAAAAAACCACAGTAGTTCAAAAAACTTGGAAATTCTAAAAATTCTGAAAACTGAGAATCCATTTAAGTGGTGGGGCGGGTAGAAGCGGAGAAGCTGCACCACTCATTGGAATTAGCCCAACTCCAATGAATCAGCTTCTATTATAGGAGGTTTGTGTGTAGTAGAAGGCGTTTCTACTGCATTTGCTGACGGGCAACAACTTAAAATGAAGAGAAAAAGCTGTAAACATCCATTGAAAATTGGAACATGGAATGTACGAAGTATGAAT
>NW_006408741.1:157625-172566 GCF_000296735.1 Chrysochloris asiatica
AAAAAAAAAAGGTTCTAAAGAGATGTGAATTGTCTAGAGCCAAAATAAACCTAGTACCAGAGGCTGAATGTAAGAGTAGTGTTTTCCAGTGTTTTACTTAATCCATGGATGTCCTACAATAAGCATAAAATTAATACATCACAGTGTGTTGCTTTTTCAGGCCCAGATCTTCTCGATACTGTAGTCAACCTCTCCTGCCCAACTTGGTTGCTAACATCATCTTTACCTTCTTTACAATTGGTGAGTGTCAATCACTCTGTCATGAGCTTTTTAAGTGTCTCCTACTTACCAGATGGGGTTCTGGTATGGCGCTGCGCATTAATGCGCTGGAGTGCAAAGGTTGGCGGTTCAAGCTCACCAGCTGCTCTTTGGAAACCCTATACAGGGTTGCTATGGGTTGGAATCGACTCGACAGCACTTAACAACAACAATTTACCAGACAAGAGTCCTGGTGTGGAGCTGCAACACAATACACTAGACTGCAAGGTCACTTTGAGTCACAAGGTTGATTGTTCAAACCCACCAGTCACTCCTTGGAAACCTTATACAGGGTCGCTATGAGTCGGAACCAACTCTATGGCACTTAAAAATAACAACAACAATTTTCCAGACAGGAGATCTGGTAGCATAGTGGTTCCAAGTAGGGCTGTTAACCTCAAGGTTAACCTCAAGCAGTTCAAAACTACCAGCCATTTGGTGGGAGAAAGGTGAGGCTTTCTGCTTCCATAAAGAAACCCTATAACAGGGTCACTATGAGTCAAAACCGACTCCATGGCACATAACCACCACCATCTTTTACCAGACAGGAGGAGCCCTGGTAGTGTAGTGGATTATACCTTGGGCTGCTAACCTCAAGGTTAGCAGTTTGAATCCACCAACTGCACTGTGAGAGAAAATGAGGTTTTCGTCTCCCGTAAAGATTTAAACCCTATGTAGGGTCACGATGAGTCAGAACTGACTTGCCAGAACACTACCACCACCACCACCACCAATAGAACAAAGATGGAAAAGAGACGGTTCCCTGCTCTTCAAGAACTCACAAGATGTGGCTTAAGAAAAAGACTCACATTTAAAATTCAGGTCAAGGAAATTCAGGTCAAGTTCCTTAGTAACTCTTTTAGTTGTCCTATTGAATATGAAATGAAATTAAGTTAAACACAAATGCTTTGTGTTTGAAAACTCTTTGCAATTTAATATTCAAGTACCACATATTTCCAGTCATTCAATAAAAAGTTATAGAACAGAAGATAGCAGAGAACTCAACAACTCTAAGTCAAAAAGTGGAAGGACAAGCAGACCAGCCTGGAGCAGCCGGAAAACCAGAAGACACATCTTGAAAGAAGGACCTACAGGAAAAATACAAAACAATAAGGGCAGTCCAACTGCTACCACAAGAACAAACAAGCTATCTGCCCAGGAGACATCAAGGCAAGTGGTTGGGTCCCCTCAGTGCAAATCCTCCTCCAAGACTAAGATGCAATGGGAAAACGCGTTCTGATTGTCGACCACGCACGTCACCCATAAAGAGAAGTGACCGAAGAACATCAATGAAGCAGCGAGCTAAGCCCTGCATCGTTCAGCAGACTATGGTGAGCCCAGATGGAGACCTGGTCAGCCAGTAGCAAGGCAAGACCTGGGGACTCATGGGCTCAGAGTCAGTGACACATCCACAAAGGACTAGAGTGGAGACTGCAGAAACCAACTGATAAGAAGAGGGCAGACAGACGCAATAACACCCACACCTGCAGATGATACCCACTTGCCATGGCTCCAATGATGGGACGAACAGAGCTCAACCCGAAGAAGAAAGAAGAGGAAAAAAGCGTCATCTGATACAATTTGATAAACTGGACCTGCACCTATAAATGCAGTAGCTCAAAAGAGGAAACAAATCCCCGCTCCAAGAATTATTCCCACCCTCTCCACACAGAGTAGATAGAGATGGACATCTTGAACATTGGCTACCCAAAAATGGGGGAAGGGATACAAAGGTAAGAAATGACTGGCTTACAAGCTTTCAAGAGGGAACCTAGATCCACAGGGCGGGGAGGATGGTAGAGTCTCCAGTAAGTAGTATCCGACCTGTCTAGGAAGGGCAGATAAAAAGAAATGCAGGTGAGTCCCTTGGGATGCAAGGGTGAATAACTGTTACCAGGACTGATTGTGAAGAATGGAAATGTAAAGGGGGATGTTTTATAGCAAGGAGGGGAGTGATTAACCTTTCAGTCTAGGAGCGGAGGGCCCTGGGACCATCAATGGAGAAGAGCGGAGAGTGGGGCCCCACCCAGAGGAGGAGTGAGGCCTGAGACAGAGAGGATGACGTGAAGAGAGAGGATGATATGAAGAGATGGAGTGGCTGGGGACTTGGGATCCAGAGAGGGAGAGGGGCTGTGTGCTGAGGACTGTGAGAGGAGGGCGGGCGGGATTGCAGGGTATACCCTTTGGTTGGATGATGATGCATGGACGGGATGGTAACTATGACAATGAGACGATGTATGATGGAATAAATGTAAAGCTAATGTTCCCCCATGTAGACTATCACACAATATACAATAAAACCTAAAAAAAAAAAAAAAAAAAAAGTGGTACAGAGAGTTGCACTCTGAAATGTGCAAAAGTTTTAGGACTATCTTAAATGTATCGTGGTTTTATTTTCCTGTATGTGTACATAGAAGAGTTACGTGTTTTAAATGAAGACTATGAATAATGTTTTTTAATGAGAAAATACTTATTGAGTATATTAGGCACTGCTGTAGGCCATTAAGCCACTCTGCAACAAGGGCAGCACAGTGTGAGGCGAAGAGCACTGGCTTTAGAAAGAAAAAGGCTAGTTCTAAACTTGCCTCCCACAGCTGTATGACCTCAAGTGAGTACCTTTACCTTTCTGAACTTCCCTTTCCTCACTTATAAAATGGGCATAAAAGATCTGTTTCACAGTTTTGCAGTAAGGTTTCAATGAAGTCATGTCTGGAAAGTCCTTGTCATAGAGGAATCATTCAAAAAATAGTCAGTTACAATCACCTACATTGTCAATAAAAATAACACTGCCTTTATCAAAGGGAAATCTCATTTGGCTAGGTTTTGATCATTTTTGTTCCATAGTAGGAAAGTCAGAAAACTAGTTATACTTGGGTTTATATATAAAAATATCTTTCTGAGCTCACTCAACTAGTAGTTTCCTGTCCTTCTAGGTTTTACTGTTCTGCTTGTTCAGCTGGAATCGGTCCCGCAGGCACTGAAGAGGATGTTTTCTGTATTTGGTGTAGGATCCTTTGGTGAAGGAGTCTGCACCATGGTGCTAACAGTTTTGGCAGCAGACTGTGTACGTTTTTAAATGCTGAATTTCTAAAGGTTTCTCCTAATCTGTAAGTTTGGCTGTACACATGGTACCATCAACTTTCAAGATATGTCTTACTTCCAGTAAAAACAGAGATCTGTTAGATATAAAATAACTAGACTTAACAGACATGCAAGGGATTTCCAAAAGTTCATGGAAAATGGAGTTAAAAGATAATGAAAATTTTCACACTTTTTTGAAGTCCCTTCATAGACTATTCCACCCACAACAACAGAACATTATACGTTCTGCTCCAGTGCACATGGGTCAGTCTCTGAGATAGAAAGGTCATAAAACAAGTCGGGATGAATCAAGAATGAAATTACACAAAGTACTGTCTCTGACTACAGTGGTGAGAAGCTAGAAATCAGTAACAGAAAAGAGAAATCACAGAGGTCAATGAAAATGAAAGCACAACATACTAAAATGTATGGTTTGCACTGAAGTACTCAGAGGTTAGGGAGTCCTGGTGTGGCACTGTGGGCTAATGAGCTGGACTGCAAAGTTGGTTTGAACCGTAAGATTGGCTGTTCAAGCTCCCTAGCTGCTCCTTGGAAACCCTCTACCGGGTTGCTATGGGTCAGAACCAACTCAATGGCACTTAACAATGACAACGCAGAGGTTATGATGATCTTTTGAAGAACAATCTATACAGGATGAAATTGACAACTTGTAAAGAATAGACAGGGAGCTTATGTAAATGGGGGAGGAACAACTCAGAAAAGAAGAGTGACAATGATTGCACACCTTGAAGAACATAATCAATGTCACTGAATTGTACATGTCGCAATGACTGAATTGGTGTATGCTTTGCTATACATATTCTCAACAACAATGAACGAAAGTTTTTAAAAGATAACAAGATCCCAGGAAACATGGATGGGGCACTGGCCATGTCAGCCATCAGAAATTAGTGCTTTGTTGTCATATTTATTCTATTTCTATAAAAAATATAAACAAACAAACCCTGCATAATAGAAAAACACCAAAAAAAAAAAAGAATGTAACCAACGTCACTTAGCAATCTGTATAGAAATTGTTGAATGGGTACCTGTAATGCTATGTAGACTTTCACCAAAAATAAAATAGTATTTAAAAAATATATATGCTGTTGCTGTTGTTAAGTGCTGTCAAGTTGGTTCCAATTCATAGTGATCCTGTAGAGGATTTCCCAGGAGCAATGAGTTTGAACCACTGACCTGTCCAGTGCTTATCCTACAACACCATACATGTTGTTATGTGCCTTCAAGTCAGTTCTGACTCATAGAGACCCTGCATAGGATTTCCAAGGAACTGCTGATAGGTTTGAACTGCCAACCTTATGGTTAGCAGTCCAGTGGTCATCCTGTAATGCCACACCAGAACTCCTGTGGATCATTAGACACATCACAGTGAAAAAGTTTCATGGGGGCAAGGTAAAACAATTCTGCAATCAAAGGATCTCTCTTTGTGGGTGATTCCACTGTTCTAGAATTTAAGATAACAGTTGAGGAATTAATCAACAGTGGAGCTGCTGGAGAGTTTGGCACCTTAGGCAGCAAACCTTTTATCTCTTGGTAAGTTGGTGTCTTCATTGGAATCCTTAGGGCAAAATCATTTTAAATGTGTTCCAATTGAAGAAGAAAGTATTCTTCATTGAGTTCCTCTCCCTCCCACCCTCAATTATAGGAGAAAACGACTCCTGAACTTTACTACGTATCTGTACTCCTGTCAGTGAGCAGCTTGATCTCTACTGGTAAGCAAAAAAAAAAAAAAGTCCCAAGTAACCTATTATCAAGGGAAGCAATTGCTTATATAGGATTGTTTATTGCAAGAGTAAGGGTATGAAAAGAAAAATGGGGGTTGAATTAGAATATGATATAAACAGACATCCTTCTCACATTGTTTCCATGTCATTAAATTTCTACACCCTATAGTACTTTTCTCAGGCCTGGGACTGACTTGGCTGAGCACTGTGACCTGCCCAAGGCCAGATCCTAAGCTGACAGTGTGAAGCTGGCATTTGGGTCCTGCTGTAGATGCACATCTTTGACAGGCTGAGTCTCTGAGTGTTTGTCACAAGCACATCTCTCATCCTATTGCTTCTGAATGAAATAAGCCAGCTGAACCTTAGAGCCACTATGATAGGATGTACATCAGAGCCGATCACTCAGAAGAAAGCTGTCTTTAAGGAATAATCAGCACTGGCAATGGATGCAAAGAAACAGTTCAACTGAAATCTCAGGACTGATATATCAAAATCAAATTCACTCCAAAAAAGGATTTCCTATTAAATATGTAATTCCAAGATCAGCTGGAAAGAAGTATATCAATTTTGGTAATGAACAAAGGTTTAGATAGTACATTTGAACAAGGTCAGAGTTTGCGATGGGAAATTTCTAATGACAGTCTTTTTATCCTTATTTCCTCTGGGTGTTCACAGCAGCTAGATGCTCTCAGTGACATTAGGACTAGAAACATGTTCATTTCTTGTGGGAAAGAATAGCATCTATTTAGCAGGAGGAACAAATTCAGTGGGACAATATTCAGAGTGCTCTTTTTACATCATTGCTAATCTCTAAAAGTAAATTTAAAATCTCTAATATTCTCTCCCCTCCCCCAGTAAAGTATGCTTGCTTCATAAACATGTCCACACACAATGCAAAAGACCAAAAAAGTCAGGATAAGTTCAAGTAGTCTCAATAACTCTGGCATGAAACTTTTGTGAATTAACATTTTCCTGTCCTGAAACATGAGAAACCTCCTTCAATTCTTTTGTCAGTGAAGAAATGAGTCAAGCTGGAAAAACAAACAAAAAAGAGATCTCCGAAGGGGGAGAGAACCTGCTTATTCTTGTTTTCATCTACATTGCCTATCTTCTTTAAAATGGATGATATGGGGAAAGGAAAAGTGGTTTGAGTAATAAAGTATATGATTTGTTCAATGTAAAACTTATGATCTGCTCTGCAAACCTTCACTCAATCCACAATAAAAAGTTACAAAAAGTTTTTTAATTGTCATTTTACATTGTTATAATACAACAATAAACATTTCAAAAGGCCAATGTCTCAATTACTTTGGGAAGATTAAAGAGGCTGGCTGGGAGACAGTTGGGTGATAAAGCTGGTCAAGCGGGACTTCAAATGCCATATTAGGAAATTTGAATTTTACCCCCTAGGCAATGGGGAGGCATTGCAGGGCATTCTGCAGGGAGTGATGTCCCTACTACACTTCAGAAATAGTCATTCATTTTGTCAACATTGTTTAGCAAGTTTTCCACATTGTTCAGCAATTATTACACTGTAGATGCTGGGAACAATAGGCCTGGTAGCGGAATGGAATGGATTACAAGATGGGCTGCTAACCACAAGATCAGCAGTTGGAATGTACCAGCTGCTCCGAGGGAAAAAGATGACGTTTTTCCACTCCCGTAAAGATTTACAGCCTCAGAAATCCTTATAGGGTCACTAGGAGTCAGAACGGACTCCACAGCACACAAACACCTCCATCACAGATGTCGGGAATAAAGTAGCAAACAAAACAATTAAAATTCCGTATTTGTGTGCAGCTGGTGATGAGGCAACCAATAAACAAAATAAATAATCATACATATATATTTTTTTAATGTGCAGTTGAACAGATTCCAACTTAGGGCAGCTGCCATCTGTGCCACAGTAGAACTACGCTCCATAGGCTTTTCAGTAGCAGTGGTCTTTTGGAAGTAGACTGGCAAGCCTTTCTTCTGCAGTCCCTCTGAGTAGATTCAAACCACCAACCTTTTGGTAAGCAGTAGAGCATCTATGTATTTGTGCCACCCAGGGATCCAAGCATTTCTTATGGAATGATAAATAACCGTTAAGTGCTATGAGACAAACACAGCAGGAAGAAATGATATAGATTGCTGCAATTTTAAACAGGATGGTCAAGGAAAGGCCTCGCTGAATGTCATTTGAGCAAAGAACAGAAGAGTCAAGAGCACAAACTATGCAGATATCTGAGGAAAGAGACTTGTAAGCAAAGGAAACAATGCAAAGGTCTGGCAACAGGAATGTGCCGGTCATAGTCCAAGAGAAGTACAAAGGCTACAATGGCCTGAGCAGAGCAAGTGAGGGGTAGAGTACTAGGAGATGCAGTCAAAGAGGTAATAGGGAGCCAAGGCAGGGTTTTGAGCAAAGGAGTGATATGGTCTGAATTAAACGGATCACTCTAAGTTGCTGGAGTCCTGGTGTGATGCTGTGGGATAATGCACTGGATTGCAAAGTTGATTTGAACTACAAGGTCAACAGTTCAAACTCACCAGCTGCTCCTTGGAAATCCTATATAGGGTTGCTATGAGTCAGAACCAACTTGAGGGCACTTCACAACAAGCAGTTGAAGTTGAGAACAGATTGTAGGAGAAAAACAAGGGTGAAGGCAAGGACTCTGGGTAGGAGAAATCACTGCAATCGTCCAGGTGAGAGCTCATGATGGCTTAGACCAGGGTTAGTGTTCAGTCCATCAAATCTATTCTTGAGATGGTCTCTAAACTCAGGTGGAATATACTCAAAGTTGTAGTCTCTCATGGACTTGTTTCTAATTTCTTTGGTTTCAACTTGAAATTGCATGCATTCGGTTTGTTCCAGTCAGTTTTTGTTCTTGTTCTGACTGAAGATACTGAGCTTCTCCATTGTCTCTTTCCACAGATGCCGTCAAATTGATGTCTATGCATCCCATGCAGTGAGGTACACATGTATAGTTGCCATTTATGTTGTTGAAGAAAGGTATTTGCATTGAATAAGATGGTCTTATAAAATTCTATCCTGCAATCACCTGTGTCGTTTCTATCACCAAGGTCATATTTTCCAACTACCAACCCTTCTTCATTTCCAACTTTCAAATTCCAATCCATAATTATCGTACATCTAGATTATGTGTTTGGCAAATTTCAGGCTGCAGAATTGTAAATTCATTTACACTCACATCATCTTTACCACAGAGTCCTGGTGTGGCACTGTAGGATAAGCCTGGACTGCTTAACCACAAAGCTAGCAATTCAAACCCTCCACCACCCCTTGGAGCTCCTATACAAGGTTGCTATGAATTGGGGCAGATTCAACAGCACATAACAACAAATCTTTACCACAACCAATGTGGTAAGACTATTACCATGTTTTTACAGATGAGGAAATGGAGGCTTACAGAGGTTGATTTCCTTGCTTTAGAGCTCACAGCTAAATAAGGTACCTGACTCTAAAAGTTCATACTCTGATCAATTATACAAGACTTACAATGGAACAAGCTACCTACTGAGACATTAAAAAAGACAGGTGTCCAGAGAGAGGCTTTGGATCACGGTATTTTTTTAGTCACTCAAGTCTCATCTGTCCCAGTATTTCCTCTACCTAGCTGGAACAGCCTGCATTCCTCTGGGGCATCCATCCCCAGTCCAAGCTAATGTGTCCTAAACATTTCCACCTGCTGAGCACAATTTATCTGGATTTCCACTTATAACTCCCAATCCAAAAGCTCTGTCCTGTAACTACTTACCAACCATGTCATTCCTCTTTCTTTAGTTTCTTGTCTTCTGTCTGTAGGATAGTTGCATTTGAGAACTAGAATCCTAAACAATTTCTCTTATTTATACAATAAGAGTTCTGGTGTGGTACTGTAGGTTAATACACTGGGCTGTAAAGTTGGTTTGAACCATAAGGTCAATGGTTCAAGCTCACCAGCTGCTCCTTGGAAACCCTATACAGGGTCGCTATGAGTTGTAACCGACTCAACAGCACTTAACAACAACATACACTAGAAATATTTTCATTATCCATGAACTCTAAATAAGAACTCAAAAATATGTAAGCAAACCCTCAACATAGAGCTGCTGAATCAGATTAAGTCACTGAGAAAGAAGTGGTGGCAAATACAATGTCTGTGTGGCTAAAGGCCTTTGCTACACAGCATCTAAGGTTGCAGACACTAAAATGAGCATATGGAACAAATTAGAGGAAGTACATCATGAGCAAGCTTTTACTCAGCAAGTTCTTCAAATGGTGAAAGAAGGACACATGTGTTCCAGTTTTATTTTATTTGATCCTGACCCTAACTACTCGTCACAGATAACTTGATTTTACTCAAGTGCAGGCAGTTCCACACATTTTCACAGATCGAAAAAAAATTTAAGATAATTGCATTAACAGAACTGTCACTGACTTTTACAAAGTAAAATCTTTGAACCTCAAAACATTTTGTAAGTCGGTTGTTGGAACCATTCCAGCCAGAGTTTCAACATTTTCCTCTGAGGTGGGCTAGAAAAATAGTTTCATATTAGAATTATAGCTCTGAAAAACAATTTCTGATAACAAGGAATTCTATTATCCAACAGATGATGGTAACCTTAGTTGAAAGTTTCCCTTGGCAGGCTGAAATATAACTAACTGTAAAGGCAACGTGTCTGAAACAATTTTGCTGTAAATTCTAACATCTTGTGTTCAGGGAGATGAGTTGGGAAACCCAGAAAAAATGGCTTACACTCAACTTCTGGATAACTTTTTTTATTGGGTTTTTGGTGAAAGTTTATACAGCCAGTTAGGTTCTCATTTGACAATTTCCACATAAATTGTTCGGTGACATTGTTCTTGTTCTTGTTAAGTGCCGCCGAGTCGGTTCCGACCCATAGCGACCCTGTACAGGGTTTCCGAGGGTGTAAATCTTTACGGGAGTAGAAAGCCTCATCTTTCTCCCGCGGAGCAGCTGGTAGTTTCGAACCGCTGACCTTAAGGTTCGCAGCCCGATTCGTAACCACTACGCTACCAGAGCTCCCTTCCACATTCCCTTTCATAATGTTCTGTTTGTTCCCTTTCTAGTACTCTAGTTACCCTTCTCGTCTTTGCTTTTGTGAAATTGTTGACTGTCTGGTCTCATACTGATGGCTTTCAATTAGGGTGCCAATCTGACGGGTAATCCTTTATTTTATGTGCCCCTCTGCTATTACTAAAACTTGGTCTCAGGGGACAGCTTAGTTTTAAAGAACATTTCAGGGCGACAGTCTTAGGGGCCCTCTATTTTCTACTGCTCCAGTTTAATTTTTTTCTTTCTTTCTTTTAAATAAGAATTTGCGTTCTGCTCCCTATTTTTCTCTCGCTCTGGTAGTGTAGTGGTTACGAATCGGGCTGCGAACCTTAAGGCCAGCGGTTCGAAACTACCAGCCGCTCCGCGGGAGAAAGATGAGGCTTTCTACTCCCGTAAAGATTTACACCCTCGGAAACCCTGTACAGGGTCGCTATGGGTCGGAACCGACTCGATGGCACTTAACAACAACAACAAGGTAAATTTTGAAGCGCTGTCCAACAATGAATTACTTCCTTCTTAAGAGGAGGGAACTTCAAACCGCTTCTGGGAAACTGGATTTAGTTATTAAAAGATCTGCAAAGAGGCTTAGGAGGAATGAGAGATTCAGAAAGGAGGATTCCTCTTCCAAGGGCCAAGCCTGTGGGGTGACAGTCTCAAAAAGCCTCTTAAAAGGGATTTTTGATTTTGCAAGATTCACTCGTTCCGGAGCATAGAATGACGTTTATCGACGCTTTCTGTTCCATAGACACTGAAAGAGTTAAGAGGCCCAAGCCCCAAACTGGAATATGACCTTGCCCGGAGACCCTCAAAGACCCCCTCCACCTTGGACTCCCCTATACCTGAGACAAAAAGGGCTGCCCGGCTGACTCCACCAGGAAGGAACCCAGTTTCTCCAAGGCTCAGGGACAAGGCGCTTACTCTGCCCTGACAGTTGACCGGCCGAGTCCTCCATGAGACAACCTGGGACCCGGACGCCAGGAAAGGAAACACCTTCTGCCACATTCTCATTGGTTGAAGAGCCCGGAAGTGCATGCATCAGGCGGAAGTGCTCTTCCTGCGTGCGCCTTCACTCGGGCTCTCAGGTAGGCGGGGCCCTTGGGTCCGAACTCCCGGACTGCAGGGTGGGGATAGGTGGAGAGGGGACCCCGGAGGCCGAAGAGGTTGTCCAGGAATTGTTTGGAGGGAGGACTAGAAAGAGTTTTGAGGGGCGCAGTTTCACGGCAAAGACGCGGTAACCCGGGCCTGGTCGACAGCCGGTTGGAACTGCAGGAGCCTAGTTTCCTTCGGGAGATGGGGATTGAGGGGTCGTGGTCGAATTTGCTAGTACACATGGGCTTGGTCCAAATGCTGCTCGATTCCAGTCCAGAAAAGGTGTACTTTCCGCCCATGCCGTTTCTGCCTCTAGGTTGACAAGTTCCCTCTAGGCGCATAGGTGCGGAGTTTTCCTCAGTAACACCTGCGGGCTCACTAGGGAAAAAAAACCTCAGATAGACTGCCCGAGGCATTGTCGAGAGAGAAAACGGAATTTTAAAAATACACGTTTAAATTTGTTTATTGGTTTTTGGTGACAGTTTACCCAGTAAGTTAGGTTCACGTTTGATCATTTCAATACAAAATACTCAGTGATATTGGTTACATTTATCACAATGTGCCCACCCACCTCCACGCCCCGGGCACCTTCTTGGAAGAGGGGTGTGTTTCCATTTCCCGCAGTTCAAGTGGCAGTTATCTGGACTGCCTTAGGTCAAGTCTGTGTATGACAAATGAAACTACCTATTAATGCTTTCCGTTTTTTGCTAGCCAACTCCACCCCCGGGTTTGAACTTTGAGCCTTTGTAGTCTTGATGAACAGTTTCTCATTTCTCATATATATAACCCTTGGGACTACAAAAATGAAAGGTTTTTACAATTTCAAACTAGTACTGTGTAGAAGTAAAAGTACAAAGAAGTAGGTGAGCATAAATAAGTGCCTTCCACTACTAGAGTCCTGGTGTGGCACTGTGGGCTAATGCACTGGACTGCAAAATCATTTGAACCGCAAGGTCGGTGGTTCAAAGTCACCAGCCACTCCTTGAAACCCTATGAAGACAGGGAACGACTGGATAGCATCGAACAACTACAGTTTTAGTCAAGGTGCACCACCTCCATTGCCTACTAGGTGGTGCCAGCGAGTTAATCTTTCAGGAATAAATCTGAAATAATAGAGCACCAGATTTGGGTTTATAGAGTGCCCTCATCTTCCCTGAAATTTTTCAGAATAGCTTTGCCCCCTTAAAATAGATTGAGCCTTTATACATTTCACGCAATTACCAAATGTCTATTCTGTATTAGTGGTCCTGGTGTGATGCTGTAGGATAAGCACTGGACTGCTTACCACAAGGTAGACAGTTCAAATCTACCAGTCACTCCTAGGAAACCCTATGCAGGGTTGCTATGAGTCAGAACCAACTCGTCGGCACTAAGCAACAACAACAACTTTATTAGTTACTGAGGAGGCTAACAGAGGAATCAGACACATTTTCAATTCTAGAGTGTACAGCCTGTAGAAGATAGACAAATAATGTGTGAAAAATGAAATCCACATATAATTTAAGACAGAAATAAGTGATAAATAGATATTAAGATGTGGAATGCAAAAGAAGAAGCAATTCTCCTTTTTTGTTTTCCCATCTATCCAACATTGATGAGCCCTGGTGAAAGATATGACAGTCTGCTTACATGAAAATGCACAGCCTTAGAAACACTATGAGGCAGCTCTACTCTGTCCTGTGGGGTTGCTATGAGTTGGAATTGACCTCTGCCTTGCCAGAAAGAGCTCTTGCCTTCTACTGATTAAGAATAGTCAGGAGATAGAGTTTCCATATGAATAAAAGGTTATTATAGAAAAGAGGACTAAGGTGCGCCTGACCCAAGCCATGCTATTTTCAATAACCTCATGTGGATGTGAAAGCTGGACAGTGAATAAGGAAGATCGTAGAAGAATTGATGCCTTTGAGTTGTGGGGTTGGAGGAGAATACTAAAAGTGCCATGGACTGCTAAAAGAACCAATAGATCTGTTTTGGAAGAAGTGCAACCAGAGTGCTCCTTGGAGGCCAAGATGGCTAAACTTCATCTCTCATACTTTGGACACATTGTCAGGAGAGAACAGTCGCTAGAGAAGGATGTCATGCTGGGTAAGACGGAGGGTCAGAGAAAAAGAGGAAGACCCCCAACGAGATGGATCAGCCAGGTGGTGGCATTGATGGACTCAAGTGTGTCAGCGGTAGTGAGGTTGGCCCAGGATCGGACATTGTTTCGTTCTGCTGTGCATGAGGTCGCTGTGAGTCGGTTCCAACTCGATGGCACCTGACAACAACAACAACAATAGAAAAGAGGCTGGCAAGTGGAGATGGGAAGGACTTAATGCACTGCTACTCCTAAATGACTCACAACCTAGTGATTGGGAGAGAGAGAATCAAGGAGGCTATCATTGGAGAAGGTGACACTTGAGCTGGATATCAAAGAATAGAAGACTTGAGCTTGATGAGCAGAAAAAATACAGACTCAGAAGGATGAAAATACATGGCATGTTTTCAAATAGCAAGTGGTTTCAGTGTAGTTGGACTTAGGAACTTAAGCCTGAAAAGACACTTTTACTTTCTCTTTGGATTTGCCTTAACTCTTATCTGAAAATTCAACTGATGAGCTACTAAAAATTTAAATGTGACTTTCCAGGGGAAACTCACTAAATTATTATATATAAAATGCAACTATAATAAATTTCACTTCTGTAGCATGTTTATGTTTTGTTGTTGTGAAGTGCCATCGAGTCGATTCCGACCCATAGCAACCCTGAATAGAGTTTCTGAGGAGCAGCTGGTGAGCTTGAACCGCCGACCTTGCAGTTCAAATAGCTTTGCAGTCTGGTGTGATGCTGTGGGTTAATGCAGTGGACTGCAAAGCCAATTTTAACCACAAGGTCAGTGGTTCAAATCCACCAGTCACTCATTGGAAACCCTATACAGGGTTGCTATGGGTCGGAACCAACGCAGCGGCACTTAACAATAACAACAACCACATGAAGTACTTAAAATAGGAAAATTCATAGGCTCAGAAAGTAGAATAGAAGTATAAAATGGTATAGGTATAAAAAGGAATTATTGTTTAATGAATATAGAGGTGATAAAAAAGATCTTTTTTATCTTCACCACTCGTCTGTTAATTTGTGGTACTGTGGTGACTTGTGAGTTGCTGTGATTTTGGAAGCAAATTCTATACCACGGGTATTTTAAATACCAGCAGGGTCACCCATGGTGGACAGGTTTCAGATGAGCTTCCAGATGAAGACAGACTAGGAAGAAGGAAAGATGAATTTAGTCACTGAAAACCTTATGAATAGCAGATAAACACTGTCAGATATAGTGCTGGAAAATGAGGCCCTCAAGTTGGAAGGCATTCAAAATGCGACTGGGGAAGAGCTGCCTCCTTAAAGTAGAGTTGACCGGTGGTCATTGTGAGCTTCCACCATGGCGCACTGTGGCCAGGGCCAGAAAGTGTAGAAGGTGATGGTGCATCCCATCAACCTTATCTCCAGATACTTGTAGAATAGATCCTGGATTCAGGTGTGGCTGTATGAGCAAATGAATATGTGGATAGAGAACTGTATCATAGGTTTTGATGAGTATATGAACCTTGTAGATGCAGAAGAGATTCATTCTAAAACAAAGTCAAGAAAACAACTGGGTCGGATCATGCTAAAAGGAGATAATATTACTCTGCTACAAAGTGTATCCAACTAGAAATGACTAATGAAATGA
>NW_006408741.1:174835-176641 GCF_000296735.1 Chrysochloris asiatica
ACAATTAAGTGTTCTGGAATACTCATACTTCTCAATGTTGTCCATTGCTTGTCATGATCCACACAATCGAAAGCCTTCATGTAATCAATAAAGCAGAGGTATTCTCTGCTTTCAGCCAAGATCCAGCAGACATCAGTAATGATATCTCTCGTTCCACGGCCTTTTCTGAATCCAGCTTGAACCTCTGGAAGTTCTCTGTCATTGTATGATTGTAGCCGTTTCTGTATTACCTTTAGCAAAATTTTACTCGCTTGAGATATCAAAGAGATTGTCCGATGATTTCCACATTCTGTTGGGTCTGCTGCATCAGTTTGTCAAAAGATTTCAATTTGTATTCCATCAATTCCTGGTGCCTTGTTCTTTTCCAATGCCTTCAATGTACCTTGAACTTCTTCCTTCAGTATCATTGGTTATTGATCATATGCTATCTCTTAAAATGGTTGAACATCGACAATTTCTTTTTGGTATAGTGTCTCTGTGTATTCCTTCCATCTTCTTTTGATGCTTTCTGCATCATTCAATATTTTCCCCATAGAATCCTTCAGTATTTCAAGTTGAGGCTTGAATTTTTTCTTCAGTTCCCTCAGCTTGAGAAATACTGAGCATGTTTTTGACCCTTTTGATTTTCTAACTCTAGGTCTTTGCACATTTCACTATAATATTTGATTTTGTCTTCTTGAGCTGCCCTTTGAAATTTTCTATTCAGCTCCTTTACCTCCTCATTTCTTCCATTTACTTTAGCATCTCTATGCTGGAGAGCAAGTTTCAAAGTCTCTTCTGACATATCCATTTGGGTGATTTTCTTCTTAATTCTTAATGATCTTTTTCTTTCTTCCTATATGATGTTCTTGATGTCATCCCACAACTCTTATGGTCTTCTGTCTTTAGTGTCTAATGCATCAAATCGTCTGTCAGTTTGTTGTGCTGTGATGGCTTGTGTGTTGCTGTGATTCTGGAAGCTATGTCACAAATATTTTAAATACCACCAGAGGCACCCATGGTAGACAGGTTTCAGCTGAGCATCCAGAAGAAGACAGACTAGGAAGAAGGAGAGATGGACTCCTTCTGAATATTTAGTCACTGAAACCCTTATGGCTCTGGCACAGACTCTTCCTGATTTTAAACCATTCAGTGTCCCCTGGTATTGTGTGAACTCCTGCCCCTTGATCTATGTACATGTTTCTCATGAGCACAATGAAGTGTTCCAGAATACTCATTCTCCCCAATCTTGTCCAGATCTTGTCTCGATCCACACAGTCGAAAGCCTTTGCATAATCAGTGAAGACCAGTCCCTGCAGAAGGACATGATGCTTGGTGAAGTGGCAGGAATCCAGAAAAGAGAAGCGCCCTGATGAGGTGGATTGGCAGGCACAGTGGCTGCGGCATGAGCTCAAGCTTACTAACGGTTGTGAGGACGATGCAGGACCAGGCAGGGTTTCATGCTGTTGTGCAGAGGGTTGCTGTGTGTTGAAACACACTTCATGGCACATAAAAATAACAACAATGTGGCATGGTAGGATAAGCACTGAACTGCTAACCACAAGTTCCACAGTTCAAAACCACCAGTTGATCCTTGGTTGCTATGAGTCAGAACTGACTCAGTGGCGCTTAAAAGCAACAACATTAAGGAGCCCCCTGGTGTTATAGTGGCTTATGGGTTGGGCTGTTAACTGTAAGGTCAGCAGTTCAAATCTACCAACTGCTCCACAGAAGAAAGATGAGGCTTTCTGCTCCTATAAAATTTACAGCCTTAAAAGAAGAGTAACCCGCTACAATTTGATGAACTTTACCTATACTTATGGATAT
>NW_006408741.1:177476-179171 GCF_000296735.1 Chrysochloris asiatica
AGGGTTGTTATGAGTTACAACTGACTCAGCAGCATACCAACTGACTCACCATCATCTCTACCATTGATTTTAAACCAGTCAGTGTCCCCTTGTATTGTCTGAGCTCCTGCCCCTTGATCTATGTACATATTCTTCATGAGCACAATTAAGTGTTCCAGAATACTCATTCTTCCCAGTGTTGTCCAGATCTTGTCTTGATCCACACAGTAGAAAGCCTTACATAGTCACCAGTACCGCTAGACCCCTATTTCATCCCATAAACAACAACAACAAAAATTGCAGATAGCTTAAAAAGTTAAATGTAAAAGGAAAATTTATGAAAGTATTAGAATACAAAAAAGTATGTTTTTAATAAATCTTGGGATGGGTAGGGCCTGACTTCATAGACACAAAATTAGAAGACCTAAAGAAGAAAAGGAGCTCTGGTAGCCTAGTGGTAACGAATTAGGCTGCGAGCCGCAAGGTCAGCAGTTCGAAACTACCAGCTGTTCCGCAGGAGAAAGATAAGGCTTTCTGCTACCGTAAAGATGTACAACCTCAGAAACCCTATACAGGGTCACTATGAGTCGGAACCGACTCCACGGCACATAACAACAACAACAAAGAAGAAGAAGAAAGGTAGGCTATTAAATAGAATAATTTGTCTCTGACAACACCATAATTTAAAGTCAGGAAATGAGATAGTATTTTAAATATAATTACAAATGTTTCATACCCATATTATATAAACTAATGAAAGATAATTCCATGGGGCGGGGGGAGAATGGGCATATTTCCAAAGAAGAAATAATTATCAAAAGATGTTCAGTTTCACAGAAACATCACAAAACATTAGGCAAATGCCTATGAAAACAAGATAACCCTTGGAGTATTCTGAGTCCTGAAGTGTTCTGTTTCTAGTTTTGGGTGCTGGTTGCTGAGATGTCTTCAGTTTGTAAATGTATATTTGTACATTTTAAAACACTACACTTTGGTGGCGTACTGGATTATGTTGGGCTGCTAGCCACAAGGTCAGTAGTTCAAATCTACCAGCTGTTCAGCAGGAGGAAGAGGAGGTGTTTTGCTCCTATAAAGATTTATAACCTCCAAAGCCCTACACTGGGGTCGATATGAGTCAGAACTGACTCAGTGGCACACAATAACAGTAACAAATTGTTGTTGTTATGTGCCGTGGAGTCGGTTCCGACTCATAGTGACCCTGTACAGGGTTTCCGAGGCTGTAAATCTTAACGGGAGCAGCAAGCCTCATCTTTCTCCCGCGGAGCAGCTGGTAGTTTCGAACTGCTGACCTTGCGGTTCGCAGCCCGATTCGTAACCACTATGCTACCAGAGCCCCTTAACAGTAACAAGTACTTATTAAAAATTTAAAAACTTGCTATAATGAATCTTTTTCTAAAGTAAAGTCTCAGTCTGTTTCTTTACAAATATGTATCTTCATCTATCATTTGTTTAAAGTAAGATAGACCAGTAATGAAGCCTTCAATTTCTCAAGCTATTTAAGAATATAATCAGGAATTTTTGTGGAGTGTTACTGTATAAGTTTAAATTTGTATAACAATTGGGGTTTTCTTAATATATCTTTCTCATTCCTGAAGCTCAAAAATAGTATGTTGTTGTTGTTCAGTGCCGTCAAGTCGGTTCTGACTCATAGCGACCCTGTATGTTGTTGTTGTTGTCAGGTGCCATCAAGTCAGA
>NW_006408741.1:181316-181990 GCF_000296735.1 Chrysochloris asiatica
TCCAGAGGAACGACAGAGACAAGCAAATTAAAGCAGAACTTAGAAGAACAGTTGGATAGACTAATGCAGCAATTACAAGATCTGGAGGAATGCAGGTAATCATATAATTGTATGTTGTTATGCTGTAAAATGTCTTTTTACTGCTATAAGATAAATTACAACCTCTGTGGGTGCAGGCCCATGTATGATTTTGGTTTCCCCTGTGGTGGTCTTCACAATGCTTTGTTGGTGGAAAAAACTCCACACAGGCTTTGGAATCATAAAGACTGGTATGTGAAAGCTTCTCAGTTACTAATTACCTGTGAACTTAGGCAATACACTTACCTAGTTAGGGTTCTATTTCCTAATATCTACCTTACGTTTAGTATTTGAAGCAGCCCTGCCTGGTATCAACTAAAGAGATGGTGCTTGGACTTCTGTTATGTGTTTTCAGCCTTAACTGCTCAAAAAACAAAGACCATAGATGTTTGGTTTCTTTTAACAACCTTGTTATAAATATTACAAATGAAGGGCCAAAGTAGGTGCTCAGTAAATGGCCATTGCTGTGTGCAGTAAATGTTTAAGAAACGACTTGTTAGACTACATAAAATCACCCTCCTGTTTAGGAGACAATTAATGTAAGTACTGCATTGCTGTTATATTTCAAGATACATCAATTACTACCATTTTTGTTT
>NW_006408741.1:186676-201525 GCF_000296735.1 Chrysochloris asiatica
CATTTCAGCTTAATTCTTGGATCCCTGTTTTTCATCAGTGCCTTCAATGTAGCGTGGACTTCTTCCTTCAATACCATAGGTTCTGAATCAGATGCTACCTCTTGAAATGGTTAAACATTGACAAGTTCAATACACAGTGACTATGCATATTCCTTCCATCTTCTTTTGATGCTTCCTGCATCATTCAATATTTTACCCATAGAATCCTTCAGTATGCAAGTTGAGGTTTGAATTTTTTTTTTTCCCCCTCCAGTTGTTTCAGCTTGAGAAATACTGAGCATGGTCTTCCCTTTTGGTTTTCTAACTTTATGTCTTTGCACAGTTCATTATAATACTTCAGGTTGCTTTAGTTTCTCTGTACTCAAGAGCAAGTTCTTCCGACATCCATTTTGGTCTTTTCTTTTTTACCCCTTTAATTTCCTTTTGCTTTCATTATGTATGATATTCTTGATGTCTTCCCACAACTCTTCTGGTCTTTGGTCATTAGTGTCTAATGCATCAAATCTGTTCTTGAGATGGTTTCTAAATTCAGATGTGATATGTTCAAGGTCATATTTTGACTCTCATAGACTTATTTTACATTTCTTCAGCTTCGGCCTGAATTTGCATAGGAGCAGTTGATGATCTGTTCCACAGTCTGCCCCTGGCCTTGTTTTGGCTGATGATATTAAGCTTCTTCAGTCTCTTCCTACAGATAGAGTAATTCTGATTCCTGTATATCTCATCCAGTGTGGTCCATGTGTGTAGCTGTGGTTTACGGTATTGAAAAAGGGTATTTGTAATGAATAAGTCATTGGTCATGCAATCTCCAGCGTATTTTCTCTCACCAAGGCCATATTTTTCAACTGCTGTACCTTCCAACTTTTATGTTTTTAGTCATCAGAGATTATCAATACAACTTGATTGCATTTTTGATCAATTTCAGACTGCAGAAGTTGACAGAATTCTTTAATTTCATCACTGGCATTAGTATGGCTCGTAAATTTGAATAATAGTGATATTAGCTAGTCTTCTTTGCAGGTGTATGGATATTTATCAGACACCATTGTACTTCAAGATAGATCTTGAAATATTCTTTTTGGTGATGGAATTCCTCTTCAATTTATTGTTCCCAACATAGCAAACCATATGATTGTCTGATTTTAAATGGCCAATGCCAGTCAATTTCAGCTCACTACTGCCTGGGATATTGATCTTTATGCATTCTGTTTCATTTTTCATAAATTCCAATTTTCCTAGATTCATACTTCATACATTCCATGTTCTGATTATTAATGGATGTTTACGGCTGTTTCCTCTCATGTTGAGTTGTGCCCCATTAGTAAATGAAAGTCTTTCCCAGTCATGTTTTGAGTGTCTTCCAATCTGAGGGGCTCATCTTCTGGCATTATATATGACAATGTTCATAACGTTTGCAATGGCTAACCATTCAGAAGAGGTCTGCTGAAGCCCGTCCACCATGGGTGAGCCTACTGGTGTATAAAATATCGGTGGCATAGTTTCTAGCAGCACAGCAACATACAAGCCACCACAGTAACAACAAACTGACAGATGAGTCAAGAGTACTGTCATTAAAGATGATAATGACAGTTCTTTATCACATGCCTATTATATGACAGATACTTTCTGTATCTCACTTAATATAAGGTGTAGATGTCATTGTCTGCCTTAGGGTGTGGAGATGGGCAGTGATAGAATTCTCTCCTCCCTTGCCAGAAAACTGGGTTTGATTTTTGTCCAATACAACCACTCTCTATCATTGGAGGCCTGTGATGCTGAGCAGGTTTCAGAGGAGCATCCAGATTAAAACAGACAAGAAGAAAAACTTGGCGATCTGCTTCTGAAAAATCAACCTGTGATAACCCTATGGATCGCAGTGGTCCAATTCCATTGTGTATATATCTAAAGCTAGCTCAGTGGCAGCAACCAACAACAATAACATTAGTATCTACCTATAACTCAATAGATAAAATGATTGAGGTTTTCCCAAGGTTATACCACTGATTCATAGACCTCTTAAAGAAAGTTTCTTAAATGTGCTTCACTTGGTAAAATAACAGTCTTCTTACTAAAATGACCACATTGCAGGAAAACAGCCATACTGTTACTATCTGAACATACTCATCATTAGCATTTTGATAGTCACATCTAGCCTTTTTCCCCAAGATATTTTTATAAATGTACGTATTTGTAAGTTTTGGTACTAAAATTGCTTTTTTCACTTGAGACTGTGAGGGTTATTTTTGTTTGTTCTTTATGTGATGACGTTCAATGTGCTCTAGAGAGGAACTTGATACAGAGGAATATGAAGAAACCAAAAAGGAAACGCTGGAGCAGCTAAGTGAATTTAATGATTCACTGAAGAAAATTATGTCTGGAGATATGACTTTGGTAGATGAACTAAGTGGAATGCAACTGGTAAGCACAATTTACTTGCATTGATGACAGAATTGGCTTAACATTTTCTTTTTTTAAAGTATAGTTAAGATAGGAAAGGTACTCTATTTTTTATATATATAACTTCTCGATGAGTGTTTAATTATCCATAAAACAGTATAAGCATCCAAATCTTCATTTATTTAGATGCATGGCTTTAGTGGCATGCACAGAAGTAGCAAATGGAAGTTCAAATTACATTTTACTGATGAACAAAGAAGACTTACCAATGGCTGAGTATATAAATGGTCTCTTAGTGGTTTACTTTGTAGTGTATGCTTGCAAATGATTGTTGCAATATGCAGTGCAATTCATTGAAACTTTTTGGTTAGTTTTTGCCTTCCTGTGTTTCTAGGCTATTCAGGCAGCTATCAGTCAGGCCTTTAAAACTCCAGAGGTCATCAGGTTGTTTGCAAAGAAACAACCAGGACAGCTTCGGACAAGGTTAGCAGAGGTAAAGTTTCTTTAAATCGATCTGATTGCTGTATTTGCTTCTCTTCCCAGCCTGACAGTTTGTTCAGTTTGATATAATAAAGTTTAAAAATTGATCAGTTAAATTTAGAGCAGCAACCCACAATTTTCTGACAAAATTAGCCCTTTGAGCAATTATGGTTGAATAGGAATATAGACGTTAAAGCAGCACATGGCAGTTTAAATGTCCACTCAAAGCTTCAACTTGGACTCCACCTTTAAGGTTTCACTGTTACTTCTGGAGCCCCACGTTTAAATCCCATTTAGAATTCATTATCAGCATTGCTTTATGCTTATGTAGTATCTGTCATCTAAGAATCTTTAAGACCTTGATAGATCTAGTACTTAAGGAAGTCTGTTTCTAGTCTTGAGTTTAAAAGAGGCATCAATATGTTATTTGCAACCATGGATAATTCAGTAGCAGAGTGTTAAGAACATGAACTTGGGTCAGACTGACTGGAGTGAATCCATGCTGCACTGCAAAAATATGTGACTTTAGGCAAGTTATGTAACCTCTTTGTGCCTCAACTTCTGCATCTTAAAATGGTGATAATGATAGTCCCTCTTCTTAAGGATGTCATAAGGGTTATTAACTAATAAGTGTAAAGTACTTAAAAGGCATCCTGGTGGCACATTATTTAAGCATTCAGCTGCTAACTGAATGTCAGCAGTTCAAATCACCAGCCACCATGGGAAAAAGATGTAGCAATCTGCTTCCATAAATGTACAGCCTTGGAAACCCTACTGGTCAGTTGTATTCTGAGTCTGAATCAATTGTTGGCAACGGTAATGGGTAAAGCAGTTAGAATAGTAACAATGCACTGTGCACACATTCAGTGTTTCTGGTGGGCGGAATGTTTTACTTAAGCTCCAGAAGATCTAATACCAGTTGTCCCCCTCAAGCTATAGACTACACTTCAGTTTAATGAAATGAGTTCTTAGAGGATTGTTGTTGTTGTTAAGTGCCACAGAGTGTAAGTGTCCCGACTCATAGGGACCCTATGTGGGGTTTCTGAGGAGTGGCTGGTGAGTTTGAACCACCGACCTTGAACTGCTTTATTCTACAGCACCACACCAGGACTCCTCCTCTTTAAAGAAAACTACTGACCTACTAATTCAGCTGAATTTATAACTAAAATACAGGGGTGTTGTTGTTGTTGTTGTTAAGTGCTGTCAAGTTGGTTCCAACTCATAGCAACCCTGTATAGGGTTTCCAAGGAGCGGCTGAGATGGGTTTGAACTGCTGACCTTATGGTTAGCAGTCTAGTGCTTATACTACAGCGCCACACCAGGACTCCAACATACAGATAATCCCTGACTTGTGATAGAGTTCCATACTGATGACTCCATTGTCAGTTCTGATGTAAGTCAATATTTCACGTTTTTGTTTTTATTATTGTCTTTGATTATGCGTATCTTCATTGGGAGTTGGAAATATTGCATATACCTACAGATGTATTTTAATATATACATACATAAAAAATACACATGCCTGTGAAAAAAATGGATTGTATTGACATTTTGTCCACTTGCAGTAATAACTCCAGTAATAACTCCACTAGTGAAAGGTTCTGGGTCATCTGGATTATCCTTGGGGATGGGAGTGGTATTTCTAGTCAGAAAACTAGTGAGAGTTGTCTGTATGGTCACATTGCAACATTGTATGCAGTAATATTATTAATGACCAGATGTCCAAAGACAAAAAACAGTCATAAGTGCAGTTTGTCTTAACTTGAGTATGTTGCAAGTCGGGACTACCTATGATTGTGATGAGCATGAATATTCACTACAGCTGTTTAAAATCACTTCTGTCACATTTGTCTTCCATTATTTCTATAGTTCTTCATGAACTAATCAGCTAGAGAACTTTAAAAAATAACTAAGTCTGAAAAGCTGAATTTCATGCACAGAATATTTTTCTCACTCAAATACTGTGTGCTTTCCATTAACCCACTCTAGATGGATAGAGATCTGATGGTGGGAAAGCTGGAAAGAGACCTGTACACTCAACAGAAGGTAGAGATATTGACAGCTCTCAGGAAACTTGGAGAGAAGGTATCAGTATTTTACTTAACATATTAGGTATAAAGAAACACTGTGAAGCATCCTTGTGATCTGTGATCTACTTTGTAGTCCTATAAGGCATTCTTAACCGTGGTTCTTATTTGAATGCATTAGACGAGTTTGTTTTGTTTTGTTTAGCTGACTGCAGATGATGAGGCCTTCTTGTCAGCAAATGCAGGTGCTGTTCTCAGCCAGTTTGAGAAAGTTTCTACAGACCTTGGTGAGTGCCTTCCTACTTCTGAAAGCTGGACCTGTATTACCACCTCAGATTGAAGGGCGGCCTGGTGAAGATAAATGACCTTTTCCTGAGTTTAGCAATAAACCAGAATGGGTTTTTTTTGTTTGTTTTTAATAGACCCATTTGGTTTTATTTCCCAGTACATCTCATTCAAAATAATTAGATTTTATGCAGTCTAATTTTATTTGTCAGCTAAATATAACTATAAAAATAAAGGAAACCAAAAATTTTGCATATTACATACCTTGAACTGGAGTAAGAATTTATAAACCATGAGTCACCCTATGTGTGTAGCAGGAAGAAGGAAATTGTGAGGGCAGTAGAAGATTAGGAGTTAATGCACTGGTAATGGAAGCTGATTCTATTTCCTCTTTCAGTATTTGTAGGAAAGATGTTTCTCTCTCTACCTGCAACTGTAAATGCATCTGAAATTTGTTAATTGTTTGTCTTTTCTCCCTAGGCTCTGGAGACAAAGTCCTTGCTTTGGCAAGTTTTGAAGTTGGAAAAACAAAAAAATGACGTGTGGAATCTTGGGACATTGATCACATTGTTGTAAATGGCATGTTTCTTCTGGGGATCTTATGGCATTGCAAAGAAGCCAAGAGATTCTCAAAGTGCATAAGAAAAAGTGACACACAAATGTACTGGTGGCATCTGTAGATGCCCTTCAGCATTGTGCTTTGTGAGTGATCCTAGCTTGTTAGGATGGAGGGATTCCCTGGTCTTTATTCATTTTGATTTGTCTGGTTAAGAGAGAAAAAAAAGAAAATAGAGTTTCTCTGCCTGTTTTGCATTAAGTCTCCTGGTTTGTAAGTGCTGATAGTGAATGAAGAGATGTAAACTAAGGGTTCTTTTCTGCTCACAACTTTACTCTTTGTAGTGAATAATGTAGCAACATCAATAGACCTCATAGGTGTTTATAGAATTTTAGAGTTCTAAGTGACCTTAGAAATCATTTTCATTTTACAAACAAGGAAACTGAGGTTCAGAAAGAGCAATTGGCTTGCTTAGAGTCACATCAGAGACAGAGCTAGGGATAAGACTCAATCCTGACCCCTGGTTTAGTGTTCACTGAGTTTTATGTTTTAAACTTTTTCTTTTCTTTTTTTTTCCCAATGATTAACACATATTTGTGCAAGTCAGTGTCAGTGTTTGTGAAAATTTGATGCCCCAATAAAAAGTTAACACTATGGTAAGGGACCATTCACTAGCCTGTATGCTCTCCCCGTGAATGGGGCCCATTGTGTCTCTGAATTTTGAGCTGGGAACAATGGGAGCCCTGTTGAGAGTCTCCTGAAGTAACTTACTCTCCCGTGTTGGCTCACCAGGGAGGCAATAAGAAATGGCAGCTAGAGGCCCTCCTTGTGTGTGACCTCTTGCTGAAACCCAGAGGGTGGTGACTGTAAGCTACTATTTACTCTTCAGATTTTTGAGAAATACAAAGTAAGTTGTAAGGCAAAACAAATTTCTATCCTGAGTGTTTTAACTATCTGCATGCTCAAATATATAGATCTGTACATATGCATGTATGATAGCCAATTTCTTAGGCTCTGACCATTTTATATTCTTCCTCAATATTTCTCTTTTGACTTTATTCAAATTAAAAGCATTTTTATAACTTCTTGTATACTGTAAATTCTACTAGGTGCTCTGCCAACTGGGACAAATTAGGAGACCTCAGCTGCATTCATGCCTTATTTAGAGCCCTTAATGGAGGATTTTTTAACATATTGATTTAAATGGTCAAAAGCTTAAATGTTGAAATTGTGAAAAACCAAGAGAAAGAAAATTACCTACTGTTTATTGAGGGCTTTGTAGTCACAATCATCGTTTCATTTTTCTGTATGTGGTTTTTAATTGAACTGAAATTCACATAGCTTAAATTTTACCATTTTGAAGTGTATAGTTAAGTAGCATTTACTACATTTACAATATTGCACAACCACCACTTCTATCTAGTTCCAAAACATTTTCATCATCCCAAAAAGAAACCCTGTACCCATGAAACAGTCACTACACATTTCTCCCTGGCCCTGGCCAGGCCCCTGGTAACTACTAATAAATCTGGTAATCACTAATCTGCTTTCTGTCTTGATCAGTTTCCCTATTCTGGAGACTCCCTATAAGTGGAATCATAGTTGCACTTGTGTGTTCATGTTCTTTCACTAGCAGAATGTTTTCTAGGTTGGTTCATGTTATAACATGTATCAGGACTTCATTCCGTTTTGTAACTGAATATAATACATTCTGTGCATGTATCACATTTTATTATCCACTCAGGAAAATTAGGAGTTAGGAGAATTTTACATTTGAAAAAGATCTGTATAAATCTGAAGCCCCTAATCCTGGTTTCCTTTAAACTTTACTATAACTGATATAGGTGAAATATTTTGTCATTAATCATATTAAGGTATTTACTCTGTAAGTAATGACTAATGCTCAACTTAAAACTATCTTCTTTTACAAGTGACTGAATTGGCAATGCCCCACAAGACACTTGTCAATTATGACTGCGTGACATGTGGTGGGTGAATCTCTTAGAGCCTCAGCTCCCTCATCTGTTCAATGTGGATAATAGGACTGACCTCATAGAATTACTGTGCATTTGCCTGGATTCCTTAATCATTGGAGTTAATCCACCATTTAACTCCTCTTTTAAGTGCTATATAGTATATTCTGCTTCACAAATTTGGTATTTCATTGAGAAAAAGCATTTGAAAAGTGAGTAAATTCTATGCAACTATAGTTACTAAATGATTTTCAAACTGTGTTTCCTATTCATACTTTGCTATATTTAGTCTTCTTTTTCAGATCTCTTGAGAGGTCTCAGACTGCAGTAACCCTAAGGCAATGAACTTTTCAACATTCCTGGGTCAGGATAATATTTTAATGGAAAGAATTCTTACATTTTGTGAAGAATTAGAACTGAGGCAGAAATAAATTCCAATGAGCAACTATCCAAATGGACTATGTTTAATGAACCTAGTAATTTAAAACAATTACTATATTTGTAATTAGGTTTGTTTTGTTGTGTTAGGTTTTTGTTTTTTTTAATCCCATGACTTGGCAAAATAGCAGAAAGAACTGAATAATAAATAAAATGAGTTTTTCCCAGCAAAGAGTTGGGAATTGGGACTAATGTATTATTAACTTTGATTGTTAGACCTTTTATTGAAGACATTCAGCCGAAGAATGGTCATGTTTAGCAACAGCAAAAGACTATGCCACTTCATCATCAAAATGGTATTACAGTAAATAATGGAGAGGTTTGAAATTATAACAGAAAATCTCTACCCAAATCATTTTGCTTAGAGCCTTTCAACCACCTTCTCCATTTTTTTCTAAATCTATTCATTACTAAAACCAACGATTGCTCTTCTTTGCCTCTCAAAATATTTTCCTGCATTAATATGTCAGTTTAAACTGAGTATTCCCACAGACCCCATGAATAAGTTGTAAGACAAAATTGCTTCCACTCTGTCTAGCCATGGAATTTAGGTTTTAAAAACGGGAAACTAGTATATAATATTTTTCATCAAGTTGCATAAAGCAGGTTAAAAAATGTGGCTCTCAGAAAATATGACCTCTTGACATCCTAACTCACTTTCTTTTTGAAATCCCTTCTTCCGCTCACAGTAATAACAAAGTTGTAACTGATGGTGGTGGTAAGTGCTGTGGAGTTGGTTACAACTCAGCGAACTTGTATATGGTTTCCAAGAAGTGGCTGATGGATTTGAACCACCAACCTCGCAATTCAAACCAACCTTACAGTACAGTGCATTATCCTGCAGTGCCACACAAAGTAGAAAGACCATCATTCTGAAAGGCCCTCAAACACAACCGGCAGTAATGTTCTCAAGAGTTCACAATAGAGACTGAGAGCTGCTGTTCCAAGCAGAGAGCCAGAGAAGTAGAGGTTTGAGGCTGTCAGCTTGTTGTTGTTAGATGCTGTGAGTCAGTACCTTCTCATAGTGACCTTATGCACAACAGAATGAGACACTGCCCGGTCCTGCACCAACTTCACAATTGTTGCTATGCTTGAGCCCATTACTGCTGCCTCTGTGCCGTGGAGTCGGGGTCTTCTTTTTACTGACCCACCACTTTACCAATCCGTCTCCAGGGATTGGTCCCTCCTGATAATATGTCCGAGGTATAAGAGGCAGTGTCTGACCATCCTGCCTTCTAAGGAGCATTCTGACTGTACTTCTTCCAACACAGATTTGTTTCTTCTTTTGACTGTCAGCTGGAAGCTTCTTATACTTGGTTGTTTTCCTCTGTGAAGTCCACATTCCTCACAGTCTAAGACAATTGACTGCAATTGAAAATAACAAAAACTTGTTTTCTTTTCAGTAAGGTAATGCTGGCAAGAGGTCCTTCCAAGATTCCCATCAGCCAGGATCCTCTGCCCCAACTTCTGGCAACCGGGGTTGTGAATTTTCGAAGCCTTCCCACCAAAACTTAATTAAGTCATAATTTCATGATCTGGTTTAAAGAATCTAGGCTAATTATGTCTACTTATTCTAAAATGCCATAGCAGGTCGGCTACTGCTTTTTGTTACTGCTTAAGTGTTATATTATTATTTGTGTGTGTGTGTGTGTGTGTGTGTGTTATTGTGAATTGAGTGATTGTTTACATGGGAGAACATAGGTTTTACACTCGTCCTATCGTATTTCATTTCATTGCAATAATATTTACAATCCCCTCCATGCATCATCATTCAACAGTATTTGCTTCTATTCCCTCTGTTTTTGTTTTGTTTTATTTTTTAATGTACATAAAAACACTCAGGAACATTAATCATTTAAACAACCAACCAAAAGGCACATTCTGCAAGCCTGCCTCCTGGCTGCCAGCATACAGCCTTTCTCTTTTCATGATTCTGGAGTCCTCAGCTGCTCTCTCTCTCCATGTCATCATCTCTGTCTCCATCTCTGGTGTCACTGCTGCTTCTCTGGATAGGGTCCCACATTTCTCTTATGTTCTTCTCTCTTCATGGTCCTAGGGTCCTCTGTTCCTGGACTGTAAAATTAACTACTCCCCACTTTTTGTTACAAAACCTCCATAGTTGTGACAATCGCCATTAGTCATGATAACAATTATTTGCTTTCAAATAACAAGAATCTTATCCCCATCTCCTTTCACCAGACTCATCTAGACAAGATGGAAACTTTTCAATGGGGATTCTACCTTCCCCCGCACACTCTGAAACTAAACTCCCTCTTGAAAACTTGTAAGCAAGTCATTTCATGCCTTTATCACTCCCTCATGTTTAAGTTGCCCATCCCTATCAACCCTGTGTACGAAGGGGATAGGATTGATCCTTGATGTGAAGATTCCTTCCCTCTCAGTTGGTATATTGAGCTACTACATCTGTAAGTATATGTAAAATTCCTCAAATTGTAGCAATTTACACTTGTTTTCTTTATAAAAAAATTTTTATCTTCCTCTAGTTGAGTTCTGATCATCAAGCTATCAAAGCTAGCTCAAATGGGTGCTATCTGCAAGTTTGGGCATTCTTATGCATCTCCCCCCACTTCATATCAACTGGATGCTTCACTCTCAGTTCTAGCCCTCCATGGCTATGTCCTTGTACATGGACTCAGGAGTTCCGAGGTCTCACCACACTTTGGACCAACCATCCCTTCCTCTTTTCTCTCTCTCATATCCAGGTCAATGGGAGTCTATGGAATGTAGTCAAACTCAGCCCATATCTTCATTGCTGTCTTTCCCCTACTTCCACTCACCAGTAAACCAATGTGGTCTCCAGCAAGCTTACATGCCTGCTCACGTATTCCCTTTGAGTTTCAGTCTTGGAGGGGGGTTTGTCCTGAAGGGACTTAATTGCTTGCCTTGATGGCTCCTGGCAAACAATTTGCATGTTCTTGTAGTAGCCAATGAGACTGACATTTTTGTTTTTTCTTTTTCCTGCTGGTCTTTCTTCAAGAAGTATCTTCTGTTCCTCTGGCTTGTCTGCTTGTCCTTTCAAGTATGAATGATCCACCTTCACATTATTTTTGTTATTAAGTGTTGTCAAGTCAATTCTAACTCAGACCCTGCATAAGGTTTCTGAGGAGCCGCTGGTTTGTTTGAACTGACCTTGACGTTAGCAGCTTGAAATGCAAGGTAGGTGGTTCAAGCTCACCACCCACTCCTCAGAAACCCTATGGGGTTGCTATGAGTCAGAACTGACTCCACAGCACTTACAAGAACAATTCTTTCTAATTATTTGGAATATGGGGGGCAAGCTCCTGTGTAAAAACTGAAGATGTCCCTTTGGTAGTGGCGGTGGTAGTGTGCCGTGGAGTTGGTTCCAACTCATAGCAACCCTACGTACAGTTTCTAAGGCTGTAAATCTTTACTGGAGCAGAAAGCCGCATCTTTCTTTTGTGTAGCAGCTGGTAGTTTCAAACTGCTGACCTTGTGGTTAGCAGCCCGATTCGTAACCACTACACTACCAGAGCTCCTTGATGCTCCTTTAGGCCTGGCCTTTATACTTGCAGTACTCATAAACCAGGCCAAGTTGAAAACTGAGGCAATTACCCTCAATGATTATAAAAGATACAGGTCATTTAGGTAAAAGCACATATGAATTAGATTCTTGAATTAGATTCTTGTCGATTGTCTTAACCCTGTGATTTAGGCCAGGAGCTTAGAAAATGTGGTGCTCTGATTGTTTCATCATAAACAAAAGGGGAAGTAACTTTGTTAGCATCTCAAATTTTTTAGCAGGTTTATTCTCGGTCTTGTTAAGTTATACCTTAGGTTTCGTTTTTAAATCACTGAGTTTATTTATACTCATTTAAATACTTCATTCCACATTTACTCAAGAAAGGAGCATCAGTACTTTTGGAACAAATATGGCAAGATCTCAGTCCCTCTGCTTCAGCTTTATAGTATTTCATACTGTAAGTGTGAAATACATCTAGAAGTGTGAGTGGCTTGTTCCTCTGCAGGGAAATACTGTGATGAAGGCGCCACATAGAGGAGTGCATCTAAGCATGCCTGGGTCAACTTTCCATTCTCAGAAAAATGCAGACTCGGCCTTTATTTTATGAGTATAAAGGGAAAATGAGGAATGTGGGTGTGTGCTCAATCCTGGGGTGGGGGCAGCTCTCCTGGGAGTTGGCCTGGACCAGTGGTATGGCTGCGTTCCACAAGGCTCTCTGTCCCACAGCGCTATTTTACCAGAATGGGACGTTGATGGTGCCTATTTATTAGTTTTGTGACGAGGCAAAGCACCAGGCATATTGTATACACTGTGTCCTTTTGCTTTGAAAATTCAAAAGTGTGCACTTATCCCTAATGGAAATTAGGTCTCAAACATAGAAAAAAGAAAATGTGCTGCAGAGTCAGTTCCAATTCATTGTGGCCCTGTATAGGGTTTCTGAGGATGTAAATCTTTACAAGAGAAGAAAACCTCATCTTTTTCCTATGGAGCAGCTAGTGGATTTGAACTTGCGGTTAGCAGCTCAACACATAACTCACTATGCCACCAAGGCTCCTTACTGTTTGGGAGTGGGGAGTGTATATCTGCTACTTCCTCTGATTCTAATGTCATGTGTTCTTTCATTGAACACTTAGTGCTGATATATATGTGAGACACTTTCCCAGGCACTCTCTTCCCTTTTCAATCTCTAAAATTGATTGGATAAATGTAATTCTTTAAAAAGGAAAGACTCAAATTTTTATATAATAGTTTTAGATATCCAGCTAAAACAATAGAGGTTTACTTTACTATAACAATTTTATAATAGATTTAACATGAAAGAAAAAAAGCCATCTGTGACTTAGCTAGCTAGGCCTTTAGAAACACTATTCCTGTTTATTACATTATACATATATGCTGTTGCTAGGTATATAAGATACCTAACAATATAATTTGTTGAGTTGTTGCTAAGTGCCAGTGAGTCGCTTCCTACTCGTATCAAGCCTGTATGGGGTTTCCAAGGCTATAAATATTTGCGGGAGCTGAAAGCCTCATCTTTCTCCTGCAGAGTGACTGGTAGACTTGAACCATTAACCTTGTGGTTCCCAGTCCAGTGCTTATAACTACAGAGGCACCAGGCACCCAACCATATATCTATATATTAATGCAAAAATAGCAGGGAGACCGTGTCTGACTTCTCTGACAACACAAGGGAGAAGGAATATCAAACTCAGAATTAACCCAGGGCCAATTCTTACGAGGCAGAGGTCAGACATGCCTCCACCCTTCAACCTTCTCTGCCCTCTTCTAACACCAACTATCACTCCCACACACTCTCGGTTTCTCATCTGGGTTCAATAATACATTGCAATGTTCACACAGAACTCATAGATAATACTCAGGATTATGAAATTTATTAGGGAAGTGAAGAGGGTATAATTCAGGATCAGAAACAACTCAGGATGCTGCAGTCCTCCAGTGAGGAATGCCTCTCCTCTGTCACCCTACAGCACACGTCACTCTTGTCTTCCTCCTCTCGGCCATATGAGCCCTTGGTCTCTGCCCTGCTCCGGCAAGTGTTACAAAGCTCCTTTAGCCTGTGTGTAAACTGCTTTACTTGGTTCATGGGTTAGGAAACCGGCAGCTGCTCTGTCTCTCCATGCCTCTGCCTTTGCCACTGCTGCTTTTCTAGGTAGGAGTCACATGCTCCACTCATGGCTCTTCTTTCTAGATGGTGCTGGGAAATCTGTCCCTGCTGCAGAGACAGCTCTTTTTAAAATGAACTGGATGGTAAAACTAACCAATCCTGACATTAGAGTCCATTACACCCTATTTGCATGGTCCCACTCTTTTTGGAGTCCTGGTGTAGCGCTGTGGGTTAATGCACCAGACTGCAAAGTCGTTTGAACTTCAAGGTCAGCAGTTAAAGCTCACCAGCTGCTCCTCAGAAACCCTATACAGGGTGGCTATGGGTCATAACTGACTCAACAGCACTTCACAACAACCACAACTCTTTTTGTGGGGGTTAGTCGTGGTATGGCACTGTAGAATAAGCACTGGACCGCAAGGTCAGTTTGAACTGCAGTATTGGTTCAAACTCACCAGCTGCTCCTTGGAAACCCTATGCAGGAAACCCTATGCAGGGTCGCTATGAGCTGGAATTCACTCCGTGGCAGTTAACAACAAAGACTTTGGATTAGAAAAGCCCTATCGAGTAAATTCTCAGGACCACAATTATAAAGAGCATTACACTTGGAAATTATCCTGATTTATACAATTTGATCTAAATTATCTTTATAATTTTTTACTTCAACTTTTAACCAACCTGAGAAAGTGCCTATCTCATTTAAAAGCTTGTATTTGGAGATGATCCAATGGAGAGGAAGTGGAAACACTTCCAATCCTAATTCTGTCACTCTTTTGTACCTAATTTTGATCCACTTTGCCAACTGGACTTCCATATATTCATGTAGATATTTTGTGAAGGATGGTTAGATACGTAATTTCATTTATCAGATGCATTGCTTTGAAACTACAGCATAAGGAACTCCGAAAAGTTAAATAAAAACCACTTGGGTGAAATGAAATACTTGTTGTTGTCAGGTGCCATCGAGTCGGAACCGACTCATAGCGACCCCATGCACAGCAGAACGAAACAATGTCCGATCCTGGGCCAACCTCACTACCGCCGCCACACTTGACGCCATCAATGA
>NW_006408741.1:202874-210870 GCF_000296735.1 Chrysochloris asiatica
CTTGTTCTTTGCCAATTCCTTCAATGCACTTTGGACATTCCCCCTGAGCATAAAATACTTAGACTACTAAGATCTATAAGAAGGAGCTATTAAGGTTACTAAACATGGAAGCATTGTATGTCTTTCGACTAATGGAAGTTTGTGTGTTCATACTTCAGATATTTGAAGTAATGACGATTGAAAATCATAAAATAAAATGAACTAGGAAAGAACCTACCATTCTGTTTCTCCAGCCCTTTTCTCTCCTGGAGGTGAGGTAAATGATGTTTTCTGTTATGTTTTCTTTTAATGATACAAGTTGTGCTAAAGAGATCTCATAGAAGACCAAGACATCCTAACTGGAGAATGTGACTGTGGGAATTTGTGCGTTAATATTACATAGTCTGTCTCAACAGGGTGTCATTAGCAGCAGAAACAGAAAGCAAATTAAAACCAGTCCCTTCAGCGTTCCTAGACACTGCAGCCCCTTCAGCATGCTGCTTCTAATGTGTATCTGGCTCTGAAAAGAAATTAAATGAAATTGCCTGCTTAAAGTTGTTTTAAAAAGTCACAAGTGTCACCTGGATGCTTACTTGAGCACTCCCTGCCTCCTCCTCTCTGTGAGCCTATCTTCTGTCTCCTGAGAAGGCTTTGCTGCTGATTAGTAAAATAAGGGCCCCTTTCTGTTCCGTCTGTAGTTAGCCACCAATTAGTACAATGCACAGAAATGCTCCCATGCTGAGCACTGTGCTGGGGGCATGGATGGCATTACTCCTTAGAACAAGCTTCAGCTCCCAAAAGAGACCCTCAATAGACTCCATCTACCTCCTGGAGACCAGATATTTCAGTTTAACTAATTAAAAGCAATCTAAATATATTGCGAAGATTTTGATTCAACTAAAAAGAGTTTACTTTTATTTTACACTGTTGCCCCAAAGTTACATGAAATCCCCACAAAAATATTGATGTGACCAGTAAAACTAGCTTTGAACTAGAGACAAGACAATCATTATGAATCCAAAAGTAAAAGCAAAAGAACCCAAATTCAAGCCAAGCCCAAGATAATCAGGATTTGGGGAAAAGGCAGAGATTTTCTCTTCCCCTCAAACATTAATATACGTATAGAAATTAATGTGAGCACATAACACTGTGCCAGACCTTAGTAGATCCATTGTAACTAGGTGCCTACTCTACCATTCTCGCCTTTCCATTGGAAACCCATGGAAGACCTGGGAACCGTGGAGTAACTGGCAGAAGGGTGACCATTCCTGGGCAAGGTGGAGCTAGCCCTGACAGAAAGAAGCTCATCTCATGTTTACAGAGAAGAAAATGAAAAAAGGGATCCGTTTGTGCCTAAAAACCCTTGCAACCATTCATTGTTACTAACAGCAAGTGTTTCTAGCCTCCTGGAAGTCATACACATTCTGTATAGACTCAAAGAAAAAATTGGGTTCTGGATCCTAAGCTGTTCTGTAAATGATCAGAGAGTAATTCTCTTTATATTATTATCAATTTTATGCGTTTAAATTAAACCCACTGCCATCAAGTCAGTTCTGACTCATAGTGATCCTTTGTTGTTGTTCTTAATCGACACTGTATAGGAGTGCTCAGGCTGTAAATCTTAGGCTAGAATACAACGGCTCCTCAGGGTTTCTAAAGACTAAATCTAAGACAGCCTCATCTTTCTCCCAAGGTGTAGGTTTGAACTGCTGACCTTGCAATTTCACTCACTTGGCAGGACCAGGGCTCCTTTTTAAATAAAGGCCTTAGGGAAAGTGAAGGAAAAGAGGTTGTTTGAGAGTTAAAGCAAGACGGCTTAGGATGAGGGAAGCAATCGCCTCTCCCATTTACTTGGTTTCTATCACAATGGAGAATGCCTTGATTATAACTTCTTTGATGTATTGGAGTATTATGCAGCAAACATTCACTTCCCTTCCTCAGGGTGGAGTGTTCTTCCTTGCCCACTGTTTTGACCTTGGCCATGAAACTTGGTTTGGTCAATGAAATGTTGTTATAAAGTACCATTGAGTAGTGACCCTGTATAGAGTTTCCAAGGAGTAGCTGGTGGGCTTCAACTGGCAACCTTGTATTTAGCAGTCCAGTGCTTATTCTACAGTGCCACACCAGGGTTTCACTTATGTTCCAGGTAAGTGATCTCTTTTTGTAAAGATTTTAACCTAAAAAGGCCAATAATACAGTTTTATTTTGTCATATGAGATCACCGAGTTGAAAATTGACGTTCAGGCAGCTAACAAACATGAAGAAATGTTCATGATCATTAGCCACTATTGTTGTTGTTAAATGCCATCAAGTCCGTTCTGACTCATAGTGATCCTATATAGGGTTTCTGAGAAGTGGCTGGTGAATTTGAACCGCCGACCTTGCGGTTCAAACTGACCTTGTGGTCCAGTGCATTATCCCACAGTGTAATACCAGGTCAAAGCAACAATGAGATATCATCTCACACCAGCATTAACAGTGAAGTTCAAAAAACCAGAAAACAACAAATGCTGGCGAGAGTGTGGAGCCACCAGGACCCTCCTACATTGTTGGTGGGACAGTAAAATGGTTCAACCACTCTGGAAAATATGCTATGGCACTTCCTCAGAAAGTTGGAAATAGAAATACCTTATGAACTAGAAATCCCTCAACTTGGTGTATTTCCACAAGAAATATGAGCCAAAACACAAGTAGATATAGGCCACCAATATTCATCACAGCACTATTCACAATAACAAGAAGATGGAGACAACATAAGTACCCATCAATGGAAGAATGGTTAAACAAACTTTAGTACATACACACAATGGAATACTATGCAACTATGTAGAATAATGATGAATCTGCAAAACATGAATGAACCTTGAGGACATTATGCTGAGTGAAATTAGTCAATCACAAAAGGACAAATATTGCATGAGACCATTATTGTAAAAGCTTAAGAAAAAAAATTCCCTACTAAAAAGAAACATTCTTTGATAGTTGCCAAGGATCAGAGAGTGGGGAGAGTAATTCATTATTTAGGAGGTAGACACATGTTAGTTTGGGTGATGGGGAGGGCAATATACAAAGGAGGTGGGCAATACACAGGAAGAGGAGGGTGGCAGATGAACCATGAACATAGGGAAGACTTAGGGAGGTACTGTTAAGTGCTGTTGAGTCGATTCCAACCCATAGCAACACTGTATAGGGTTTCCAAGGAGAAGCTGGTGAGCTTGAACCACCAACCTTGCAGTTCAAATGACATTGCAATCTGATGCATTAGCCCACAGTACCACACCAGGACTCCATACATGGGCTAAATGGGATAAAGGTAAATAGTGATTTATATACAACCTGGGAGAAACAGTGTTGTGTGATACAGGAATCAAGGCATAGTCTGGGTTAAGGAGGGGAAAACACGTTTAGGTGCTTGACTGTCTTGTGGATAAGGGTTTCCTCTGTCTACTATTGTAAAATAGACATTTAAGGTTGATAGAAATGAATATTGGGAATTAAGATTACAGAAAGCATGTCTTCAGCCTATAAATTATCAGATTAGCTAAAAGGGGAACTAGAATTTGCCCAGGGAAATAGGCTTCTAGTTGAGCCTATGGAATATGGAATATTGTGGAATATGGGCCTTGGTAGACTCCTGAGCCCCACCCAGAATCTTCTGAGGTGGTATATTCCCACTTGAAAAGACATGCAGACCAAACTAGAACATCTGGGAGAACAGAAGATTCTTATCAAAAGAAAGACCAGCAGAAAAAAAGTAGACTGTTTGGCTGTTAGAATATCAAGCACGCTGTTTGCCTTGGAGCCATCAAGGCAAGAAAAGTCAGCCCATCAGGTAAAACCCTCTTCTAAGACAAACACAACAGAAACCCACAAGAAGTCTAGTATGTTCACTGCTGACAACCCCTGTCTACTTGTGACTGTTGTTGTTGTTGTTGTTAAGTGCCGTCGAGTCGGTTCCGACCCATAGCGACCCTGTACAGGGTTTCCGAGGGTGTAAATCTTTACGGGAGTAGAAAGCCTCATCTTTCTCCCGCGGAGCGGCTGGTAGTTTCGAACCGCTGACCTTAAGGTTCGCAGCCCGATTCGTAACCACTACGCTACCAGAGCTCCTTACTTGTGACTGTAAGTGGAAGAAATGCAGCAATGAAGATATATGCTGATTTGGCCATGTTGCATTGACACTGGTTGACCTTGAGATGAGAGAGAGAAGAGGAAAGCACTGGATGGTCTGAAGTTTAGACAGATGTGTAAACTCCCAAGCCCATGGGCACTGACCTAGTCACTGGGTTTCTGAGGAGTAGCTGATGAGCTTGAACCGCTGACCTTGCAGTTCAGACCAACTTTGCAGTCCAGTGCATTAATTGATGTTGTTGTTGTGAAGTGCCATAGAGTCAGTTCCGACCCATAGTGACCCTGTACAGGGTTTCCAAGGAGCGGCTGATGAGCTCAAGCCACCAACCTTGCAGTTCAAGCTGACTTTGCAGTCCAGCGCATTAACCCACAGTGCTACACCAGGTTGCAGCCCACATTGACCCTCTATAGGGTTTCCGAGGAGCAGCTGGTGAGCTTGAACCACTAGCCTGGCAGTTCAGACCAACTTTGCAGTCCAGTGCATTAACTTGCAGGACTCCACTGGGTTGATAGGGACTGGCAGTTTAGACATTGGCTTTCAAAAATAAGGAGACTATAAAGGCATGAAGTGGCTGGCTTACAAGTTTTCATGAATGTACTTAGTTTTAGAATGAGGTGGGTAAGGTAGAATCCCCACTGAATAGTTTTCCTCTTTTTCAGAGGGATCTGCTGAAAAGGGATGGGGTATAATGGTTATAGGATTTTACGCTTTAATTGTAATTGTTGAGTAGGATTAATTGTGATTATCACAAATGTAATTGTAGAAGATGTGTAACTAAAAGCAGGGAGTAGTTAGCCTCTCATATTAGGAACAGAGAATCCCAGGACCATCAAGGTAGCGCATGAGTGGAGCATAAGATCCTACCTAGGGGACTTGTGACAGTAGAGATGGTGGCAGAGGCAATGCTATGGAGAGAGAGCAGCTGTGGGTTCTAGGTCCATGGATTTAAAAAGGCTGTGTGCCTGCAGGCAGAGTCTGGCCTGCAAAATATGTCCTTTGAACATTTAAATGAATATGTTTTGTTTTGTATGTGTACATTAAAAAAAAATTTTTTTTTTTTACTTTTTTTTTTTTTTTCTTTTAAGGTTTTTATTGTGGATTGAGTGAAAGTTTACAGGGCAGATCATCAGTTTTACATTCAACAGATAATACACCTTGTTTCATTACAATGATTATAATCCCCTCCATGTACCATCAGTTAACAGTATTTCTACATCAAATATTTTTGTTTTGTTGATTTGTGGGGAAAAAAATGTAAAAGGGAAGCCACAGGAAGGAAGGAGGATAACTGTTATTGGCAGGGAGGAGATTGTAATCATTGAGAAGAAACAAAATTTATGATTGGTTGAAAGTAAAGCTGATGATCTTGTCCGTTAACCTTCACTCAATTTACAATAAAAAGTTAAAAAAAGAAAGCTCCTAACAAGAGTCCTGTGTGGCACTGTAGGATAAGCACTGGACTGCAAGGTCCATTTGAACCACAAGGTCGGTGGTTCAAACTCACCAGTCCCTCCTTAGAAATCCTATACAGGGTCACTATGAGTCAGAACTGACTTGATGGCTCTTAACAAAAATCCAAGGAAAATGAGGAGTCATGTGACTCTGACTTCATCCCCATCTGCAGCTAAGTCCCAGTGTTGGACTGCCCAGTGAACAAGGTAAACACGGGGTTAGTGTAGTATATTTACTAATTGTAATGAACAATTGCACATTTTTCCACCACATCAAATATTCTGCTTCCAGGTCTGGCTGTTATCTGTCTTTCTTTCAACCCCACAGCACCTTCCTACAGAATCAAAATTTCTTTTTCAAATTTACAGTTTTAAAGATGTGGTGGTCTATTGTTCACTACAGATCAATAAATAAGCACAAGTAATCCCATGCTTACCTTGTTTTTGGGTAATCCAACACTGCTAAAACCTGTTGATTCCTGCCAACAGCAGCAGAGACATAGCCAGCCCACAGCCTATAGTAATTATCCCAGTTAGATTTCTAAATGTTATTGAAATTAAAATGAAAACAATGACAATAACAGGAAACATCATAATGGTTGTTGTTGTTGTTGTTATGTGCTGTGGAGTCGGTTCCGACTCATAGTGACCCTGTACAGGGTTTCTCAGTCATAGTGGTAGATGGATTGATAATGTGGAGAGACTGAATTTGGTAGATGTATAAATGAGATTCAAATAAGTGAAGATAGCCCTTGAATTTTGAATACTTAGCCATTATCCTTGGTAAAGTAGAGGGTTGACAAAAAAGAGGAAGACCCTCAACAAGATGGATTGACACAGTGTCTGCAACAATGGACTCAGAGCAACAATTATGATGATGACGCAAGGACTGGGCAATGTTTTGTTCTGTTGTGCTTACCATTGCTATGAGTGGGAAACGACCTAAGAGCACCTAACAACAACAGCAACAACTTTTAAAATTGTGTCATAGATTGCATAATACGGAGAAACTGTTTTATATGTCATGACATATATAAAGAGTAAAACCTATCTGAAATAGCATTGAGTTTGAGCTATGCGTGAAAATGTCGTAAAGGTTTCAGTCCAAAGAGCAAAGGAAAGAAAATCATGGTGGAGGCAGCTGCAGCTTCAAACTGTCAACACCTTCATAAGGAAGACTTGGGATTCTCAGCATCAGGAGAGGATGTTCATGAGAACTTACGAAAATCTGATTGAGCCCCCCTCTGCTTTCCTCTTTTCTTGATGTGCTATCATAGAAAGGGGAGTCCTGGTGTGGCGCTGTGGGTTAATGTGCCAGACTGCAAAGCCATTTGAACTGCAAGGTCAGCAGTTCAAGTTCACCAGCTATTCCTCAGAAACCCTATACAGGGTAGCTATGGGTCGGAATTGACTCAATGGCACTTAACAACAAACAACATCATAGAAGGGAGTCTGTTGAAGCAATTTCATTTATAAATTCCATTCTGTTAGCAGTATAGACCAATAAAACCAGAGATGTCTTGTTTTAAAGAGGAAAAAAAGTGATTGGGAATCCTGCCCCGACCCCCATCCTTATTTAGTGTTAATTGCTTTGTATAAAAATGTCATGGCATCATCCAACTGCCTTATCTGACTTCACAAGGGGAAAGGATAATCATCAAGATGAGCAGTCTTTTCATTGTTTCTGACACCAGCTGTCCCTCCTGTGGCACTCTCTGCTTATCTGTTGGGTTCCATAATTTGTTGCAATGGCCACACAGAACTGACAAACCATACTCACGATAGTAGTGTTTATTATGGAAGTACCAGGTTACAATTCAAATTCAAAAACAATCTGGAGGTAACAGGAACAACTCAGGATACTGTTGATCTGTCATGACAGCTTCTCTTCAAACTTGCAGGCCTCTTGGCACCATGTTTTTTGCCTTTGCCCTGTTTGGGCAAGCATTACAAAGCTCTTTAGATCTTCAGACAAGCATCCTTCCTGAAAGCACTTTTCTCTTCTGCACTGTGGGTCAACACGCCCACTAGGGCAACCTCACTCATTGCACCCTCTCTCACTAGTCTCCCAGGTCTGCTGATGTCTTTTCTTGGGTACTAGCCTCTGCTGTATTTGCCACTGCTTCTTGCCATGTACTAGCTTCTCTGGTGTTGGAGCTCTAGCTCCTGGGTCTTGGAGGGTCTCAGAACAGTGACTCTGTGTCCAAACAACAAGTTCCACTTTCGACTCTTTTTCTTGATAGTAGTGAGGTATCCCAACCTCTGGGATTGGCACCCTGTAAGCCTAGTGGGATAGCAAAACTAACCAGGCCTCTATAAGGGCTCCATGTACTTTATTTGCATGGTTCTACAGTGGCACTGTGGGTTAATACACCAAACTGCAAAGCCATTTGAACTGCAAGGTCGGCGGTTCAAACTCACCAGCTGCTCCTCG
>NW_006408741.1:212450-253152 GCF_000296735.1 Chrysochloris asiatica
ACGACAAACTGACAGATGAATGGTGGACAACATTGTGAAGTATGAGTATTTCAGAACACTTAATTGTGCTCATAAGGAATCTGTACATGGACCAATAGGTAGTTGTTCAAACAGAACATGGGACCAATGAATGGTTTAAAATTAAGAAAGGTTTGTGACAGGGTTGTATTCTTTCACCATACTTATTAACCTGTATGCAGAGCAAATAATCCGAGAAGCTGGATTCTATGAAGAAAAACGTGGCATCAGGATTGGAGGAAGATGTATTAACAACCTGCGATATGCAGATGATACAACCTTGCTTGCTGAAAGCAAAGAACACTTAAAATACTTAGTGATGAAGATCAAAGAGCACAGCCTTACGTATGGCTTGCATCTCAATGTGAAGAAAACAAAAATCCTCACCACTGGACCAATAAACAACATTCTTATCAATGGAGAAAATATTGAAGCTGTCAAGGACTTCATTCTTCTTGAATCAACTATCAACAGTCATGGAAGCAGCAGTCAAGAAATCAAATGACGTATTGCATTAAGCAAATCTGCTGCACAAGACCTTTTTAAAGTGTTGAAGAGCAAAGATGTCAGCTTGAGGACTAAAGTGTGCCTGACCCAAGCCATGGTATTTTCAATAACCTCATATGCATGCGAAAGCTGGACAGTGAATAAGGATGACCATAGAAGAATTGATGCTTTTGAGTTATGGTGTTGGAGGAGAATATTGAAAGTGCCACGGGCTACCAAAAGAACGAACAGATCTGTGTTGAAAGAAGTACAGCCAGAGTGCTTCTTCGGGGCCAGGATGACCAAACTTCATCTCTCTTACTTTTCATATATTCAGGAGGGACCAGTTGCTGGTGAAGGATATCATGTTTGGTAAGGTTGAGGGTCAGAAAAAAAAGAGGAAGACCCCCAGCAAGATGGAGTGACAATATGGCAGCATCAATGAACTCAAGCGTGGCAACAATTGTGAGATTAGCCCAGGACCAGGCAGTGTTTATTTCTATTGTGTATAGGGTCGCTATGAGTCCGTACCGACTCGATGGCACCTAACAAGAAGAGACTGGGCAGTGTTTTGTTCTGTTGTGCATAGGTTGCTATGAGTCAGAACTGACTCAATGGCACCTAACAACAACAACAACAATCCCTGCAAGGCAAGGGTTCCATGCACCTTGTTTGCATTAGCAGAAACTGTAAAATCCTCTTAGTGGGTTACAAGCACCTTATTTACATAGTCCTACCCAATCATTTTGTGGGAGTTACAAGAACATGGCTAGAAGAACCATATAATTATAATTCACTGCCCTGCAATTTGTTGTGTTTTTTAAAAATAGTATTTGTGTTTTCAATGAAAGTTTATACAACAAATTAAGTTTGCATTTGACAATTTTTACACAGATTGTTCAGTGACATTGGTTAAATTTGCCCTAAGTGTCAACATTCTCTAATTGTACACTGATGGTTCATTTTCCAATACTCTAGTTTCCTTGCCTTCTTCTCATCTTTGCCTTAGAGTTAATTGTTGATCTTTTGGTCTTATAAACCAAAACCCAAACTCACTGGTATGGTATTGATTCCAAGTCATAGTGACCCTATATAGAGTTTCTGAGACTATAAAACTTTACAGGAGCAAACAGCCCAACACCTATCCCACAGCATCATTAGGATTCCATTTTGATCTCATTTAGATGGTTTTTTTTAATAGTTCACTGTACTCACACAGAACAGTCTAAGTTTTGTGTGCCAGTCTTGTACTTTGCTAAAAGGTGGCCTCAGAAGATAGTTTCAGAGATTAAAGAGTACTTCAGGATGATAGTTCCCAGAGAGTCCTCTAGACTCAACTAGTCCAGTAAGCTCTGGACTTTTTAAAAGAATTTGAGTTCTGTTCTATGGTTTTCTCCCTTTTTATCAGGGTTTGTCTATTGGAATGTCGATAGTGGTACCTGGGCACCATCTAGTTCTTATAGTCTCAAAATACATAAAAGCCTGTAGCTTATGTAGGCTAGGCTTTTAACCCTATAGGCTAGTTTCTTCTCTGAACTTTTCTTCTCCTTTCTCTTTTTCTTCTATTTCTTGAGTAGAGGTCAATAGTTATTTGCTAATTGATTTGCATTGACCATCTTCCCCATTAGACCCACCCTGCAATCTGTTTTGTTTTTTACATTGTGGTGAAAATGTACACAAGAAAACATACAGCAATTCAATGACTTCCACATGTACGATTCAGTGGCACTGGTTACATTCTTTAAGTTGTGTAACCATTCTTGCTATTGTTTTCAAAATCATCCCATCATCAGGAAGGTAGGTACCATTCAATGCTCTCTTAGCAAAACCTCCCTCTTTTCATTTCCCTCCTCCCACCTCTGGTAACCTCTAATAATGCTTGGCTTTTCAATATATTGTCTTATTTCATATAGGTGAGATCATACAGTATTTGTTCTTTTGAGACTGATTTATTTCACTCAGCTTGACGTCTTCAAGGTTCATCTATACCGTGGCATGCGTCAGGACTTCATTTCTCTCTATAGCTGAGTAGTAGATGGGGAATTTTAAGGAATTCTCAGGCTATTAAGTATCTTGGACTATTTCCCTTGGCTCCAGAACTTGTGCTAATTAAAATTATTTCAACAGAAATTCAGCTTCTTTTTTTTTTCTTTCTCTCTCTCTCTCTCTCTTTTTGCTGCCTGTGATGGGTCTCATGTTCTTTGCTTAAATAATTAATAATCATTACTATCTGTTATGCAGTGTGTGGGAGAAAAACGAGATATCTTGGATCCCAGGACATTTGCCTCATGCCTGTCCGCTTTGCATAAGCTTTCATGTTAGACTCTTCATTAGCTGACACCGGGGTGTAGGTTTGTCTGCCCTCAGCCTTTAGTGTTTATTAACTATAAAAAAGGTCCCCCTCAGACTCACCAGCTGGGGGCGAATACAGCTGATGGAAGTCATTTCCTGGAAGAATAGTAATGAAGAAAGTGAGGTTAGGTGGGGGGAAGTGGAGAAAGCAAAACCACAAAGTTCATTAGATTGAGCAATCTTTGCTACAGCAAAATGCAAACCCTTAGTGTCTGTTACATTGTGGCAAAGTCAGACCTCAGTTTTACAAGTAACAAAGGATTTCAGAAAACCCCTAGCTCAACATATGAATGGAAACAAGAAGGTTTCTACTGGGGAATTTGCTACTATCTGGTGTGGTGCTGTGGGTTAATGGCACCAGACTACCAAGTCATTTGAACTGAGAGGTTGGCAATTCAGGCTCACCATCTGCTCCTTGGAAACCTTATACAGGGTCGCTATGGGTCAGAATCAACGGCACACATGATGCAGTGTAGGAGGAAAACTACAGATATTTAATAGTTACAAGCCCTGCAGCTTGTTTGTGACAACAAATGACCTGCGGCAGTCTCTACCTGAATAGGGGGAGGGAAGATCTGATTGTCAGGAATGGTCCTTTTAGTCTCATCTGAACGCACTCATAACATTGAGACATCTACTCATGTGAAATGCAATGAATGATACAGGTTGAGCAACAATTTCATCACTTTTTTTCTGGAGAGTAGAGGCTATTTGCTTTTGCTGTTGTTGTTCGTGCTGTTGAGTTGATATTGACCATTAACGACCCATGTGACAGAGTAAACTACCACATGGCCTTTTGTAGGCTGTCAGTTTTAAGGGAGCAGATTACCAAATCTTTTTCCCAAGGAGTCACTGGAAAGGTCCAAATCACCAACCTTTTGTTTAGCAGATGAGCACTTAACTATTGTGTCTCCAAGGCCCTTCATTTGTCTTGAGGAATGATAATAATTATTATTATTATTATTATTTTTGGTATTTAATTGGCTAATAACCAGCTGGGGGCAAAAAGGCAATAAATATACTACTATATTTAAAGGATAATAGAACTGACTTGATGCCTATATTGCTTTGTCTTTACTTAGGCATTAGCATATTTGAGGCCGGACAGATAAAATCCACTTATAAGAAATGTTGGTTTATCAAAATACTCAGCCAAAGAAATAAATAGTTATTTATTCATATAGTTTTCAAGTACAATTCCAGCAAGGTTCTGTGATGTTGGGGGGATATACCCATCAGAGGCTGCAGAGACCAACTCTCTGGGGACAGGTTGGCAGAGACCTCGATGTGCACAGCTGCACGTGTCCCACTCAGGATATAAAATATGTGTATTCACTGATCTACAAAATGCTTTCATCGTTGTGTTTAATAATTCTCTATTATCTCCAAAGGGAAATTAGATGACAAGTATTTGCCAAGGCAAGACACAGGAGAATGGCACATGATCACAAATTCTTTTTCCGCTGTGCACTTGGCCTCCTCATCACTGTCTCCCTTTAGAGACGGGATAGCTGCCCCAGATGGAAACAGGATGACAAACATGCAGACATAAGCCAAGATAAATGTTTAAAATTTTCTATAAACCCTCTGCCACCAAATCAGTTCTGGCTCGTAGTGACATTACTAGACAATTATTAATTCATATTTCAAATGTTCTCATTATTACTTTAAAAAACACAAACCCATTTGTCATTGAACCGATTCCATCTCAAAGCAACCCCCCAAAACAGAAGAGAACTTCTCCGTAGGGTTTCCAAGTATGGCACTGTGGGTTAACACGCTGCACTGCAAAGTCATTTGAACAGCAAGGTCGGTGGTTCAAGCTCACCAGCCACTCCTTGGAAACCCAATATAGGGTCACTATGGGTTGGAACCAACTTGAAGGCACTTAACAACAACAATCTTTACAGAAGGAGTCCTCATGTGATGCCATAGGATAAGCACTTGACCACAAGTTTGGTTTGAACTGCAAAATTTGTGGTTCAAGTTCACTAGCCACTCCTCTGAAACCCTATACAGGTTTGCTGTGAGTAAGAACTGACTTGACAGCACTTAACAACAACATTCTTTACAGAAGCAGCCTGCCATGTCTTTCTCCCGCAGAATGGCTAGTAAGCTTCAACCACTGGCCTTTTGATTAGTAGCCGAGCCCTTAACCACTGTACCATCAAGACTTCTACTTAAAAAAACAATGTTTTCCATTATTCAGTACAAAGTCTCTTCCATTTTCACCTATTGTCACCTTGTCCCTGCTTTTCTAGAAGGTGTTGTTGTTAAGTGGCATTGACTCAGTTCTGACTTACACTGACCCTGTATAGGGTCTCCTAAGAGCAGTTGGTGAGTTTGAACCGCCAACCCTGCAGTTCAAACCAACATTATGGTCCAATGCTTTCCTTACAGCATCACACCAGGACTCTCCACTTGAAGGTAGGGAGGCCTTTTTTTGAGGACTACTGTAACCTTAAGAAGAGTTCCTGGGTGGCACAAACTGTCAAGCGCTCTAGTAATAACCAAAAGGTTGGCAGTTGGAGCTCACCCAGATGCACCTAGGAAGAAAGATCCGTTAATCTGCTTCTGAAAGGTCACGGTCTTGAAAATCCTATGGAGTGCAGTTCTACTCTGCACACGTGGGCCACAATGAGTTAGAATGACTGGATGGCAACTGATTTGGTTGCCATGAGACCCATTTGGTTGCCATGAGACCCATTTGGTTGCCACGAGACCCTAACTGCTTCAAAACAGGTCTCCTTCTCAGCAGCCTGCCATGATGGTACCTTAGCCACGTCAGACTTACCTAGAAGTTACATTATAGGCATCCCTATGGTGTATGGATGCGAAAGCTGAACAGTGAATAAGGAAGATCGTAGAAGAATTGATGCCTTTGAGTTGTGGTGTTGGAGGAGAATACTGAAAGTGCCATGGACTGCCAAAAGAACCAATAGATCTGTTTTGGAAGAAGTGCAACCAGAGTGCTCCTTGGAGGCCAGGATGGCCAGGCTTTGCCTCTCATACTTTGGACACATTGTCCGGAGAAAACAGTCGCTGGAGAAGGATGTCATGCTGGGTAAGGTGGAGGGTCAGAGAAAAAGAGGAAGACCCCCAACGAGATGGATCAGCCAGGTGGCATCATTGATGGCATCAAGTGTGGCAGTGGTAGTGAGGTTGGCCCAGGATCGGACATTGTTTTGTTCTGCTGTGCATGGGGTCGCTATGAGTCGGTTCTGACTCGATGGCACCTGACAACAACAACAATGGTGTAGCTAACAGAACTTTTTACTCCTGAAAGCAATGATTTAAAGACACATGTGTTCTGGGAGCATAGAGAGATCCTCCCCAAAGCTGAAGGGAAAAATATATATAATAAAAATTTAGAAAAAAGAAGAAGAAAGGATTGGGAGGTGGGTGAAGTACAAATAGCTCACCAGCAGGAGGGAAACGTCCTAGGTGAAGTATTTACACATTTATTTTTTCATGTAATATTTGTTGACCATCTACCAAGTACCAGGTAATGTACCAGGACCATTGTGGCATGTTCCCTACCCTCCTGGAGTTTAAGGTCAGGATGGGATGAGCAGACATAGTTTAAGAAAAGGCTCCATGAAGAAGACCAAAGGATGATAAATATTCAGCCAAGTGAAGCAGGAAAAAGTGAGGAAGAGCCATTGAAGAAAAGGGATGTGCTCACTCAGGGGAGCCCCTGGGTGATGCAGATGGTTAAGTGCTTGCCTGCTAACTAATGGTTGGTGGTTTGAATCCACCTATAGGTACATCAGAAGAAAGACTTGGTGATTGGCTTCCAAAATTTCACAGCCATGAAAACCCCCTGGAACACAGTATATGAGTAGTCATATACCCAGGGTTACAAGAGGTGTCCTGTGACCAAGGAGCAGGAAGAAGACCTGTGTGACTGGAGCCCAGTCAACAGAAGTAGTCCAAGACCAGGCTGGAACAAGATGGCACAGGGTCTTGGGGTCATGCAAAAAAATTGAGCTTCATTATGAAATGGAGGAAAAGTGGACCAACAGAGGAGTGCTGGTGATCTACTTCCATAAATAACAGATCCAACAAGACTCCCTAGCTGTTGTGTGGGCAATGGATTCGGGTGGTAGGCTGAGCCTGGGTGAGCCTGGACAAGTAACTAGTTGGATGGTCATTGCTAAAGTCCAGTTGGGAGCTGTTGGTAGACTACACTGGGATCAGGGTGTGAAGATGGAAGGAAGAAGATTCTAGACACGGTTTTGGAAAGGAAGCATCATAGGCTAGACAAGAGTGATCAAGGAGAGAGTGGTGTTGAGGACGTGCTTTAAAGTCCGGTATAAACAACAGGGTGGATGTTGGTGCCTGTTACTGAAGCGGAAAGGAAGGAGAGGCAGATTTGGGGACCGGTTAGGATGGTGTGCACAAAACTAATTCCAGGACTCCTGAAATGAGGGAACACGTACTATATTAGGGGTGTCTCTCTCTTCTCTCTCTCTCCTTTCTTTCAAATCTCATCTGTTCCTGTCAGTAACATTGCTGTATAATGTCAGGATTTTCTATGAGGCAGGAGGAGGTCATATCTTTCTACGAGTGAGCCCCAAAAGTTTGTGGGAAAATTCCATGATCTTTTCATTTCGTTTTTCCACAGACTTTTTGAAAGCCTCTCATAGTTCTTTTTTCAGTGGGCAAGAGCATTCCTTTCAGCAAGTTTCAGGGAAGGATTCAGACTGGCTCAGCGTAAGGTGCATCTCTATTTCTGAGCTAAGAGTCAAGTGAACGTAGCAGTTGTATTGGTCTTATTTGGCTCACATATCTCTCCGGTTGTTTTTGTTTGTTTTGGTGTGAGGTGGGGATAGAGTACTGTAATTGAAGCCTCAACAGTACCTCTTGGGTACTGTAAGAAATTACAAATGTTCCCTACCTCATAAGCAAACAGGGAAAGCCTTCCAATGTCTCAGTCTAAGAAGACCATAGCAGCCCTGCTGCCACAATAGCTAATCATTCAACTACTAACCAAAAGGCTGGGAGTTCAGTTTGAACCCACAAGCAGCTCTGGGGGGGAGAAGAGACCTGGCAATCTATTCTGATAAGATTTCCAGCCTAGGAAACCCCAGGGGACACTTGGACTCTGTTCTATAGGGTTGTTATGCATTGGAATTGACTCGATCACATACGCCAACAACAAACAAGGCCATGTAGATGGCTGGGGCCTGACTCATCCTGAAGCAAAACTGCTACCTGCAAACAGTGCTAACTCTCAAGTTGGTGTCATCCAGTGTGGTGACTTGTGGTGTCACCTTCACCCCCCACCCCATGGGCCTGCTTCTGTAGCAGACCATAGAAAATCCTTATTATTGTTATGTGCCATTGAATCAGTTCTGACTCATAAGGAACTTGTATAGAATAGGGTTTCCTGGGAGTCCTGCCGTGGCGCTGTAGGATGAGTACTTGACCGCAAGGTTGGTTTGAACTGTAAAGCTGGTGGTTCAAACTTACTAATTACTCCTCAGAAACCCTACACAGGGTTGCTATGAGTTAAGTGCCAACTCAACAGCACTTAACAACAACAATATAGGTTTTAAATCTTTGCAGGAATAGAAAACCTCATCTTTCTCCTTCGGGGCGACTGGTGGATTTGAACCGAAACCCTGAGGTTAACAGTCCAATGCATAACTCCCGACACCACCAAGGTTCACATAGAAAATCTTATGTTATCAATTTTAGTCATAGACTAATATGTGATCATTATAGTCATAAATTACTTAAATGTAATATTTCTTAGATTTATGAATACAAAAAATTATTTTGTAAATTTTTTCTATATTTCATAACATTATTAACTAATATTGTTACAGTATTATTAGTAACTGAATTGAAGCCTTTAAAATTTGTCCTCCTTCTTTTCTTTAGTTATTACTTCATACTCGAAAAAGTTATTAATGTTGTTGTTAACGCTGTCAAGTTGGTTCTGACTCATAGTGATCTGTATAGGGTTTCCAAGGAGTGACTGGTGAATTTGAACTGCCGACTTTGCAGTTCAAACCAACCTTGCATCCAGTGCTTATCCTACAGTACCACAAAGTTATTAATTATTGTTGCTGTTCAGCGCCATTGAGTTGCTTCTGACACATAACACAGGTTCATAAATAGTACTTAACAAAATACTGTAGCTAAAACACCAGAAATGTTAACAAACTAAGCGACTAGATAAACACCAACAGCAACAAAAGCAACAGTGTGTGCTTGGAGCATGTGCAGACGAAGTCATGTAATTTGAGGCATCGTTGTAATTGGGTAATAATGACAGTTCTGACCACAGCACATTTGAACTGTCCAAAAAGTAAATTAGTGTAAAGTTTAAGCTGTGTAGGTATGCATGTAAACTAGGATTATGAAAAAAGCTTTTGTTGTTATAATTAACTACAGGGATATTTTTATTAAAAGTAACAAATTTGTGCTGAAACACTGTACAAAAATGTGATAGTCATTTCTGTATTATTTCCTTGGGCAGTTGTAGTCCACAGCCTCTGCACCCAACTACTGAGGCCACTGTCTGGACATATAGAATCTTCCTTCAACTCCAAGCTGAGGAAGCAGGTGAAAGGCTGACTGTGTTGATGAACTTATTGAAGTTTGTGTATAAAAATATGATATTATGAAAAGCTTGAGAACAAGAAAATGTACATGGTTACAAGGGGTGGGAGGGTAGGGAAAATTACTCACCAGCTAGAGGGTGTTATTGTCATTAAGTGCTATCAAGTCAGTTCTGACTCATAGCGACCCTGCATAAGGTTTGTAAGGAGTAGCTGGTAGGTTTGAACTGTCAACCTTGTGGCTCAAACCAACCTTGTGCTACAGTGCTTTATCCCACAGTGCCACACCAGGACTTCAGCTAGATGGTAGGCACATGTTAACATAGGTGAAAGGGAAGGTAATATACAAGAGGAAACTTGGCAGAGGAAAAATGAAGGTAGCAGAAGACACAGGGAGGAATGAAAGAATTAAAAAGGATAAAGGCAAATATTGTTAATTGATGGTTCATGGAGGGGATTGCAATCATTGTGATTAGTGAAGTATATGATTGTTGAATGTAAAACTGATGATCTGCTCCACTCAATTCACAATAAAAAGTTTTAAAAGAGAAAAAGTAGCTACCATCAAGGGAGAAGAGCAGAGAGCGGGACCCTACCCAGAGAAGCAGTGATGCCTGAGATGGAGGCAGAGACGATGACATGGTGAGATGGAGCAGCTGGGGACTTTGGACACAGAGAGGGAGAGGGGCTGTGTGCTGATGACCGGGGGGTGGGGGGCAGACTTGTAGTGTATACCCTTTGATTGGTTGATGATGCATGGAGGGGATTGTCACCATAGCAATGAAATGACATATGATAGGATGAATGTAAAACTAATGTTCTCCCATGTAAACTATCACATAATTCACAATAAAACATTTAAAAAAAAAGAGAGAAAGTACCTATTAGTTCACAAAGAAACATTTTATTTTATTTTATGCATTTATTTCCCACCTTTCATTCTGAAGCTTATATTTAAAAAAATTATACTTTGTGTTTTAAATATCAAACAAGATGTTTAATTTTAAATGATCTGTTTATATATCAATACATAGGGAACTCTGGTAGAGTAGTGGTTACGACCTTGGGCTGCTAACCTCAAGGTCAGCAGTTCGAAACTACCAGCTGTTCTGCAGGAGAAAGATGAGGCTTTCTGCTCCCATAAAGATTTACAGCCTTGGAAACCCTAGGCAGGGTCGCTATGAGTCAGCATCGACTCCACGGCATACCACCACCACCATACCAATACCTGTTGCCACCAAAGTTCTGGTGTGGTGCTGTAGGATAAGCACTGGATTGCCAGTAAGGTTGGCACCACCACCAGCCACTCCTTGGAAATCCTATACAGGGTTGCTGTGAGTCAGAATTGACTTGTTGGCACTTAACAGCAACCTGTTGCCATGGAGTCGATTCCAAGTCAAAGTGACCGTATGTTGTTGTTGTTAAGTGCCGTCAAGTCAGTTCTGACCCATAGCGACCCTGTATAGGGTGACCCTATAGGACAGTGTAAAACTGTTCATGATGTTTCCAAGGATGTCATCTTTATAGAAAGAGACCACCATATCTTTCTTCCTCTAAAACATCAATATTTACATAAAAATAATTTGGATGTATATATTATTTCACTGGTATACTCTGGAAAACTTAAAGGACTAGCTGTTGAATCACACTGCCAAATATTTGTCAAGCTCTTGCTATCAGTCTGATTGTCTTCTGGACACAGATGGGGGTACAGGTGTTAGTTCATAATCTCATGACTTTTGATAAAACTCTCCTCAATTGTAACTAATTACAATTGTTAAATCAAAGGAAAAAGGTAGGATGGCTATTACAGAATAGAAACACGGTAATGTCAGAAAAAATATCACCTATTTGATGCAAGGAGTCCTGGTATGGTGCTGTAAAACCAGTACTGGACTGACAACTGCAAGGTCGGAGGTTCAAACCCACCAGCTGCTCCTTGGAAACTCTATACAGGGTTGCCATGAGTCAGAACGGACTCGATGGCACTTAACAACAACAACAATATTTGGTACAAATAGTTTGCATTCAACAACTAACTCAAAGGTGGTTGTTGTTGTTGTTAGGTGCCATCGCGTCGGTGCCAACCCATAGCGACCTTATGCACAGCAGAATGAAACACTGCCTGATCCTGGGCCAACCTCACTACCATTGCCACAGTTGAATCCATCAATGCTGCCACTTTGTCAATCCATCTCGTTAGGGGTCTTCCTCTTTTTCACTGACCCTCCAAACATGATATCCTTTTCTAGCGACTGCTCCCTCCTGACAATATGTCCAAAGTATGAAAGACAAAGTTTGGCTATCTTGGCTTCCAAGGAGCACTCTGGCTGCACTTCTTCCAAAATGGATGTATTGGTTCTTTTGGCAGCTCATGGCACTTTCAATATTCTCCTCCAACACCATAACTCAAAGGCATCAATTCTTTTACGGTCTTCTTTATTCACTGTCCAGCTTTCACATGCATATGAGGTTATTGAAAATACCATGGCTTGGGTCAGACGCACTATAGTCCTCAAGCTGACATCTCTGCTCTTCAACACTTTAAAAAAGTTCCAGTGCAGCAGATTTGCCTAATGCAATATGTCGTTTGATTTCTTGACTGCTGCTTCCGTGAGTGTTGATAGTTGATCCAAGAAGAATGAAGTCCTTGATAACTTCAATCTTTTCTCCATTGATAAGAATGTTGTTTATTGGTCCAGTGGTGAGGATTTTTGTTTTCTTTACATTGGTAAATTAAAGGTAGGAGGTTTGAACCCATGGAAGAAAAGCCAGGCAGTCTGCTTTGATAAAAATTATAGCTAAGAAAACTGGTGGAGTAGTTCTTTCCATTTTTTTTTTTGGTTTGTTTCCCCCTCTCTCTCTCCCTTTAAAGGAGCTCTGGCAGTGTAGTGGTTATGAATCAGGCTGCGAAACGCAAGGTCAGCAGTTTGAAACTACCAGCTGTTCCGCGGGAGAAAGATGAGGCTTTCTGCTCCCGTAAAGATTTACTGCCTTGGAAACCCTGTACAGGGTCACTATGAGTCGGAACCGACTCCACAGCACATAACAACAACAACTCTCTCCTTTTAAATATTTTATTTTGTTTCTGGTGAATATTTGTACAGCAAATTAGGTTCTCATTTAACATATTGTTCAAGGAGCACTGGTAGCGTAGTGGATTACGAGCTGGGCTGCTAACAGAATCAATCAGATCCTCTGAGGAAGAAAGATTAGGCTTTCAGCTCCCTTAATGATTTACAGCTTTGGAAACCCTATCCAAGGTGTCTGTGAGTCAGAACCGACTCAGTGGCACATTATCATCATCACCAAACATACTGTTCAGAGGCATTGGTTCCATTTTCCACATTGCCTCAACATTCTCAGAGTTTCTGCACTGGTTGTTCTGTTTCAGGTAACCTAGCTTCTCTTTCCCCACCTCCCCCCATGCTCCAATTCTTGTCTTTGCTTCAGAGTAAATTTTTAAGCGCACAGTACTCACGGGTGGTATTGTTTATGAACCGATCTGTTATTAAGCTGAAAGGTAATTTATGGGAGTGGTTTCGGTTAAAAGTTTAAAGGATATTTCAGAGCGATAGTCTCCTGAATTCCTTTAGTTTCTATTGATCTAGTAAATCTGACCATTTTAAAAGAATTTGAGTTTTGTTCTACAATTTTATCCCCTTCTATCTGGAACCATCTATTGTGTCCCTGGTTAGAACAATCTCTAGTGGCAGCCAGACACCATCTGTTTCTTCTAGTCTCAGGATGGATGAGGTGTTGTTAGTGTAGGCAACTGGCCAGTAGACTAGCTTCTTCTTCAAGTCTTTGATTTTCTTCTTTCTCTTTAGTTCCACACTAATAGAAAGGAATAGTTGTTATCTTAGGTGGCCTGCAGCAATTCTACTTTGTAACACGTGAGGTAGGCACGAGTCAGAAGCAACTCCACTGCAACAGGTTTGGGGTTTTCCTGTTATTTTTTCATAGGGAAGGGGGAAGACATGTAGGGGGAAGTGGGAGAGGATGGAACAGGAAAAAAAGTAAAAAGTAGTTGGGCCAAGAGATTCAGGAAACCTTCCGATATGGGGATTAGTGTCATATTATATAACAATCAATACCCATTACAATCCCAATTCCGCGGTCTCAAAATGTTGAAATTGAGATCACACTTAAAGAGACATGTTCCTTTAAAAGAGTGTCAAAAATAATTCATCCTTTGCCTAAAACGGGCTGTCTCTCCCTGTAGCTCTGTACAGGTAGAACCACTCTTCACATTTAAGTCATTACCTTCTCCCCAGAAAAAATGCACATAAGATCCTGAATTTTAAGGACCACGGAGGCCCATCCCGGAACTCTAGGATCCACAGATCCCAGATCCATAGATCCATAGACCTCAGGACAAACCGACACCAAATTCAAGGGAGGGCCTAACTGCTTCAAAGGTAGCACTGTCCGCGACTGAGTGACGCAAGAAGACCACGCCTCTAAGCGTTTTGCAACCGCGTCCTTTTCAGATTTTTCAGGGGTCCTAGGTGAACTGGCCTCACCAGAGATTCTGCCCCATCTGGCTGCCCCGGTTTTTAAACCCAGACGGGTGTGTGGGAGAGGACATTATTTTTACGGGATCATCCTGCTCCTGGAGCAGCTACAGACAAGCCGATGGCTTTACCGCAGTGCCAGCTCCATCCTGAACCCGAGCTCCGCCCCCACACCGCCCCCTCCCACGAATCCCTGGCCCAACCCTCCTTCCCCACTGCTGGCCTCGCTCCTCCTTTTAACTCCGACTCCTGCGACACAGTTCCACCCGCCCACCAGTGGCCCCGCCCACGGCCATAAACCCCGCCCACAGCCTGAGAAGCCCAATGCGCGCCCCCGTGTGTTCCGCAGGCCCCACCCCACAGCAAGGAAGCCCCGCCCTAGCGTGAGTTAACCAATGCGCGTCCCCGCGCCCCCCGCAGGACCCGCCCCCTTCCTGCGTTAACCAATACGTGCCCTCGCTTGCCCCGCCCACGCCGATATGCCCCGCCCCGGCGCACACGCTCCCTGCGGCCTCCTCCCCCGGGCGGTGCCGTGGCCGCGCCTCCGCCGCCTGTGCGGAGCCGATGCCTTCCCCTTCACCGGTCCCTCCCCCGGTGGACTGGCGCCTCCCTCCCTCGCCGCCGCGGTGACTCACGGAGCGGGAGGCGGAGGCTGAGGTGGCTGCTCCTGCTGCTCTGTTGCTGCTCCCGCTGCTGCCGCCGCTGCGTTCCCTGGTACAGGCCGCCGCGCGCCGCGCTCCGGACCCGCAGCCCCGCCGGCCTGCCGGCTGGGCGGCCAAGGTAAGCGCGAGGCCGGCTCGGGCCGCGTTGCGCCAGAGCCCGGGGAACCGTCGGCCTTTGTCTCCCGGGGAGGGGCCGCGGGGGCGCCCCTGACCCGCTTGGACCCGCAGCTCGGTCCGGAGGTGCTGCGCCCTGCCTGGACCGGGTCTCTGCTCCGCCGGGCCCGCTACTGCTGTGAATCCTCTCGCCTTCCTCACCTGTGCCCGGGGGCGACTCCACAGGTGTCCGCGCCACCCACCCTGCGGCTCACCCCACCGCGTCAGCGTGGGTTGTCATCGCCTGTCAGTTGCTCAGGCCCCCTAGTCTGGTCTCTCATCTGTGTCCCATGCTCAGCATCCTGAACCTTACTTACCTTCTGTGTAGAGCCCCTCCGTGCTTCTCCAAACTACAAGCTTCCAGGGTCTTGCGACTGGGCCATCCTTTCTTGACTGACCTAATGTGTGACCATTTCCCCATTCCCACCTCTCCCTGGAAGGTTCACCTGGAGACACATGTCTCACCTGTAAACTTGACCACTCTGAGCCTGCGAACTGCAGTTCTCATCATCGTTTCCTCACCGGATCCCCAACCACCTTGCTTTTTCTTGAAGTTGGTAACCAAGACACTTGGACACCCTAGCTCTCTTAGGCCCGACGCACCCCCCTCTCTGTGTGCGGAACTTGTCTGAGCAGTACCTGCTGTCAGGTTGGCTCTTGGGAAGGCCAGGGGGGCCTGTGTTGGCAGCAAATCAAGAGTTTTATGAATAATGAGCTGTGTGGCTTGCAGCACCTCCTATCTGCGGATCTAAGTATGCTAGAGTTGTTAATTACTGTCTCCTGTTGCTCACAGGATTTAAGAAAGCATCCCAGGCCCACTGTTGGGTAAATTGAGGTACAGGGTATGTTGGTAAGGGGCCTGGAGGCACTAGAGTTTGTGCTGAGGTTCTGTTCCCAAGTGCCCTGGCTCCTTGCTACAACTACTCGGCACTAGTTCTTGGCTTCCATTAAAGTGTCCAGAGATCCCAATAGCTTTCTCTAATTTAAAGCAAGACTTTTGAATTAGAAGTAAACAGTCTGGATGTTAAATGCCAATGTGTCATTCATGCTTTCTGGGTGGATTTAGCGATTCTTGTAAATATAAGCCCACCTCCGTGAGATGGGCATTCATTCAACACATAGTGAACAATTAACAGGTGCCAGGCACTGTTCAAAGCACTGAGGATATGGTGGTGAAGCCTCCAGACACAACCCCTGCCCTCCTGGAGCTGACATTCTAAAGGGCTGTGATGACAGACAATAAGCAAGGAAACAAATCATTTCAGTTGTGGCAAAGTGGTATGTATGTGAGTAGGGACAGGACATGTTAGAATTTAGCTTGTAAGAGATTGGGTTTTATTGCAAGTGCATTAAAACGCCATTGGGTACAACAGGTACATGATACCATCTCATTTAAAGGTAAAGAGATCTCTGTGGTTCCTGTATGAATATGGGATTGTAAAAAGCAAAGGTGAAAGTAGGGATACCAATTGGGAGACAGATAGTTGTAGCCACCAGATAAGATGATGGTGGCTTGGGGACCAAGGTGGCAGCAGTAGTAGCAGTAGAGAGAAACGTTGTTGTTGCTGTTAGGTGTCATCAAGTCAGTACCGACTCATAGCGACCGTATGTACAACAGAATGAAACACTGCCTGGTCCTGGGCCAACCTTGCAATTGTTGCTAAGTTTGAGCCCATTGATGTTGCCACTGTGCCAATCCATCTTGCTAAGAGTCTTCCTCTTTTTTTCCGACCCTCCACCTTACCAAACATGCTATCCTTCTCCAGTGACTGGTCCCTCCTGACAATATGTCTGAAGTATGAGAGACGAAGTTTGGCCATTAGCCTCCAAGGAGCACTCTGGCTGCGCGTCTTCCAACACATATCTATTTGTTCTTTTGGCATTCCATGTTACTTTTCAATATTCTCCTCCAACACCATAATTCAAAAGCATCAATTCTTCTATGGTGTTCCTTATTCACTGTCCAACTTTCACATGCATATGAGGTTATTGAAAATTCCATGGCTTGGGTCAGGTGCCCTTAGTCCTCAAACTGACATCATTGCTCTTTAACACTTTAAAAAGGTCTTGTGCAGTAGATTTGCTTAATGTAATATGTCATTTGATTTCTTGACTGCTACTTCCATGAGTGTTGATGGTTGATCCAAATAAAATGAAGTCTTTGACAACTCCGATCTTTTCTCCATTGATAAGAATGTTGTTTATTGGTCCAGTGGTGAGGATGTTTGTTTTCTTCACATTGAGATGCAAGCCATACCAAAGGCTGTGCTCTTTGATCTTTATCAGTAAATATTTTAGGTCCTGTTTACTTTCAGCAAGCGAGGTTGTATCATCTGCATATCACAAGTTGTCAGTGAGTCTTCCTCCAATCCTGATGCCACGTTTTTCTTCATATAACCCAGCTTTTTGGATTATTTGCTCAGCACACAGGTTGAATAAGTATGGTGAGAGAATACAACCCTAGCCCACACCTTTCCTCATTTTAAACCATTTGATGTTCCCTTGTTCTGTTCGAACAATTGCCTCTTGGTCGATGTACAGGTTCCTCATGAACATAATGAAGTGTTCCAGAATACTCATACTTCATAATGTTATCATGATCCATACTCTCCAAAGCCTTTGCATAGTCAGTGAAGCACAGACAAACAGCTTTCTGGTTATTCTCTGCTTTCAGTCAAGATCCATCTGATGTCAGCAATGATATTCCTTGTCCCATGCCCTCTTCTGAATCTGGCTAAAACCTCTAGAACTTCTCTGTCAAATGTATGGTTACAGCCATTTCTGTATTACTTTTAGTAAAACTTTACTCGCATGGGATATCGATGATACTCTCTGATGATTTCCGCATTCTGTTGGGTCACCTTGCTTTGGATGGCACAAATACATATTTCTTCCAGTCAGTTGGCCAGGTAGTTGTCTTCCAAATATTCTTGGCTAGATGAGTGCGTGCCTCCATTTAGAAAGGTGGAACTGTTCTGTGCACACTGGGCAACACTGAGAACTGTAGAGCAAAGCTTTGGGGGAACTCTTCCAGTAAACCAGTTGTAACTCGTGGTGACCCCAAGTGTGTCCGAGTAGAATTCTGCTTTGTAGGGTTTCATTTTAGGGAAAAGGGGAACAAAAAAAACCCCAGCTTCTTCTTTATTTCTCCTTTATATTGTTGTTAAGTCAGTTCTGACCCATAGCGACTCTGTATAGGGTCTCTGAGGAGGGACTGGTGAGCTTGAACCACTGATCTTGCTGTTCAAACCAACTTTTCAGTCCAGCTCATGAACCCACAGCACCACACCAGGACCCCTCTTCTTTATATTTGTCATTGTTATTAGGTGTCATCAAGTCAGTACTGACTCATAGCGACCCTATGCACAGCAGAACGAGACACTGCCCAATCCTGGGCCAACCTCACTACTTTTGCCATGCTTGAGTCCATTGATGCTGCCACTTGGCAAATTCATCTCGTTATAGTGAGGGGGAAAATAATTTTAGTTAAATTCAGTTTAAAGCAGTTGTTGTTAAGTGCTGTTGAGTTGATTCCAACCCATAGCGATCCTATATAGGGTTTCCAAGGAGCAGCTGGTGAGCTTGAATTGCTGACCTTGCAGTTCAAACAGCTTTGCAGTTTGGTGCATTAACCGACAGTACCACACCAGGAGTGTTGTTGTTGTTACGTGCCATCGAGTCGATTCCAACCTATAGTGATCCTGTATAGGGTTTCCAAGGAGCAGCTGGTGAGCTTGAATTGCTGACCTTGCAGTTCAAACAGCTTTGCAGTTTGGTGCATTAACCGACAGTACCACACCAGGAGTGTTGTTGTTGTTACGTGCCATCGAGTCGATTCCAACCTATAGTGATCCTGTATAGGGTTTCCAAGGAGCAGCTGGTGAGCTTGAATTGCTGACCTTGCAGTTCAAACAGCTTTGCAGTTTGGTGCATTAACCGACAGTACCACACCAGGAGTGTTGTTGTTGTTACGTGCCATCGAGTCGATTCCAACCTATAGTGATCCTGTATAGGGTTTCCAAGGAGCAGCTGGTGAGCTTGAATTGCTGACCTTGCAGTTCAAACAGCTTTGCAGTTTGGTGCATTAACCGACAGTACCACACCAGGAGTGTTGTTGTTGTTACGTGCCATCGAGTCGATTCCAACCTATAGTGATCCTGTATAGGGTTTCCAAGGAGCAGCTGGTGAGCTTGAATTGCTGACCTTGCAGTTCAAACAGCTTTGCAGTTTGGTGCATTAACCGACAGTACCACACCAGGAGTGTTGTTGTTGTTACGTGCCATCGAGTCGATTCCAACCTATAGTGATCCTGTATAGGGTTTCCAAGGAGCAGCTGGTGAGCTTGAATTGCTGACCTTGCAGTTCAAACAGCTTTGCAGTTTGGTGCATTAACCGACAGTACCACACCAGGAGTGTTGTTGTTGTTACGTGCCATCGAGTCGATTCCAACCTATAGTGATCCTGTATAGGGTTTCCAAGGAGCAGCTGGTGAGCTTGAATTGCTGACCTTGCAGTTCAAACAGCTTTGCAGTTTGGTGCATTAACCGACAGTACCACACCAGGAGTGTTGTTGTTGTTACGTGCCATCGAGTCGATTCCAACCTATAGTGATCCTGTATAGGGTTTCCAAGGAGCAGCTGGTGAGCTTGAATTGCTGACCTTGCAGTTCAAACAGCTTTGCAGTTTGGTGCATTAACCGACAGTACCACACCAGGAGTGTTGTTGTTGTTACGTGCCATCGAGTCGATTCCAACCTATAGTGATCCTGTATAGGGTTTCCAAGGAGCAGCTGGTGAGCTTGAATTGCTGACCTTGCAGTTCAAACAGCTTTGCAGTTTGGTGCATTAACCGACAGTACCACACCAGGAGTGTTGTTGTTGTTACGTGCCATCGAGTCGATTCCAACCTATAGTGATCCTGTATAGGGTTTCCAAGGAGCAGCTGGTGAGCTTGAATTGCTGACCTTGCAGTTCAAACAGCTTTGCAGTTTGGTGCATTAACCGACAGTACCACACCAGGAGTGTTGTTGTTGTTACGTGCCATCGAGTCGATTCCAACCTATAGTGATCCTGTATAGGGTTTCCAAGGAGCAGCTGGTGAGCTTGAATTGCTGACCTTGCAGTTCAAACAGCTTTGCAGTTTGGTGCATTAACCGACAGTACCACACCAGGAGTGTTGTTGTTGTTACGTGCCATCGAGTCGATTCCAACCTATAGTGATCCTGTATAGGGTTTCCAAGGAGCAGCTGGTGAGCTTGAATTGCTGACCTTGCAGTTCAAACAGCTTTGCAGTTTGGTGCATTAACCGACAGTACCACACCAGGAGTGTTGTTGTTGTTACGTGCCATCGAGTCGATTCCAACCTATAGTGATCCTGTATAGGGTTTCCAAGGAGCAGCTGGTGAGCTTGAATTGCTGACCTTGCAGTTCAAACAGCTTTGCAGTTTGGTGCATTAACCGACAGTACCACACCAGGAGTGTTGTTGTTGTTACGTGCCATCGAGTCGATTCCAACCTATAGTGATCCTGTATAGGGTTTCCAAGGAGCAGCTGGTGAGCTTGAATTGCTGACCTTGCAGTTCAAACAGCTTTGCAGTTTGGTGCATTAACCGACAGTACCACACCAGGAGTGTTGTTGTTGTTACGTGCCATCGAGTCGATTCCAACCTATAGTGATCCTGTATAGGGTTTCCAAGGAGCAGCTGGTGAGCTTGAATTGCTGACCTTGCAGTTCAAACAGCTTTGCAGTTTGGTGCATTAACCGACAGTACCACACCAGGAGTGTTGTTGTTGTTACGTGCCATCGAGTCGATTCCAACCTATAGTGATCCTGTATAGGGTTTCCAAGGAGCAGCTGGTGAGCTTGAATTGCTGACCTTGCAGTTCAAACAGCTTTGCAGTTTGGTGCATTAACCGACAGTACCACACCAGGAGTGTTGTTGTTGTTACGTGCCATCGAGTCGATTCCAACCTATAGTGATCCTGTATAGGGTTTCCAAGGAGCAGCTGGTGAGCTTGAATTGCTGACCTTGCAGTTCAAACAGCTTTGCAGTTTGGTGCATTAACCGACAGTACCACACCAGGAGTGTTGTTGTTGTTACGTGCCATCGAGTCGATTCCAACCTATAGTGATCCTGTATAGGGTTTCCAAGGAGCAGCTGGTGAGCTTGAATTGCTGACCTTGCAGTTCAAACAGCTTTGCAGTTTGGTGCATTAACCGACAGTACCACACCAGGAGTGTTGTTGTTGTTACGTGCCATCGAGTCGATTCCAACCTATAGTGATCCTGTATAGGGTTTCCAAGGAGCAGCTGGTGAGCTTGAATTGCTGACCTTGCAGTTCAAACAGCTTTGCAGTTTGGTGCATTAACCGACAGTACCACACCAGGAGTGTTGTTGTTGTTACGTGCCATCGAGTCGATTCCAACCTATAGTGATCCTGTATAGGGTTTCCAAGGAGCAGCTGGTGAGCTTGAATTGCTGACCTTGCAGTTCAAACAGCTTTGCAGTTTGGTGCATTAACCGACAGTACCACACCAGGAGTGTTGTTGTTGTTACGTGCCATCGAGTCGATTCCAACCTATAGTGATCCTGTATAGGGTTTCCAAGGAGCAGCTGGTGAGCTTGAATTGCTGACCTTGCAGTTCAAACAGCTTTGCAGTTTGGTGCATTAACCGACAGTACCACACCAGGAGTGTTGTTGTTGTTACGTGCCATCGAGTCGATTCCAACCTATAGTGATCCTGTATAGGGTTTCCAAGGAGCAGCTGGTGAGCTTGAATTGCTGACCTTGCAGTTCAAACAGCTTTGCAGTTTGGTGCATTAACCGACAGTACCACACCAGGAGTGTTGTTGTTGTTACGTGCCATCGAGTCGATTCCAACCTATAGTGATCCTGTATAGGGTTTCCAAGGAGCAGCTGGTGAGCTTGAATTGCTGACCTTGCAGTTCAAACAGCTTTGCAGTTTGGTGCATTAACCGACAGTACCACACCAGGAGTGTTGTTGTTGTTACGTGCCATCGAGTCGATTCCAACCTATAGTGATCCTGTATAGGGTTTCCAAGGAGCAGCTGGTGAGCTTGAATTGCTGACCTTGCAGTTCAAACAGCTTTGCAGTTTGGTGCATTAACCGACAGTACCACACCAGGAGTGTTGTTGTTGTTACGTGCCATCGAGTCGATTCCAACCTATAGTGATCCTGTATAGGGTTTCCAAGGAGCAGCTGGTGAGCTTGAATTGCTGACCTTGCAGTTCAAACAGCTTTGCAGTTTGGTGCATTAACCGACAGTACCACACCAGGAGTGTTGTTGTTGTTACGTGCCATCGAGTCGATTCCAACCTATAGTGATCCTGTATAGGGTTTCCAAGGAGCAGCTGGTGAGCTTGAACCACTGACCCTGCAGTTCAAACGGCTTTGCAGTCTGGCGCATTAACCCACAGCGCCACACTAGGACTCCAGGAGTAGGACCCAACAATTTAGTTTTTCCTCTTTAGGAAACAGTTTACTTTGTATGACTCAAGTTCTTTCAGGATTCTGCCTCCCTTCTGGATTCTTTTCGTGATGGCATCTTCAGGGAGGTGGTGAGGTTATTTTTTATAAGTGACCATCTCTGTAGTGGCTGGTTTTTCACAAGTAGATCCACAGGCCTTTCTTTTAAGGCATTTCCATACGGACTCAAACCTCCAACCTTGCGGTTAGCAGCAGAGTGTGTTAACCTTTTGTACCTCTCCAGAGCTTTGGGCACACACACACTTACATGTCTAGTAGAGAATTTCTAGACCTTGTTCAGCATGTATCTGTTGTGTACCAGGTACTGTGTTGCCTGTCTGGTTGTCTGGCTGTGTGCTGTTGAGTCATTGCCGACTCATAGCAACCCTGTATAGAGTTTTCAAGGCTGTAAATCTTTACTAGAGCAGGAAGCCTCATCTTTCTCTCCAGGAATGCCTGACCGTGCAGTTAGCAGCCCAACACATAACCTACTACGTCACCTGAGCTCCTTAGATACTGTGCTGTTGTTGTTAGGTGCCACTGAGTCCGTTTAGACTTGGTTGGGAAATAACTCAGTGGCCATGAACTTGAGCCATTAACCAGGATTAAACTTAATCTCCATGTCCCTCTAAATGTATATTGTCAAAGCATGTCAGAGTGGGAGAACATTGGGAGTTACATAGGTCAGCCTGCCTCTTTGATGTGGGCCTTGTGGCCCCAGAAATCAGGGTTCCATTTTGAGGTCCCAAAGCGGTTTCTACATTTTCTTAGGATGCTTATCGCTTTCTACTTCTATCTCATCACCGTGTATGACTCTAAGCTTCCTGAGGTCAGGTTCTCTATTGAGTTGGTCTTCGAATCCCTTATAGCATCCCTGTCCTGAGCAAAGTGTGAACCCATCAAATACTGGTTGACCTGCCTGGTATCTTATATCTCCTAAAACTAGAAACCAGGAATTTTGGCCTCATGCCTATCTTTTCAACAGACCTTACCTTAAACAAACAACAAAAAAGATTTTATTGTGGCAAAATGTGTGTGTAACAGAACATTATATAAAACAAATTTTTTACATGAGCAATTCAGTGACATTGATTATGTTCATTTTGTTGTATAATTTTCAGCATTATCTGTTTCCAAATTATTCAACTGTTAGTGACTAAAATTCAGTAACCCTCTAAGAAAAGACTCTTCTTCCTCCCCCCCCCCCCCCAAATCTCACTAATAGGAGTCCTGGTGTGGCATTGTATGTTAATGTGCCAAACTGCAAAGCTGTTTGAACTGCCAGGTCAGTGGCTCAAGCTCCGCAGCTGCTCCTCGGAAACCCTATACAGGGTCACTATGGGTCAGAATTGACAAACGACACTTAACAACAACAATCCCACTAATGAACTTCAGTCACTGTGTTGATGTTGCATGCTGTCACATAGTTCCAATTCATAGTGCCTGATGCACAACAGAATGAAACACTGTCTGGACCTGTGTCATCCTCAGTCATTGCTGCTGCCACTGTGCCAATCCATCGCATTGGGGGGGTCTTCCTCTTTTTCACTGACCCTCCACTTTACCAAGTACGATGTCCTTCTCCAGGGGTTGTTTCCTCTTGATAATATGTCACAAGTATGAGAGATGAAGTCTGGTGGTTCTGGTTTCTAGGGAGCATTCTGGCTGTACTTCTTCCAACATAAGATTTGTTTGTTCTTCTGAAAGTCCATGGTACTTTTAATATTCTTCTTCAACACCATAACTCAAATGCATCAGTTCTTCTATAGTATTCCCTATTCATTGTCCAAGTTTCACACGCATATGAGGCTGTTGGAAATATCATGGCTTGAGTCAGGCACACCTAGTCCTCAAACTTACATTTTTGCTCTTGAACAATTAACAGGTCTTGTACAGCAGATTTACCTAATACAGTACGTTGTTTGATTTCTTGACTGCTGTTTCCATGAGAGTTGATAGTGGACCCAAGAAAAATTAAGGCATTGACAACTTCAGTCACTTCTCCATTTGTCATGATGTGATTTATTAGACTTGTTGTGAGAATTTTTGTTTTCTTTACATTGAGGTATAATCCATACTGAAAACTGTAGTCTTTGATCTTCATCAGTAAGAATGTTATGTTCTCTTGGCTTTCAGCAAGCAAGGTTGTATCATCAGCATATTGCAGATTGTCAGTGAGTCTTCCTGCAATCTGATGCCAAATTGGTTTTCACATAATCCAGTTTTTCATTTTATTTGGTCAGCATACAGATTGAATAAGCATGGAGAAGGAATACAACCCTGGCACACACCTTTTCTGATTTTAAACCATTCAGTGTCCCCTTGTTCTGTTCAAATGACTTCCTCTTGGTTTATGTATAGGTTCTTCATGAGCACAATGAAGTGTTCTGGAATATGCATTTTTTTTGTAATGTTGTCTATAGCTTGCCATGATCCACACAGTTGAACATTTTTGCATAGTCAGTAAAGCACAGGTAAACCATCTTTCTGGTATTCTCTGCTTTCAGCCAAGATGTATCTGATGTCAGCAGTGATGTCCCTCATTCCACATCCTCAGCTGAATCTGGCTTGAATCTTTGGCAGTTCCCTTTCAATGTACTGTTACAGCCATTTTTAAATTATCTTTAGCAAACTTCTACTTGCATGTAATATTAATGATATTGTCTGATAGTTTCCATATTCCATTGGGTCACCTCCCTTTGGGATGGGCACAAATATGGATCTCTTCCAATCAGCTGGCCAGATAGCTGTCTTCTAAATTTCTTGGCATAGATGAGTGAGTGCCTCCAGTGTTGCATTAGTTTGTTGAAAGATTTCAATTTGTATTCTATCAATTCCCAGAGCCTTGTTCTTTGCCAATGCCTTCAGTGAACCTTGGACTTCTTCCTTCAGTGTCTTGATTCTGTGCTACTTCTTTTAGTGGTTGAATATCAACCATTTCCTTTTGATAGAGTGACTTTGTGTATTCCTTACATTTTCTGATGCTTTCTGCATCATTCACCATTTTCTCATAGAATCCTTCAACATTGCAAGTCAAGGCTTATTTTTTTGTCTTCAGTTATTTCAGCTTGGGAAGTGCTGCTTGTGTTCTTCCCTTTTGGTTTTCTAACTCCAGGTTTAGCATAGTTCATTATAATACTTGACTTTGTCTTCTTGAGCTGACCTTTAAAATTTTGTGTTCAGCTATTTTACTTCCTAATTTCTCCCATTTGCTTTAGCATCTCTATGCTGGAGAGCACGTTTTAGAGCATTATCTGACAACCATTTGGTCTTTTCTTTCCGTCTTTTCTTCTTAATGTCCTTTTGCTTTCTTCCTGTATGATGTTCTTAATATCATCCCACAACTCTTCTGGTCTTTGATCTTTAGTGTCTAATACATCAAATGTGTTCTTGAGGTGATCTCTAAATTCAGGTGAGATATGTTCAAGGTCGTATGTTGGCTCTCATGGACATGTCTTAATTTTCTTCAGCTTCTTCCGAACTTGCATATGAGCAATTACTTGGTCTGCTCCACAGCCTGCCCTGGCCTGGTTTTGGCTGATAATATGGAGTTTTCCCTCCGTCTCTTTCCACAGATACAGTCAATTTGATTTCTGTGTATTCCATCTGGTGAGGGTCAGCAGAATAGTCATCTTTTATGTTGTTTAAAAAAATGTATTTGCAATGAATAAGTCAGTTGGTCTTATAAAATAATGTCATGTGATCTCCAGCATCATGTCACTCACCAAGTATTCTAACTACTGATTCTTCCTCTTTGTTTCCAACCTTTTCATTCCAATCACCAGTAATTATCAATACGTCTTGACTGCATATTTGATCAATTTTAAACTGAAGAAGTTGGTTTGTTGTTATTAGGTGCCATTGAGTCAGCACCGACCCATAGTGACCTTATGCACAGCAGAACAAAACACTGCCCCATCCTGGGCCAACCTCACTACTGTTGCCACACTTGAGTCCATTGATGCTGCCACTTGGCCAGTCCATCTCGTTGGGGGTCTTCCTCTTTTTCTCTGACCCTCCACCTTACCAAATATTATATCCTTTTCCAGCGACTGGTCCCTTCTGACAATATGTCCAAAGTATGAGAGACGAAGTTTGGCCATCTTGGCCTCCAAGGAGCACTCTGGCTGCACTTCTTCTAAAATGGATCTGTTGGTTCATCATCACTGGCTTTAGTGTTTGTGGCAAAAATCTGAATAATAGTGGTGTTAACTGGTCTTCCTTGTATGCATATGTATATTTTCCTATCACAGACAGCATGATATTTCAAGATATTATTGTTGCTAAGTGCTGTTGAGTCGGTTCTGACCCACAGCAACCCTGTATAGAGTTTCCAAGGAGCAGCTGGTGAGCTTGAAACGCTGACCTACAGTTCAAACCGAGCTTGCAGCCGAGCACATTAACCCACAGCGACACACCAGGACTCCATAATTCAAGGTAGATCTTGAAATATTCTTTTTGATGAATGGGATGCAGTTTCTCTTGAATGGGTCATTCCTTGCATAGTAAACCCTATGATTGTCAGATTCAGATGGTCAGTGCTAGTCCATTTCAGCTCACTAATGCCTAGGATATTGCTTTTTATGGAACTGCAAGGTCGGTGGTTCAAGCTCACCAGCTACTCCTCTGAAACCCTTTACAGGGTCACTGTGGGTTGGAACTGACTCGATGGCACTTAACAACAACGTTTTATTTTTGACAGCTTCCAGTTTTCCTAGATTCTTACTTCGTACATTCCATGTTCCGATTATTAATGGATGTGTTTGGCGTTTCTCTTTATTTTGAATTGTGACCCATTAGCAAATGAAGGTCTTGAAAGCTTTACTCCATTTACATCATGATTGTCAACTCTACTTTGAGGAGGTAGTTTTTCTCCAGTGATATTTTGAGTGTCTTCAACCTGAGGGGCTCATCTTCCAGCACTAAATCTGACAGTGCTATTGATCATGTTTCAGTATTCAGTATTCTGGTGCTATGTCTGATAGTGTTTCACTGCTATTCATAAGGTTTTCAGTGAGGACACATTTGGAAGTAGTCTGCCTCACCTTTTTTCTCGTCAGTTTTAGTCTGCCCACCCTGGATGACCCTGCTTGTATTTAAAATACTGGTGGCATAGCTTCTAGCATCACAGCAACATGCAAGCCACCACAGTATGACAAACTGACAGTCTCTCTATATATTCCTGTTTCATATTTTTCCATTTGTGGCTCACTTCCTTCACTCAGCTTCATGTTTTCAAGGTTGATCCATGCTGTAGCATGTATCAGGACTCCATTTCTCTTTATGGCTAAATAATACGCCGTTGTATGGATAGACCACATTGTGTTTATACATTCACTTGTTGATGTAAACTTGTGTCGTTTCCATCTTTGGCTGATGAAACAGTGCTGCTGTTAACATTGGTGTAAAAGGTTTTGTGTCCCATTTTTGTTTTGTTTCATTTCTTATTGGTGCGTACCTAGAATGGGAATTCTGAGCCATATGTTGTCTCTGTGTTTAAATTTTTGAGGAATTTCCAAATTGTTTCCCATGATGACTGTACCATTTTGCATTCCTACCAGCAATGGATGACAGTTTAGACCGTGCTTTCTTGTGGATTACTCACCAGGGTGCAAGTCCCTGAGCTCATTGTGCTCACAGAACAGGCCATCCCTTCCTTGACTGACGGTTCTGCTTACTCTTCGACCCTGTCTGCTGCAGAGAGCAGATGCCATGGATGCTGACCAAGTCGTTATTTGACTCTCAGCAAATATGAAGTGTAGCTCTTAATCAGAGCATGGGTTCTGCATGGAGACTGTCTGGGTTTGGATTTTGGTTCTACCGTTCTGAACTGCGTGACCTTCTTGCAACTTAACTGCTCTGTGCCTCGGCTACTTCATCTATAAATTAGTACTGGCGGAGCTGTTGGGGAATTAAGTAATACCTGTTAGATGCTTAGAGTCCCTGGTGGTGGTTATGAATTGTATTGTGTGTGTGTCTGTGTGTCCCGGAAATTCCATTGTGCCTTCTTGTTTTCCCTATCTAAGTAATCAGTAAGCATTTGTTAAGCTGAGTGAGTGAGTGTTACCAGCTGTTTGCAGCTTGTCTTACATCGTGGGATATAACCCATGTTCCCTGCCCGTCTCTGCATGAGTTCAAGCCTATTTGCTTGACAGCGAATCTTTAGTAACCTTGGAGTTTTATTGCTGTCCTTCATATGCACACCAAGGACACATAGTTATACACACAGATACCACAGTCTCTTTGTTGGGGAAAGGGTATACCAAGATTGACTGGTAGTATTCCCGCCCTCACCTACTCCCACTTCTCTTCCAAGTCTCCTATTGAGCATCACCGGGTCCTCCAAAGTTGGTCAGGACACACTGCCCCCTCTGGATGCCTTCTGTTTGATTATTTCATCAAGAACACACTGGTACTTTGAAAGCATTGTTCTCTCTGGTCTCAGTTGGGAAGCTCCGCAGAGCACTCAGATGACTTCTGAGACCTGCATTTCAGCTTGCCAGGAACCAGAGTTGGCCTTTTTGGACAGGGTACCATTGACAGCTTTCAGATCCTCATTCAGGATCTGTTGCCACACAGGACTTTTGTGGTGCAAGTCACTTCAGGGTCCTGGGCATGTCACTAGCAGAATCAGCAATACTGGTTAGTCAGATGTCACCTGTAGCCTCGTAAAAACTAAACCCAGAGTGAATGCCACCTTTTTCTCAAGCGACTGGTTTTCATATTATGAAAGTGCCATGTGCTCATTTAGAAAATGAGAAATGAATACATTTTCCACATGTTGTCTCATCTAGTCCTTACGTAGTCTCTGGGATGTGTATCATTATTACCATTTTACACCGCAAGATGCTAAGACCTCGGAAGATTCAGTGCATTGTTTGAGGTCGAGTCAGGGGCAGAGTCAGAACTTGCAGCCAGGCAGCAGCTCCTGCAAGCTCTGGGCACCGTGTTTTATATCGCGTCTCAGCAGCAACTAGAGAGAAGAAAATAAAAATCTCCCTTAAGCCCAGCGTGGGTGAGGTTTTCTGGGCGCCAGAGTGAGCCTGCTGTTACTGCAAAGGGTTTGGAGCCTAGACCCGTTCCCTGTCTTGTCTGACCTTGGGCAAGCTAATTAACCTCCCTTTTGCCTTACTTTCCCTAACCGTAAATGGAGATAATGATGCTTGTGCCTTCATAGCTCCCAGGGTCATTATGATGTTTGAGCCAACGTGCTTTTGAACTTCTTTTATGAAAGGGAATTGAGCACCAACTGTGGTTATACACAGTTATTAATGACCTATTATGCCCGATCTTCCACCAGGTCTTGTTAAAAAAGGAAGAACAAAATTATTCAGAGGGGAGTGGAGGGTCCCTCTGTGGTGGGCATAGCAGGAAGGAATGGACCTTTTCCCTGCTCTGCAGTTTTGTGTAAGTATGGTGGATTGTAAGTGTTTCCATCTTTTATTTTGTTGCTAAATGCTATCATGTGGATTCCAACTCATAGTGATGCTGTAAAGAGTTTCTGAGGAGTGGCTGGTGGATTTGAACTGTCAATCTTGCAGTTAGCAGCCTAGTACTTATCCTACAGTAACCACACCAATACTCCATCTTTCATAGTCTGTGGTGTTGGATAAGCTTCTGCAGGCAGCTGTGTATACTGTGTATACAGTGTAATAGGATGGAAGCCCACTGACAGCAGGACTGAGAAGGGTGCAAGGGCTTAGCTTCGAGTCCTTGCTATGAGTCGAGACTGCACAGAGATACCACGAAGAGATGGTTGTCTTCCAGTCACCCTCCCTTCTTGTTACTCACTGATTCGCTTAATGATTATTCAATATTAACAGCTGTCCAGGCAGCTCCAACTCATTGTGACCCCATGGACAACAGAACGCAGTGTTGCCCAGCCCATGATTGTTGGCATACTGTGGCCATTGTTGTGACCATTGTGTATTTTGAGTGCTTTCCAACCTAGCCCTGTATTGGACACTGTCCGGTATGACTCACAGGGTTTTCATTGGCTACCTTTCAGAAGCAGATCACCAGGCCTTTCTTCCTCATCTCTGTTAGTTTGGAAGCTCTGCTGAAACATGTCCAGCCTGTTGATATTCGAAATACTGGTAGCATAGCTTCTAGTATCATAGCCATATGCAAGTCACAACAATATGCCACACTGACAGATGGCAGGTAGAATAAATATTTATTGAGCGTTCACTATGATCTAGGCTCCACTACAGGCATGGGGTAAGCAGAGTGAAAATAGTTCCTCCTCATAAAAAAGGTTATAGTTGAAGGCCAAGGGGTTTATTATCTCAGTGAGATCGAGTGAACTCCATTCTCTGTTAGAAATTGTATTTCTGAGAGTATTTTCAGCTTTCAGGAGGATACTCAGGATATAGTTTCTAGGTGTGCCTGCTTGCCCCAACCCTTACCTGCCCGAATAGGCCTTAAGGTGAGGGCTGTGTTTGGCATCCTGGGAGAGCAAGATTAAAGTTCATGAATGAAAGTCCTCCATATCACACCTACCAAAGGCTGCACTCTCTGAGGCATCTTTAGAAACAGTTAACGCCTTGGCAGCCCTGAGGAGAACTCCACTTCAAGTGTAACCCTTTCACTGCTAATTGAGTTCAGGTCAGGGAGGAATGGTCCTGGCAGTGATCTCTGTCTGGAGTTTTTTGCTTGGGGAGCTGGAGTTTGAAGTGATACCACCAACCCAGTGCCTTTCTTATAATGGCTGCCAGACTTCATCTCTCCAGAGTTCTTGTCCTCCCTGAAAGGTCTCCCTTGGCCAAATTTGGAAAGCAGACTTATGACAACAGGCTGGTTAAGGGGCTGGTTGCATGTGCTTCCTGGCATGGTCTCAGGGCTCCTGAAGGAACTGCCTGTGGATACCTCAGTTGGTGTCTGTGAAGTGGGGTGAGCATAGGGTCCTTACCTATCAACCTGGAACCAGGCCTTCAGGTCTCTTCAAAGACCGAGCTTAGGGAGCCATGAATACAGAAAGCACACAGTGTTCTTCGTTTCTTCCTCTAACCAGTGCTGAGGTGGGGAGGACAAAGGGCTGTCAGAGGCAGGCGTTCATTGACCCATACTCTGGTGAGAGGAAAGTTCAGGACAGCTGGTGTGCCCTCGGGTGATACTATTCACACCCAGCCCTGACCTGCCCCTGTGTATAGCACTCTACTGTATAACCAGCTTCCCCTCTTGTTGTTGTTAGGTGTCATTGGGTCGGTACCGCCTCATAGCAACCCTGTGCACAACAGAACAAGACACTGCCTGATCCTGGGCCAACCTCACAATCATTGCTACATTTGAGCCCATTGATTCTGCCACTGTGCCAATCCATCTTATTAGGGGGTCTTCCTTTGTCTCTCCAACCCTCCACTTTTTTCTGGCACTGTATCTGATAGTATTCTGGTGCTCTTCATCATGTTTCAATATCTGCTTCTGGCAGTGTTCCACTGCTGTTCATTAGGTTTTCAGTGACTAAATATTTGGAAGTAGTTCATCTCTCCTTCTTGCTAGTCTGTTTTCTTCTGGAAGCTCATCTGAAACCTGTCCACCATGGGTGACCCTGCTGGTATTTAAAATACTGGTGGCATAGCTTCCAGAATCACAGCAACTCACAAGCCACCCCAGTACAACAAGCTGACAGATGAATGGTGATCCCCTTGTGCCCCAGAATCCCTCAGCATCTGATGTGGGGAGGTGGTGGTACTGTGAAAAGACCAGGCCATTTAATGTACCTGGATGTGTTAAAGTGAGGCTGGAGTCCTGCAGAGCTGCCACCTGAGCTGGGAACATGGGCCCACTTTGCATCCTCTCCCCAAGGGGAGAGCTTGGTGGGAGGCTTTAGAAACTAGCTCCAATTAAGGTTCCTGTAGGTCCAAGTCCCATCCATGGATCCAACCCACATGTTTCCTGCTGTCCTGCTGCTGGAATTCACAGTCCGTGTTCCTGACCTGAATAGCAACTCCTGATGAAGTTACCACCTTGTCATTCCGCAGTTCCTGTGGATTCAAATGTCCCCATTGTGTGGCCCCCACCCCCCTTTTCCTTCTGAATCACCAGGCAAAACCTGGACTTGGTTTCTAAGGAGAAGAGCTGGCCTTGACCTCTCAGTCCAGGGGAGGCTCATAGTCTCCCGGCCCAGGCAGCCCCCACTCTGAGAGGCCCTTCTGGCACTTGCCCTCCCAGAACATTCTGCTGCAGGAATAGGATGCAGGACTTGTCTCCGGCCCTCCAGGTTTCTTCTGTTCTCTCCAGGTAGAAGGTATTTTGATCATTTTCTGTTTGTGATGTAATGCTTCTCTTTTATGTGTGTTCTTGGGTTGGGTTGTGGAGGCGGAGGGGGTGGGCATTTAAATACATGAATTGGTGAACCCTGCCAGGATGTTTGATGACTTTAGGCTTGTAAAGTGGCATTTTTGAGTTCCTGAGTGATCCAGTCTTACTTACAAAGGAGGGAAAAAGACAGGGATACTGCCAAGGTCAGTGGCAGCTGGGCTTGTGATCACAGGTCTATGTGTTCCACATTCAGCTTTCTAACTGAGGTAGGGATGTGCACACACATACACACACATGTGTAGACACATTCACACATGTGTGCACACACAATCTATGTACACGTTCACATACATCATGTGCCTGTCTACACCGTCAGCACAGCTGCAGCAGCCTTGACAGTGCATGGCATGCTTCTGAAGGGTTGTTGGAAGATGGGGTGCCAGTGACTTAGGAGATGGTAGAGCTTGCCAGCAGGCAGACTGACTGTGGGGGCACCTCTCCAGTGCCCACAGTTCTGCCTGCCTACATGAGCAGCAGCCTTCCGGAACTGCTACTGGGACCCAGTGGAGTGGAGTCAGGTGGAACAAGTGTAGGGATCCTTGCTCCTTCCTGCCCCCTGAGAAGATAGAGTGTGCCCACTCACCTTAAGCTTGTGTCACATCTCACTGTCTACTCACTCCACTTTCTAGTCTCATGTGCAGACAAGAGGTTTCTTAGACTTGTGAGCAGTGCTGGTGGAGATTGATGTTCTCAGCATCAGACATTGCATTGGGCTCCTGGAACCACACAGATGAGTCTATTTCTTTTGTTTTACCTTCTTACCACATTCTACTTCCTTTAAAAAGAAATCACTTAGTTATTTAGGTAGCTAATATACTCAGTACAGAATTTAAAAAGATGTATTGTGAGAAGGAAGTCTTCCTCCTTTCCTGGCTTTCCAGACACCCCTGGTGTGGCACTGTGGGCTAATGCGCTGGACTGCAAAGTTGGTTTGAATCATAAGGTCGGTAGTTCAAGCTCACCAGTCCCTCACTGGAAACCCTATACAGGGTCCCTATATGTTGAAACTGATTCAAAGACACTTAACAACAACAGGTCTCTACTCTCAGAACAATCTGGTGTATCTACCAGAGAGATTTAATACATTTCTAAGTACCTCATGCATGCGCATAGCCACTCACAAATGCACATGTGTACATGCACTCATGGAGTCCTGGTGTGGCTCTGTGGGCTAATGCGTCAGACTGCAAAGTCGTTTGAATTGCAAGGTTGGTGGTTCGAGCTCACCAGCTGCTCCTTGGAAACCCTATTCAGGGTCGCTATGGGTCAGAATCAACTCGACAGCACTTCACAACAACAACATGCACTCATGGGCAAGCAAGATAAGTACTGGATGGCAATTTGAGCCCATATGCCGCTCCACGAGATAAAGATGAGCTTTCTGCTTCTGTAAAGATTTACAGCTGTAGAAACCCTATGCAGGATTGCTATGAGTCAGAACCATCTCGACTGCACTTAAAACAACAACATGGCTTTCTTTGCCGCATCTACTGCGAGAATGAAGACGGTTCTCAGTAACCAGACTGTCGACATCAGTCTGAAGGGCCGCACAGTCATCCTGAAGGGCCCCTGGGGAACCCTGCGGAGGGACATCAACCACATCAATGTGGAGCTCAGCCTCCTGGGGAAGAAAAAGAAGAGACGGCATGTTGACAAATGGTGGGGAAACAGAAAGGAACTGGCTACAGTCTGCACCATCTGTAGTCATGTGCAGAATATGATCAAGGGTGTTACACTGGGCTTCCGTTACAAGATGAGGTCTGTGGATGCTCACTTCCCCATCAACATTGTATCCAAGAGAGCTGGTCGCTTGTTGAAATCTGAAACTTCTTGGGTGAAAAATACATTCGTAGGGTTTGGATGAGGGCAGGTGTTGCTTGTTCAGTATCTCAAGCCCAGAAAGATGAATTAATTCTTGAAGGAAATGACATTGAACTTGTATCAAATTCAGCAGCTTTAATTCAGCAAGTCACAACAGTTAAAAACAAGGATATCCGAAAGTTTTTGGATGGCTTCTATGTGTCCGAAAAAGGAACTGTCCAATAGGTTGATGTTGTTGTTGTTGTTGTCAGGTGCCATCGAGTCGGAACCGACTCATAGCGACCCCATGTACAGCAGAACGAAACAATGTCCGATCCTGGGCCAACCCCACCACCGCTGCCACACAACGCCATCAATGATGCCACCTGGCTGATCCATCTTGTTGGGGGTCTTCCTCTTTTTCTCTGACCCTCCACCTTACCCAGCATGACATCCTTCTCCAGCGACTGTTCTCTCCTGACAATATGTCCGAAGTATGAGAGACGAAGCTTAGCCATCCTGGCTTCCAAGGAGCACTCTGGCTGCACTTCTTCCAAAACAGATCTATTGGTTCTTTTGGCAGTCCATGGCACTTTTAGTATTCTCCTCCAACACCACAACTCAAAGGCATCAATTCTTCTACGGTCTTCCTTATTCACTGTCCAGCTTTCACATCCATATGAGGTTATTGAAAATACCATGGCTTGGGTCAGGTGCACCGTAGTCCTCAAGCTGACATCTCTGCTCTTCAACACTTTAAAAAGTTCCTGTGCAGCAGATTTGCCCAATGCAATACGTCGTCTGATCTCTTGACTGCTGCTTCCATGAATGTTGATAGTTGATCCAAGAAGAATGAAGTCCTTGACAACTTCAGTGAGTAAGATATAAAAGCTATCCAGCTATGGAAAGAATGCCTGGGTGATTCCTAAGATCTATTGGTGGTATTTTTGATGTAATACAATTTATCTAACCATTAAAAACAAACAAACAACATGCACTCATGTGTTTTCAGCACTGTAATACACTGTCATCATTGTGTGCTGGTGTTGAGATGTGTTCAATATTTACTCCGTACAACATCTGTATAAATAGTAAGGAATCCTGATGTGACACTGAAGGATAAGCACTGGACTGCTAACCACAAGGTCAGTAGTTCAAGTCCACCAGCCACTCCTTGGAAACCCTATACAGGGTCGCTATGAGTCAGAACCAACTCAACGACACTTAATAGCAACAACATAGATAGTAAACAGATGCTCAGAGAAGGTAAGTAGCTTCTCTAAGGTTATTTAGAAACGCTTCACTCTTTTTAATTGTTCCGTGCCAGTCTGTTGATTGGTTGTACTTTCTAATTGTCCCTACTGGGGGACATTTAAGGAACCTTGGTGGTGCAGTGCAATCCTGATGTGGTCCTGTACGATAAGTACCGAGCTATTAAATGCAAGGTCAGTGGTTCAAACTCACCAGCTACTCCTTGGAAACCTTAAGCATGGTCACTGAGTTGGAGCCAACTCAACAGCCCTTAACAACGGCAGGTGGTGCCATGGTTTAAGAGATGGGCTGTTAACCATAAAATTGGTCATTTAAACCCAACCAGCTGCACCCTGGAAGAAAGATGAGACTGCTTGCTTAAAGATTTATAGTCTCAGGACTAGTTTTATTCTGTCCTATACAGTAGCTATGAGTTGGAATGGATTTGATAGCTGTGGTTCACGTTACTTTTATTGGGGCAACATGTAGGGTTTTTAAATCATTTATCACTAGAAATAGGACTATTCTTCTATGTACATCTCTGTACATTTGTATAAATGTATCTGTAGTATAAATTCCTACAGACTGAATTGCTAGGGCAAAGGATTGTTGTTTCTGATAGGTGTGGTCGAGTTGGCACCAACTCAGAGCAACTCTGTGCATAACAGAATGAAAACCTTCCCGGTCCCATGCCATCGTTACACTTGAGCTCATTGCTGCTGTCACTGTGACAGTCCATTATACTGAGGGTCTTTCTTTTCTTTGCTTACCAAACATGATGTCCTTCTCCAAAGACTGTCCCTTCTGATAATATGTCCAAAGTATGAGAGATGAAACCTTGCAATCCTGGCCTCTAAGGAGCATTCTGACTGTCCTTCCAACACAGATTTGTTGTTTTTCTGACAGTCCAGGGTGCTTTCAAAATTCTTCTTCAAAACCGTAACTCAAATGCATCAATTCTTCTAGGATATTCTTTAGTCATTGTCCAATATTCACATGCATATGAGGCTATTGAAAATACCATGGCTTGGGTTAGGCACACCTAAGTCCTCGAATTGAGTCCTTGCCCTTGTGCAGCATATTTGCCCAATGCAATACATTATTTGATTTCTTGACATGCTGCTTCCAGAAGTGTTGATTGTAAATCCAAGAAAAAATGAAGTTTTTGACTATTTCAATCTTTTCTTCTTTTATCATGATGTTATGTATTGGTCTAATTGTAAGGGGTTTTGTTTTCTTTACTTTGAAGTACAATCCATACTGACGACTGTAGTCTTTAATCTTTATCAGTATTTTAGGTCCTCTTTGCTTTCAGCAAACAAGGTACATTATCTGCATATTTCAGGTTGTTAATGAATCTGTCACCAAACCTGATGCCATGCTCTTCTTCATATAACCCAGCTTCTCAGATTATTTGTTCAGCACACAGACTGAATAAATATGGTGAAAGGATACAACTCTGGTGCACACCTTTCCTGATTTTAAGCCACTCAGTATCCCCTTGTTCTGTTTGAATGACTGCCTCTTGGTCTATGTACAGGTGCCTCATGAGTACTAGTAAGTGTTCTGGAATATCCATTTTTCGCTATGTTATCCATAGCTTGTCATGATCTACACAGTCAAAAACCTTTGCATAGTCAATAAAACACAAGTTAACATCTTTCTAGTATTCTCTGCTTTCAGCCAAGATCCATTTGACGTCAGTAATGAGATCCCTCATTCCACATCCTCATCTAAATTCAGCTCGAACTTCCTGCAGTTCTTTTTCAATGTACTGTTTTAGCCATTTAAAAAATTAACTTCAGCAAAATTTTACTTGCATGTGATATTAATGATAATGTCCTATGATTTCTACATCCTGTTGGGTCACTTCTCTTTGCAACGGGCAAAAAGAAATCCTATGCAGAGTTGCTGTGAGTTGAAACTGACTCAAAGACACTTAATAACAATAATAGCAGCATTGTGTGAGAAAACCTGTTTCACCCATATCTTGGGCAAATAAATGTTATCAAACTTTTTTGTTGTTGCTAATCTGATAGGTGAGATGTAGCATCTCATTATACACTCATGCCTCAATTGCCAGCATGATTAAGTCTCAAGGACTAGGTAGCTTTGTGGAGATCAGCATGGTCTGAAAATGCAGGATGGCTACACTGTGGCGAAACTGAGACCTCTCAGAACAATGGTCCAGCCTTAACCTTAACCATCGCACCCAGTGGTATTCCTGCCTCATTCATTGGTCCCTTTTGCTGTCCAGGCATACATCGTTAATGCACAAAATAGTTGGATAATAAATTTTTACTATGATCATAAATGTGAAATGTTGGATAATAACAAGATAGCTGACAAGTGAGAAGTGGAGGTAGTTTTAATTTGTATGTCCCTTATTAGAAAACGTGAGGTGGTTTCAAAAAGTTGTGGACAAATGGAACTAAAAGATAATGGCATTTTCCCTTAACTCTTTGAAGCCTCCTTGTGACTCTCCTTTTGCTGTTTTTGTGGGAGAAAGATGTGGTAGTCTGCTTCTGTAAAGATTTATAACGTTGGGAGGTCTATGATCAGCTATAGGGTTATTGGAGCCCTGGTTTGGTGCTGCGGGTTAATATGCTGGACCTGCAAGGTAGGTTTGAACTGAAAGGTTGGCGGTTCAACCTTACCAGCTGCCCTTGGAAACCCTATACAGGGTCGCTGAGTCAGAACTGACTTGATGGCAGTTCACAACAAAATAGGGTCTCTCTATGAGTCAGCCCTGGTGTGGCTCTATAGGGTAATGCGCTGGATTGCAAAGTCAGTTAGAACTGCAAGGTCGGGAGTTCAAGCTCACCAGCTGCTCCTTGGAAACCCTATAAAGGATTGTTATGGGTCTGAACCAACTTTGCAGCACTCAACAGCAACAACATCAGCTTGATAGCAGTGGGTTGGGTTTGGTGGTGGGTTTCCTATTTTTCGAGTCATTTATATCCTTTGCCTACTGGAGTCCTGGTGTGGCGCTGTGGGTTAATGTGCCAGACTGCAAAGCCATTTGAATTGCAAGCTCGGCAGTTCAAGCTTATCAGCTGCTCCTCGGAAACCCTATACAGGGTCGCTATGGGTCGGAACTGACGGCACTTCATAACAACAACATTTTGGATTAGTAATCGTTCGTATTGAGCTGCAGGTGTTTTTTATATATTAAGGAAGTTTGCCCTCTGGCTGTTATGTGTGTTATAGTTTCCCCAGATTGCCTTGGCCTTTTGACTAGTTCTTACTATGCAGAAAGTTTTGTTTTTTTTTTTAAGTTGTAAAGTGCTGTTGAGTCAGTTCTGACTCATAGTGACCCTGTATAAGGTCTCCAAGGAGACCTTTGAACTGCCAGCCTTGTGGTTAGCGGTCCAGTGCTTATTATCCTACAGTACCATACTTTGAAAAAATTGTGATATGTATATAAATACATATATAATAAAACATTTCCATTCCAACTTTTTTTGCTTGTGTAACTCAGTGACATTAGTTATAGTCATATTGTACAGCCGCCCCACTGTTTCCAGAGTTCCCCATCACTTTTAACAGAAGCTCAGTGGCTTCTAAGCAACGCCTCTCCCTCGTTTCCCCTCCCTCCCACTTCTGGTAACCACTAATAAGTGTTTGGTTTTTGTTGTTGTGGTTGTGTTTAGTGCTGTCTGTTGCTTCTGATTTATAGTGATCCAGTATAGGGTTTCTGAGGAGCAGCTTATGGGTTTGAACCTCCAACCTTGCAATGAGCAGACCAGTGCTTATCCTACAGCGTCATACCAGGAGTCTTTTGTCTCTATGTGTTGTTGTTGTTAAGTGCCATCGAGTCGGGTCCGACCCATAGCGACCCTGTACAGGGTTTCCGAGGATGTAAATCTTTACGGGAGTAGAAAGCCTCATCTTTCTCCCGTGGAGCGGCTGGTAGTTTCGAACCGCTGACCTTAAGGTTCGCAGCCCGATTCGTAACCACTACGCTACCAGAGCTATTTTCCAAATTCTAGGTATTTCTTATAAATGGGAGCATACAATATTTGACTTTTTGTGGCTGTTTATTTCACTTATCATAAGGTTTCACCAGTTCCCAGGGTTCATTCATGTTGAAAGCTTTGCTTTTTCTGTAATCAGATTTGTTGGTGGTGGTGGTGTTCCTGAGTCGGTTCTGACTTGTAGTGACCCCACATACAGCAGAGTGAAGTGTTGCCCCTGCCTGGGCCGTCTTCATGATCATTGCTGTGTTTGAGTCCGTGGCTGCCCTCACCTCTGCTGACTTTCTACCTGACCTTGCATGATGTGCTTTTCTAGTGACTGGTATCTCTTGATGATGTGTCCAATGTGAGCGAGCTCACCACCCTCCCTTCTGGTTGTGTTTCTTCTATGATGGATTGGTTTGTTCCTTTGGCAGTCTATGGCATATTCAGTATTCTTCACTAATACCACTCTTCAAGTGCATCAATTCTTTTGTCTTTCTTTTTCATTAAAAGGGTAAAAAAAAAAAAAAATCTACTATGACTTTCGAGTCCTGGGGTGGCACTGTAAGATAAGCACTGGACCACAGGGTCTATTTGAACTTTAAGGTTGGAGGTTCAAATCCACCAGCTGCTCCTCGGAAACTCTATACAGGGTTGCTGTGAATTGGAACCAATTCCACAGCACTTAACAACAACTTTATGACTCTAGGTTTTGTTTCATATTATTTTCTTTTCCCACTGTTTCCTGGTGTGTCTTGCTCCTCCTTCGTTTCCTTTCACTATATCAAAACATGAGGAAAAAGATGAAACTTTCTGCTCCCTCAATGATTTAAATCCTCAGAAACCCTATACAGGGTTGCTATCAGTCGGAGCTGATTCGACGTCACTTAGCACAACAACGTATCAAAACATTGTTTTCTTCTTGTATATTTTCTGTTTTATACATTTAAAGCTTTGCTTCATAACCAAGAGTCAAACCTGGCATCCCCAGAAATGGGACAGACTAGCATTTTCTGTGCCTCCAGTGGGGCTAATTTGTAACATTAGCTGTGGTTGTTTTTTAATGTTTTATTGTGAATTATATGATAGTTTACATGAGAGAACTTTAGTTTTACATTCAT